>NC_066579.1:54375520-54684270 GCF_024323335.1 Lathyrus oleraceus
GATCAACACTATACCAACTCCGCGACCATTGACGTGGACCGCCCCGTCAAACATCATAACCCATTTGGATTCAGGGTCAGGCCCCTCCTCCGGGAGTGGTTCCTCTCAATCTTTTGATTTGAGAAACATGATGTCCTCATCAAGAAAGTCAAACCTCATAGGTTGGTAATCATCAATCGGTTGCTCTGCAAGATAGTCTGACAAGACACTTCCCTTGATGGCTTTTTGTGAAGTGTATTGGATGTCATACTCTGTCAGTATCATTTGTCACCTAGTAACCTTTCCGGTAAGTGATGGCTTTTCAAAAATATACTTGACTGGATCCATTTTTGATATCAATAGAGTCGTGTGAGTCAACATATACTGTCTTAGTCGGCGAGCAGCCCATGCCAAAGCGCTGCAAGTTTTCTCGAGCAATGAGTATCTTTGTTCACAGTCGGTAAACTTTTGCTAAGGTAGTATATTGCATGCTCTTTTCGACCTGACTCGTCATGCTGACCGAGCACACAACCTATTGACCTTTCTAACACAGTCAAGTACATGATCAACGTTTTTTTCTCTCGGCCTGTAGACTGGCCCCGATCTTGATCTCTTTCTTGTCGTCTTCGGTACCAACGTTGATGGTCTCAACCACCTCCTGATAAGGTGTAATAGCTCGGTCCTCCTGTTTCAACAATCTGGCTAACCCTTCAGGCAATTCACAATCTTCCTCAGCCCCTTCTTCGGCTTGATAGATAGGATTGTCGAAGTCATACTTGGCCATAGCAGTGTCGTTAGCAGTGAGATCCGAGTGGTTGGCTCTGCATGATGGAGGATCATGCTTTACCTTAGAATGAGAGATTTTTTTTTGAAAGAAAGGAAAAACGAAAAAAGAAACATTGCCATTTTTTTGTAAAAAGTAAAAAAGCTGAAAGAAAGAGAACACAAAATTGTTTGTAAAAGCCGTCCTTTATTGATGATAAAAATAATTGTGAAACGTAACTAAATGGATGGCCCTACAAATGAGCCATTACACCTTGGGCAAAGTGTAAGACTTTATTGTGCATGTAATAAAGGAAAACAATAAAAATCACTCTTTCAGTAGAGTAACCCGAACGGTTTTTTCAGACGACCAATTGTCGAGCTTTTCTCCCGGGACCCACGGGCGAATCCAGCTATCTAAGTCACAATCATTGTCAGCCTTGTCTTCATCTGCAGCATTGACGATGTGGGGAGAAACCAAACCCCCGCTGGAGAGAGTACCGGTTTCATTCTTCTGAGATCCCGGAGCATACCCCAATCCAAACTTGTCTTCTTTGATGACTGGCTCCACAAATTTGCCCCAGCCTTGGGCATTACCAGCTTCAACCACTTCGACAGCATTAATCCCCTGCCCGCCGTGAGCCGGCATCGGGTTCTGGATAACATTAGGCACCGGAGCAAAATTGATAGCCTGGGCATCTCTCAAATCTTGTACCTTTAACTGGAGAGCCTTGCAATTATCTGTAGTATGGCCAGGTGGGTTGGAGTGAAAAGCACATCTGGCGTTGACATCATAACCTCTAGGCAAATTATTGGGATCGATTGGTGGGGCCAGAGTTTTCAATGTAACCAGATTCATGTCAATCAGCTTGGGAAGCAATGTTGAATAAGGCATTGGGATTGGCTCGATGACCCGGTCCGTCTGCCTTGGACGTTGTTGATAGTGTCTCTGCTAACCCGGATTACCTCCTTGTTGTTGATTGTTGAACCTGGGTTGTTGTTGCGGATGATATTGCGGTTGAGGAACAGGTGTTGGAATAGTGACTGCGGCCACTTGATCTTGATAATAATTAGGGCGTCCTTTACTCCTGCCTCTGCCGGCATACACAACGCTTGTCTCGCCTTCTTTTCTTCGCTGACCGTTACCAGCAAACGGTCTCTTGGGACCTGATGGGTTGGAAACACTATTGTCTTGAATTCGGCCCATCTTCAACAGACTCTCGATTCTTTCTCCAGCAATTACTATCTCTGCAAAGCTGATTGACGGGCAAGCAGCCAATCTCTCAATATAATTGCCTTGAAGAGTGTTCATGAACATGTCTGCCATCTCCCTTTCAGACATAGGGGGTTGGACGGACGCAGCAATCTGTCTCCAACGCTGAGCATATTCTCTAAAGGTCTCCTTGGCAATCTGAGACATTCCTTGCAACAAGGTCCGATTTGGAGCCATGTCCAAGTTGTATTGATATTGCTTGACAAAAGCCTCTGCCAAGTCTTTCCAGCTCTTGATGGTAGTACGAGACAAATGAGAATACCATTCACGAGAAGCTCCAGTTAGAGTGTCTTCAAAATAGTACATCCACAGCTTTTCATCTTCCGTGTGAGCTCCCAACCTTCCCAAATAAGATTGGAGATGAGTGCGTGGGCAAGAAGCCCCGTTGTATTTCTCAAAAGTAGGGGGTTTGAACTTGTGAGGAATCCTTACTCCCTGAACCAGACCAAGATTTGTGACATCAAAACCTAAGGAATTTTGAGACTCCAAAGATTTGAGCTTCTCAGCAAGCTCATCCATACGGCGAGTGGTCTCGAGGGCTTCGTCGTGCAGAGAAAATTGATCATACTGACAATCTTCAGTAACAGGGTGCCCGTTAATCCGAATTCCTTGATTCACATTGTACCTTCCGCCAATATCATCCAACATTCCCTGTGTTGCCAACATTACCCGGGTTTCCATCAGCATTTGCGTTACCCGCGTTACCAGTGTTCACATGGTTATCAGCGTTCCCAGGGTTACCAAGGTTTCCCTCAGCATTTGGTATCTCCAAATCTGGATTGGGCCTCGGTTGCTCAACCAATTCCCTCAGCTTTTCTTGGCCTGCTGCCATACCAGTCATCAATGTCATGAACTGATCCATCCTTTCACGCATATCAGCCAGCTCTTTCTGTACTTGGTCCATCGCTAGTTGTGGACGATTTTCCTTTGTCGGGTACCTGTGGACTCGCTTGGGACCAATAACTGCCTGATACAGGGAACAAACATTAGACACTGCGGTGACACCTGCAAAACAGACAAGGGTTAATATGCATGGTATGCGATGCACTGCTTGTTCAGTTTTAAGGCACCCCTGTTTTGAAAGGGAATACCCTGCAAATGAATAAGCATGAGATGTTGGATGCAAATATGCAGATGATGTTATGCAATGCAAAGGCATGTCAATCAGAATTGATGGACCCGCTTGAACATCTATCAGGTTGCACTGTCTAGAGAGAAATTAAGAGCACACCAAACAAAGGTCATGGGATGGATCATGTTATCCTTAATATCAACCACCCATTTTGGTGGATTATGGTTTACACCTTATCAACACCCGAGTTCCATTGATATTAAGGATACCTGATCGGATTAACCATGAATCAAGGGTTTGTTGCAAGTCACGAGCATGGAGTTTAGGTTAAGAACCACCCAAAAGGAGTGTACTAAGGTTTAAACCTGCCAAACATGTTCTACAAAAGGTTCCCATAGTCATAATCCCATCTTTCGGATATTATCAGAGGAACGACTACTCGTATTCCAACAATATTCTCAAGAGAGACTCTTATGAGTGTAGTATCGCGTAACAATCGTATCAAATCTTACATTTGAACGACTTTCGCACTACGTCCTACGAATAGGCCAAGATGGGTTTGGTAAACTAAGGTCCTTGGCTTCTTAGGTCTATATTGGAACAAGTAATGTCTAACCACAACTTACTTATGTGACATTATTGATCTCAACATGACCTCCACCAAGTGAATGGGCTTGCAAGTCAACTCGCTAAGGAATACTCCACACAAGTTGACAGGACTATGCCATTCTCCTATCTTAAGTACACTCGAGTTCGGGTATAGAACTCATCTCACAAAGATCACCAAGCAGCCAGCCAACAGAAACAACAATGATATATACACAATGCAATAAGGTAAAGCAGGTAAATAAATAACTGCACAAAAGCATGAACACCCAATAAACAAACAAACTACAAAAGCTAGGAGGGACTCGCTTAGGGCAGATGGACCAGCAAGAGGTCAACTTCTTTCAGTCCCCAGCAGAGTCGCCAGCTGTCGCAACCTGAAAAATACAGTGCAAAAAAAAACAACCGGCGAAAGAAAAAGACAGAAGAGTCGCCACCGTGCGTTATTTATCCCAAGGGAGGGAAAGGAAACGCTCGAAGTAAACCTGAAAAAGGAAAGGACAAGACGGGGTCTCGCAACCAAATCTTGGGTTCGGGAGTCGGTTATGCGAAAGGAAGGTATTAGCACCCCTACGCATCCGTAGTACTCTACGGGATCCACTTTTGTGTTTTTTTTGTCTAAAGGGTGTGGGTTTATCTTGTGCTGTTTGCCAAAAAAAAAGGGTTAAATGAAAATGACTCGCGCGGATGTCGCATCCACTGCATACGTATCTCATCTGAATATGAGAATCAGAGTCTTCGTAGCTCGGCTGACCTATGGGTTGGGGGATGTGTGCTCGCTAAGACATCGCGTCTTATGCCTACGTATCTCATCTGGCTTGAGAATCAGAGCAAAACGTAGTTCGGCTAACTACGGGGTTATGGATTGGGTTTTGGACGAACGACGTCACTACGCAATCTACCGGATGCTCGACCTTTGGAGACTTACTCGCTTGTAGTAGAAGGAGTTAACGTGTTGTTGGTTTTAGGGTTTGGGATGCTCAAGGGCAAAAAGGCAGTCCTTGATGAAGGAACCGCGCTACCTGCAGGGATACGAACACAAAACACAAAACATGTATCTTGAGGTAAACACAAAACATTGCCTCCTATCGAGGTCTTCCAGCTAGGAAAGCAGTAAAATGCGGGAAAAATGTAAAAGTACCACGCGGATAAAGATCCGAAGTAATAGCAATTAAAGGAATGGGAAACCCTGAGATCCTTCCAAGCTAATGCCATCAAAGAAAGTGGGTCAATACAGGTAATCGGAATGAACCTCCAGGGGTTATCCCACAAATAAAGTGGGAAACCACGCAAGTTATCCCTGCAAAAGTCATGTGAGCCCTCACAAAAACTCAACAAAAGGGTTAGTGAAACACCATAAGCATTTTTTTCATGAATAACAGTATGGTTTCAGAAACCTCAAACCCTGTGGCATACACTCAAAAATTAAACGGTTAAACATTCAAGGCATTGTTTATACATTCATATACATATTAAACCCATGGGCAAAGGTAATGGGAATAATGGCAAACCTGATTGGAGAGCTTGATTGGAATTGAGTTGCACCCGTGAGGTTTACAAAACAATCTTCAGGGTTTATGTGAGGCAGAGGCGATTCTGTGTAGCTGAGTTCCCTTCGGGGTTTGGAGGCTGCTCTGAACTCCGTTAGGTCTTCTCTCACTATCTTTTTCCTCAGGGTTTTCTTCCAAGGAAACCTCAGAGTATTTTGCTTCTCTTCTTTCTTCTCCTCTTCTGTGTGGCCTTTTGTTTCAATGAAACTCTAGTATTTATAGGCTAATATTGGTAGCTTAGTGGGCTTTTGAGAAAGGTCCAAGTCCAAAAAAATTTATTATATTTTATTTATTTAATTATTTATTTAATTAATTAAATTTTTTTATTATTATTATTATTTATTTATTTATTTTTCGTTTTTTTTTTTTTCGTTTTTTTTTTTTTTTGGATCTAATTCTGATTGACATGATGAAATGTAATATGAAATGCTAAATGAATGCATGAATGAGGAGGGCAAATTTTGGGGTGTTACAATATGGGCTTCGGTCCAGTTTTGGTGAGCCTCAATCCTATGGTGATGGATCTGGTGCGGGTAGCTAATTCCTATTTTGGGGGATTATTGAAGCGTTACCTATGGTGATGGTAGATATTTTGATATGGTCCGGTTCCAAGAGGGAGTCGATCCTATGGTGGGGATCATGGAGTGAGACGAACCTGAGTGTTCATATTTGGTACCACATGCATGTTGAGTCGGTGTTGAGTATATTGCGTAAGTGATTCATTTGTGTTGATGTGTTGTTGGATGAGATGTTGTTACATATGATGTTAATGATAATTGAGACGTGATTTTGTATGATGTTGATGATAATTGAGATGTTGTTGTGTATGATGTTGATTATAATTTGGATGTGAGAATATGATATATTGTTGTGCATGATTGTGTAAATGTTGTACTTTATTCTTTATTCTATACCGCTTATTATTGAAATGAATTCTCACCTCTTTTGTTTGAATGTTTCCTTTACATGGGCATCGTGCAGATACTCAAGAGTAACATTAATGAAGTAAGTGGAAGGTAGCTCTTGGAGTGGCTTCTAATAGTTTGTCATTTTCTTTAGTAGGGTCTGTAAAACCCCAATTTTGACCCTAAGATCCCTCATGCTATTTCTCATCATATGCATTAACATTGGAGTCACACCTTGGTATCCTCCTTACCCCTCATTCATTGGGTTTGCATTCGGAGAGATCACCAAGCACTTTTGATTGTATCATACTTCATTTTTCATTATTTACTAACCAAAATCCCAAAAATATGTCATTGTTAGTTTAACTCTTTTGTAGGTAGTGTGTGTGCTCACCTATGCTCTATCAAGCTCATATCTAGGGTTTAAGACCCTCATTGCAAGGAGCTCAATCAAGAAATGTTTTACTATGGATCTAATTATCATATATGGATCCCCATGACCTCCACATGTTATTTTGATCAAGAGATCATCAAGAGTTTGGAGTTGGTTTGCCTTGAAACCCTAATTCATCAAGGTATCTTGTGTGACTTCTTCAACACGTTTCTTCAACAATTGATCAAATATTTAAAGGTATACTTAACCTTACATCATATTATGCATATATGATCCTCCATGAGTCCCAAAAGTCAATAGAATGTCAAGCTAGCAAGTTGGTTCATGATGGTTGACCAGATAAAGTCAATTGGTCAAAACTGGGGTTCCCTAGACCCTATCTCCTACATTTTTTGTCATATGAAAATTATTCCAAGAGAAACATTACTTTAAGTTCAATTCCAAACAACTTTCATGTTGAGGTCAAAAGCTAATTTTGCTTCGAAAGTCATTTTGTATGGTGAAATATTATAGGTCATTTTGTCTAAACCCTAGTTTGGAAGTCAACTTCCCAAGGACATAACTTGCTCCATTTGTATGAGATGAAATACATTCAAATTTCATGATCAATTTAAAGATGTATACTTCAACTTTGATGTTTGGAGGAAGTGCCAATTCAACTTGAAAATGCATGTGCCAAGAGGCAACATTATAGGTCATTTTGGACCAATACCATTAAACAAGTGATTTTCCTCAACTTCTAAAATGCATAAATCCTTCATGCAAAATCCAAATTAGGTCACATTGGTGACTACATTGAATAGGTTTGAAAGAGCTACAACTTTTATGACGGAACGTTTCCTATTTGAAGTCCATAGAAAAAGTTATTCAACGAGGAAGAAGTGAACATTTGACTTGGGACTTAGAAATTTTTCAAATATGTTTGATTTCCCAAACTTCCACCTAAAAATTCATCATGATCCAAGCTTCAAATTAAAACATGTTCAACACGAAAGTTGCTCCCCTTCATCTCACATTTCCAAAACATTCACGATCATCTCATTTGGACTAAATTTGAGGGACTTGCGCATGGCTTCATTGTGGAAAGTGTTTTGGAAAGTTTGAACTTCATATGATCATTCCCTTTTGCATGCTTGCATATGATGATTTCAGCAGACTTTGTATATGATTTGGAAGTGGATTGCATCATCCTCAAGTCCCAAATTATTTCCCATGCACCCATGCAAGGAAGTTGCTAATTTTGTCCAATTTTCAAGTGGTGTAAATATCAAATGCATTGCCTATTTAAACAAGCTTAAGGCTTCAGATTCATCATCAACACCCTGCCCAAGCTTTTCTAGACCACTGCAAACCATCACTGCCATAGAATATTTTGAGATTTCTCTTGAAATCGAGCTTAAACTTCACCTTTTGTTTGGAAGTTCAAACTCCAGAAATTCCTTCCATTTTCATTCCATTTGGTTTCTGCAAGCAAGAGGAGGAGAAAGAAATCAAATCCAGATCAAGATCAAGTGAAATTGGATCAACTAGAAGGTGATTTTTCAGAAATTTCTCCTCTTCGATTCTCTCTCAATTCTCCTCTATTCTTGTTGATTTTTGGTTGTCTGAAGTCCTACCAATGTAGGCAACAAGATTGGGTTGCTTTGAGGTCAAATCAAAGCAACTCAGTTCATGATCCTCAAAATTCAACTCCCTGTATCTTTTCATACACTTGGAATCGGACAAAATTAAGGCCAGATGCGAGCTCCTAAGTTTTTTTTTAAATCCATGTCTTACTTTTTCATTTTGGTGATGGTTGAAGATGGACCAGTCCGGTGAGGTCCACCGAAGAAGAAGACCGGAGCTCTGGCTCCGGTGATGTGTTGGAAGCATCTCAACCATATGATCCCTTTAAATTGTTTTATTCTTGAGCATTGGTTCTGATTACCATGTGTGCTTCTCAGTTGACTAGGGTCCATGTGAAATGTGCGCGTTGAACCATTTGATTTTCCACCTCAATTAATGAGGGAGATCAGATGGTCCACGTATTTTTGAATTTCGGAAATTCCTTTTAATTTCTTTATTTTTCATTCATTCATATTAATTTCATTATTGATCCAAAAAATATGAGACTTTCACCAAAAAAATTCAAATATTTTCCTCTTTCATTTTTTGAACTAAAATTATTTTTTGGATCAATATTGATATTTTTCAGGATTTAATTGCTTTTGTGCATATTTTTAATTGTTTAAAAATACTTCTGACTTTTCAAAAATAATGAAATTTTTTCTCCAAGGTCATTTGACCTTGTTTGACCCATGATAAATCTCTTGGTCATTTATTTGGTGTTTTGAAGAGGTTTTAGGTTTTTGATAAAACATAATTTAATTTAATGCATTTTAATTTGATTTTCAATTGTTTAAATTGTGTTGAGCCATTTTTATTGACTTGTGAAGTTTGACTATGTGGTTGGGCATTGGTCAAGGTTGATTTGACTTTTGTTGGATTAAAATCATTGGATTTAGGGGATTGATGAAATGTACATTTCATCTCCCAAAATGAATGAATGATTTTAATTTGATAAAATTCCTCCCATGACCAATTTGTGTTTGTCTCGTTTCCCCTCCCTCTTCATCTTCAATCCCATTCTATCCCATCCTTCTCATTGACCAATGACATCTCAATATCCTAAGACTAATTGGTTTATCAATAACTTTGTGTTAGATGAACCAATACAAGTATGGATGAGATTAGGTTCATTCTTTGATCATTTTCTTTTTTTGTGTGTGGTATCTTTTAGGAGTATGATTCATTATACCATATCTCTAACATGCATTAACACCAAAATTTCTATTGTCTGACCTCTGATAGTTGTGACTTCTACATAAGTCCAATTACGATTGCTTAACATATCGCTAAATTTTGACCCAAAGGCATATCATTCTAGTAAGTGAGATTGTAAGTCTCCCTCCTTTCATGGTATTGTATGGAAACTTGGCCTTTTTTCCTTACTTTGGAAGATGTCTTGGTTCAAGGATCCATGCTTGTGAATAGAGGGTTGAGTGTTCTCCAAAGAATGACTTAAACAATTGAAAAGCAAAACCCCACTAACATCTAATCAACTAACATTTGACTAACTCTTATTATTAATTGCTTTTAATTTCAAGTCATTTACTTTATGCCATTTAAATTCAAGCCATTTATTATTTTCCATTATACATATCATTTAACTTGTTTATTTTAATGTCATTTTCCCTTTGCTCACTTAAGCTATATATTTTGATTGTATATATTTGTTTGTATTGTTTTGTTTTTGCTTGTGGTTTTAGGACCTTAAAATACTTAATAAACAACAAAAAACCCTAAAAAATGTTTGTGTGGACTGTTGGATTTGATTTGAGCTTTGGACTTAGAATTAGGCAGCATTCCCTATGCAAAAAGGACTTGGCCAATGCCAACATTTCTGAAACCAAGTTCTTGTGATTTGAATTTTCATCTGATGTAAGTATTGAGATCCACTTGAGTTCATCTGCTACATGGTCTTGATGCAAATGTTACTTTGAACCTGTGTCTAATACCCTATTCTAAGCCATTCAAGGAGTATATCATCTGATACATGGGAAAGATTATGAAGAAGACTATGAAGTTGCTAGCTTGAATGTGCCTATCTTTATTTGATGTCTTACTCTTCATCTTGCTACTTGTGTATTGATATTGCTTGATTTTAAAGTCCAAAGGAAAAAGGGGTTTCTATATGACATTCTTGTCTATTGGATTACATCTCATTGGTCAGATCTTTTCAACTCTTAACTTTTAATTTTTTTTCTTAGGATTAGTCTCTTCATCTCCTCCCATTTCTTAAATTTCAAATCTTTCCCCCCTTTCAAAATCTTCTTTGCTTGTGATTTCTAAACTTAGACTTTATTGCAAATTAGAAACTCTGGCCTTATGCCATTGCATTTTTAAACTCTTTTCTTAAATCAAACTTGTAAATGAATCTAACCATATTGACTTAAAATTTCAAAAGACAAAAAGAATTAACACTCTCATTCAACTTTTTTAGGCCTTTTGTGCCTCTTTTAAATTTAAATTTTTGTTAAAAGCAATTCACTCACTTTGAAATTGATACCACGAACTACGAGGTTTTGATCCCTCATTTTATGTTGGTACGTAGGCATAAGTCCGAAGGTATTGTCAAACACAAAAATATAATTAATGAATTATTTTCTCATCCCCACACTCTATTTATTACAAACATCTTTTATACAAAAACACATGCACACATAAAAAAAGGGCTCCCTAGGAGTACCTAGGACACTTTGGGTGCTAACACCTTCCCTCTGTGTAACCAACCCCCTTACCCGTAATCTCTGGCATTTTATTAGTTTTGATTTGAAAACTTCTTATCTTTGGGTTTTGTTCGTACTTTTCCCTTTTTCCCTTGGAAACAATAAAAGCGCGGTGGCGACTCTGGTTTTATTGACGTTAAGTTTATCCATAACATGATGATCATGAATTTACCGTTATAGAGTCTTGCTCTGACCATGTAACATCGGGCTGGGAACGTTTGCTTTCACTTCTTATGTCATGTTTATGTTGAAGTATTATAATTGATGTGGTTGTTGAGCTGGTTTATTTAAACTTTTTATTTGTTATGGAAGTTGAAGTTGAGACTAAATGGTATGAGTGCAATATGGTTTTTAATTGCTTTAATTATGATTCTGCTGCGATGATACCCTAAGTGAAGGTGAGCATACGATGATAGGTGTTTATGTGAAAATTTTAACTCGTGTTATGGAGCAGGATATGTTTGATGTTAGTGACACTCTTTGGGGTTGCAATTTTATTAAATTCTGAAATAAAATTGTATGTGGGGTTTAGGGTGTTACAAAGGTCACCAGGATCGAATAAGCGAATGATCTTAAATCACTTGATCTTACTACGTTGTTTGGTAAATTGGAAGAACATGAGAAAGAATTCACTTGCTTGGAAATAAATGAAAAAGAGTACGAAAAGTTGATGAATAAAGAGAAAGGTAAAGACAAGAAAGAGGTAAAGAAGTCTATTGCTCTAAAGACTTCTAGTTTCAAGTCCTCAAAGAATAGGCCTAGTGAGTGTGAAGAAAGGGATGCCAAGAACTCCAATGATGATGATGTTGGGCTATTTGTCAAGAGATACCAAAGGTATATTCGGAAGAACAAAGTAAAGCACTCCAAAGGAAACTTAGCCAAATTTAGAAAGGAGTCAAAGTCTTCAAAAGATGGTGAGAATAGGAAAGGTAAATTTAGAAGCTCTTGTTATAATTATGGTGAAATTGATCACTATAGACCGAAATGTACCATGATTAAGAAATACAAAGAAAGAGGGCATAACAAGAAGTCTAGTAAGTCTAGAAGAGGTTATGTAACCTGTGAGAGTGCAAGTGATTCCTCAAGTGATGAAAGCTCTACTTCAAGTGTAGAATCGGCTCGAATTTGTCTTATGGAAAATGGAAGGAAGAAGAAACAAGTAAGTACTTCTAAACTTGAGCTTACTAGTGATTTATTTTATTCTCAATTACAAAATGCCTTTGAAAATCTTCATAGAGAGGCCTTAAATGTTTTTAACAAATTAGCTTCACATGAAAAAGTATTTTTACACTTAGAAGCTAAAGTGTTAGAATCTGAAAGGAAGTTGGAAGTTATTAAGAGATCTATGATAGATATTCAAAGTGACAAGAATGAGGATGAAAAACCTTCTAGGTTTGGTTGTGAACTTGTCATAATTGGCAAAAAGAGATAAACGCTCTTCAAGTCAAATTAGATAAAGCCTTACAACCAAATATTGCTTATACTATTGATCCGTCTAAGTATGAAAGGTCTTTGAACCATTCATAAAAGAAACATAAATTTGTTAAAAAGGATTCTAATAGAAAAGGCACATCTCATTTAACTTGTCTTGTCTCTTTTGTTGCAATAAAGATCATACTATTGAAAAATGAAAATCTAGGAAACTTTTAGTTCCTAAAGAAGCCTTTCAAGGGTTTCCCAAATGCAAACTTGTTTTCACTCATCCCAAGGACCCAATGAAGATTGGGTACCTAGCACTTGTTATTTATTTTACAAGATAAATGTATTGGATCTATGAAAAGAGTATGGGATCTTGTTTGTGGATACTCAAGACATGTGACGTGTTACATCTCCCTATTTCATTGACTTTGTGGCAATAAAGAAGGGTTGTGTGACCAAAAGAAATCAACTTCTAATGTTCTTTAATTGGTAAAAGTATATTGATTATTACTAATTTTTTTCATCCGAGAAGTGTCGGAAAAGGTATTGTTGTTAATGATGTAGGTTATCTTTGAAAAGACATACTGAAGTTCATCAAATTAGGGATTAAGCAACCTAAGATGAGAAAACGTGAGGAGCAGCAAGATGATTATCATAATTAAACAAGATTGAAAGTCCAAGTATTAGGATGATCATCAAATCAATAATCTTCTTGGAGACATTATTAATCATACTTTCGAGTACTTTGTCAAAGAGAAAAGTGGTAAGATCGTTATTGTCTAAAGGTTGTATGGCACATGTTGCATTCATTCCAACTTTTGTTCAATAGTTTTTTATGGAATGCATGTGCATCCTCCGTCATTCGTATAGTGAGGTAATATCTTTTCAACTTTCACTTTATAAGGAAGATTAATGGAGTTGTAGGGTACATACATTCAGGGGGAGCTTGGAACTTTTCATTGCATACGCATCGTCTCAAGTTTTTCCATCATAAGAAAGGGGGAGTATGCGAGTGAAAATTCCATTAGTTGTGTTTCGTATGATGTCAAAACTAGGATACTTTAGCGTAAATGTATATATTGGACGATATCCTCTGAATCTCTATGTGCATCTTAGCATTAGGAAGCATAAAGGTAGTTGGAAACAATGTGGAAAAGGTCTCATGCACCAAACATGTATGAAAAATCAATTTTTGTGAAAAGTAGTAGTACAGGTCGACACA
Source organism: Lathyrus oleraceus (assembly GCF_024323335.1). Taxonomy (NCBI): domain Eukaryota; kingdom Viridiplantae; phylum Streptophyta; class Magnoliopsida; order Fabales; family Fabaceae; genus Lathyrus; species Lathyrus oleraceus. The sequence continues at coordinate 54,389,031 of NC_066579.1, forward strand.
TATAACTATAGGTAGACCTATGGAAAAAACTTTCTGGTTATAGGTCGACACATAGAACTACATGTCGACCTATGGAAAAAAATTCTTGGCTATACGTCGACACATATGCTACCGTATTAAAGCATGTGGCCTCTATTTCATCTGTCAAGTCTCCAAATCGACACATAGGGAGCACATAACTATCATAAGTTGACACATGATCTTTGACAGGTCGAACTATGCATCGAACAGGTCGACACATAACCTGTATAGGTCGACCTATCCGATATTTTTCTCCAAAAATTCATATTTTTCTATCTTTTTTTGCATTTCCTTTTGCCCTAAATCACCCATGCATATAAATACTTCATACATGCATCATTCTCTAGTAAGGTTTCTAGAGTGACTAAATCCCACATGAATCCAGGATTTCAAAGCATCTCATCATCTTCAATTCAATCTATGCATACACACAATCAAACTATACATAATCATTTTTTGATAGGGTGCCATCTAGATTAGGATTGATAATGTCCAATTATGTTTTTTGTACCGAGAATATTGGGTTGCGATCTTTGAGGGATTCAAATAAGAAAATCAGTTTGGGGGTTTCCTTCAAGATCTTTAGGGTTTAAAGGTTTTTGACAAGGTTGTACAATTCAGATCCAATCGAGTGAAAGCCTTCAGACTAGGCGTGTTGGAAAGGGAGTAGCGTGAAACGGTGGATCGTGTTTACAAATCTTGGGTTCACATAGTATGAGCTTGGGATTAATTCATCCGGGTGAAAGCCTTGAGAAAAGGAGGTCATGAAAGGAAGTAGCAAGAACATATTAATTGAAGCGACATTGTTGGTTACATGATCATGCGTTTGGGATTAATACAGTCGGGTGAAAGCCTTGGGACAAAGGGTGCCTTTCAAGTAAGTACAGGTGAATTGAAGTGCCATGGTTAGTTGCTTGATCAAGATTGATCAAAGTTTTTGGAGGTGATAGAGTTAAGAACAAACTTAGGGTTTATGGGATTTGATTTCTCATCACTTATATTCATACATTTGCAAAGTAAGGTTTATTATATTAATATATCAATTCGAATTAATTGAGGTCAGATGTACCCATAGAGAGGTTGATTGGGGAACTGCCTAAACAAATCCTTGTGTACTCTCTCTCTCTCTCTCTCTCTCTCTCTCTCTCTCTCTCTCTCTCTCTCTCTCTCTCTCTCTCTCTCTCTCTCTCTCTCTCTCTCTCTCTATCTATCTATCTATCTATCTATCTATCTATCTATCTATCTATCTATCTATCTATCTATCTATCTATCTATCTATCTATCTATCTATCTATCTATCTCTTTTATTTTTCAATTCGCAAATTGTCGATTGCTTTGATCACCAGATCAACATAGTTTGGATCATAATTTTGATTACATTTTGAAATGTGTATTTTTTTGTATTGATAATTAACCATTTGTTTGTGATTGGATTTCTTAGAACAACAAAAAAAATATAAAATTCCAAGCTTTGTTTTTCGCACACCAAGTATTTGAAAAATTATTTGACTTATTTTTTTTTGTGTGGACATCGTTGGAGATAGATTGTTACTATAATATAGTATTCAATTTGGTGCTCTAAGTGTTGATAAATAAACTTGTGAATTATTATCATGCCATTGGTACTCATACGTATATTCGGGCTTTTCAATAAAAGGTTCAGTTAGACGCTTTTGGATCCGAGAAATATTTGAAACCTGCTTCCGTGCCATAAATTTTTCTAAATAAAATTTTAACTTGGAATCTATCCCCCCCCCCCCCCCACACACACACACACACACACATACACCCACCTCTTGATCTAGGCCTATCGTCTAAAAATATGGAGGAACCTATACACAGAAAAATGGAAGAAAGTGTATGAATAACATGGAAGAATGCTTATGAAGAAGAAGAACAATAAAGTGTATGAACTTGACTACCTTTTAGTAAGAATAAGCTTATGAGGGCGAGTTTGTTGCATGTGTAAGAGAGAAGTGCTAGGGTTTTGTTTTGAGAGTGGCAACTATTTTGTGCGAAAGCTTGATAACTTCGCTGATATATATGTAAAACTTATCATAGTTGTTAGCAAAAAACTTAATAAAGCGTAAGTATTATTCACAATGATTAATGGTAATAAGTATTTTAATATTAATATATTTATAAGATAATAAGGACAAGCCCTTTTTGTAACGAAAAAAAACAGTGTTAGGAATCGAAGCAAGTAACCTTTCATCTATCATAATGGTTGTTATTGGACCGTGATGAAATGTCTCTCAATAAAATAATAAAAATTCAGGCACGCAAAAATGAGTTATTACTACAATTCTTTAAACGGCCGTAGTAATATGATGTTATCAAATGTATATTTTGTAGTAGTGTCTTCATTGATGTCATTCTCCAACCTGGACAAGTGGCCAGCTTTTCAACACCTTTTTATCTTTTATTTCCAAGTCGAACTCTTGTAGCAATAGTATCCATCGGAGGATCCTTCATTTAGAATCCTTTTTGTTGAAAAGGTATTTCAACTCTGCATGATTTGTATGAACAACCAATTTCAAACCAATTAGATATGCCCAAATAATTTCCAAAGTGAATAACACTGTTAGTAATTCTTTTTCAGTGGCGGTATAAATCTCTTTATTTTAGTTCTAAACCTTATTAGCATAGTAAATCTTATGGAAAATTTAGTCATGGTGTTGCCTAAGATTTGCACCTATCACGTAATCTCTTGCATCACACATCATTTAAAATGGTAATTCTCAATTTGGTGCAATGATTACGGGTACAATTACAATCTTTTCTTTAATAACAGAGAAGGATTTAAGAAAATGATCATAAAAAACAAAATCATTTTCCTTTACTAGCAAATTGCAAAGAGATTTTGCAATCTTGGATAATTCATTTATAAATCTTTGGTAAAAACTGGTATGTCCAAGGAAACTTCTCACTCCTTTTACATTCAATAGAGGGGGTGATTTTTCAATCACCTCAATTTTGGCTTGATCCACCTCTATGCCTTTCGCGAATATTTTATGCCCCAAAGAGATACCTTCAATCACCATAAAAAGTATTTTCCCTATTTAAAACAAGGTTCGTTTCAGTGCATCTCTCAAGAAAAACATTTAGGTGTGCAGTATAATCATCAAAATTAGTACCAAAAATAGAAAAATCATCCACAAATACATCAATAGACTATTCAATCATGTCTGAAAAGATAGAAAACATGCACCTTTGAAAGGTAGCAGGTGCATTTCATAAGCCAAATGGCATCATGCAATACATAAATACTCCGAAAGGGCACATGAAAGCGGTCTTTTCCTGGTCTTTGGGATCCACAACAATTTGATTGTATCCTGAATATCCATCTAAGAAACAATAATAAGTTTGACCTATTAATCTTTCTAACATCTAATCCATAAAAGGTAATGGAAATGATATTTTATTGTTGCTTGATTCAACCTCCTATAATCAATAGACATTCTTTATCCAGTAAAATTCGAGTGAGAATTAACTCGTTCTTCAAGCACTGGGCTCACCCAAGAACTATCAGAAATCAAATATTCATCAAGAAATTTTAAAACTTCCTTTCTTACTACTTTTTTCATGGTAGGATTCAATCTTCTATGTGGTTGAACTACTGGCTTGAACTCTACTTACAAAAATTTATCTTGTGCATGCAGTAAGCTAGGCTAATACCCTTCAGGTCACTTACACTCCAAACAAGTGCTTTCTTGTTATTTCTTAACACCCTGAACAACATCTCTTCTTCTATCGTTGATAAGGAATTACTTATAATCGTGTGTTTTAATGGATTCTCACTAAGAAAGACATACTTCAAGTGCTTTGGAAGTTTCTTCAATTTGAGATCATTTTGGGTAACCAGTTGGATTTGTTGCTCATTCCCTCATAATTCCTCAATCTAAGTTGTTGCATCCTCAACATGTGTTGCTTGAAGTTGAAGTAAACACTTCGCTACCTCTACATAATATTCATCTTCTACATGTTCAAATGAATTAAACATAACTTTATACATAGGCAAGGATGATGTTTTGGTTGTCAATACCTTTTGAACACTTTATTCCACCATTTCAACGTGATAACATTGAGGATTTTCTTTAAGATGTCGCATAAATTCACACACGTTGAAGACAAACTTTTCTTTGTTGGATCGTAATATTAACTCCCCCTATTTTACATCAATAAGATCTCTACATGTTTCCAAGAATGTCTTTCCTAAAATGAGCGGTGTTTCAGCATCTTCAGGCATGTCTAAGATCACAAAATCTGCAGGAAACAACAAACCATCAACTCTAAGTAGGATGTCTTCAAAAACTCCATATGGGTATTTGATCGACCGATCAAATAATGTTAGAGTCATTATAATTAGTTTTAGTTTTCCTAATGAACCTCCTTGGGATAGCCTGATATGGAGCAGTGACATTCCTTCAAGCAAGTTCATCTTTGCTTGGAGACTTATGCATGACAAGATTCCAACTGACACAATGGTTATGACTAGAGGCATCTCTTTGGCATCAGTTTGTTGCTTATGCAACTCTACAACTGAGACAATCTCTCTCTTATTTTTGTAGTGTACTTTTTCTAGGCCTCTTTGGAATTGGCTCAGTATAAAGATGGGGATTTCTACCATCCCTAGTTCTCTTGTTTACTGGTTTATCCTTCGCAACCTTGGCAGATCTAACCAAGCAGATCTGATCATGAAAGTGGTTATCATTTTTACTCTTAATCATATTTGGTCCTTTAGAAATAAGCTTAAGCATGGTAAATTTAAGCATTCATACACGAAATCCATCAACTGATTATGTCTCAAACTAAATTGGTTGGAAACAACACTGTCAATCACTCGTCCATCTCTACTTTTGACTTTGTTTTGATCAAGACTTTTAAAGTGAAAGTTTGTCTCCCAAGAGCTCCCAACATCAAAGAGGTTCTCTGGTCGCCTCCAACAAGGGGTTGGTGCAAATGTAAATGTTACATAGCCTTTAGTCCTGAAACCAATGAGAGTGGATCTTGCGGCATTTTTAGGAATGAAGGTGCAATTTTTTTTTTAGCTTTTGGAGAAAATTTATACTCTGCCTCTTCTTTGTTCGCAGCATTTTTTACGGTTTTGACAACTATTGATACGGGAAAAGATCATGATTTGAGAAAGCTTTGGGTTGAAATTGGTTTCATCATGGTAGTCAAAGCTTTCTCCACCGTAGTTTAGTCCATCGGGGTTTAAGAAACATGTGTTATCTAGTACTCACTCCTCTAACATCTCCAATGTACTTATTACGCATATTAGAGGTGATTTTGTAAAGAATAGACTTGGTATACCTTTCTTTAGGTTCTTTTCATTTTGATGGGGTTTATTTAATCCGTTTTTGGTTGTAACACCTTTTCTTATATATATATATATATATATATATATATATATATATATATATATATATATATATATATATATATATATATATATATATATATATATATATATATATATATATATATATATATATATATATATCATCTTTACTCAAAAGAAAAAGCGACATCAGATTGATGTTGGTTCCTAAATCACACAAAGCATGACCAATCGTTAGTGAACCAATTGAACAAGGAACAGTAAACTTACATGGAGCAGTGAGTTTTGGTGGAAGCTTCCTCTGAATAATAGCGTTGCACTCTTCCGCCAAAGCAATGTTTTCATCATTCTTCAACTTATGCTTTTCCGAGAAGAGCTCTTTCATGAATTTAACATAAACAAGCATCTACTCAAGAGCTTCACAAAATGGAATGTTGACCCATATTTTGTTTAACATCTCCATTAACTTTTTAAATTGACCAACTTGCACCTCTTTCTTTTGTTTCCTTTTCAGAATCAGATAAGGTGGCTTGATGTAGTATGGTAGCTCAGGATTGGGTTTAGTTAAAATTTGTTTCTTCATTATCTTAAAGAGGGGATTTTTATCAATGAATTGATCAAGGGTGTAACCTCTAATTTCTTCAACACTAATCTAATAACTTTTTTGCCCCTTAGAATTTGTCTCAACCTCCTTCTCAACTACCACTTCGTTTCCACTCTTTTCCTTTTCCCCAACTATGTCTTTTTCTTCATCAATTTTTTTTTTGGAATTGAGGGTATTGCTCTACTTCTTAACTCAAGGGCCTTACAAGTTTCAATTTTTATTTCATCGGAACTAGCTTGGGCTTCCAGTTTTTGAGACAATTGACCAATTTACATTTCTAGGTTTTTTATTGAAGCTTCGATGTTCTTATTCATGGTGATCAGATTTTGTTCCATTTCACTTTGAGCTTTATACATATCTGCTTGAGTTTTATTCACTTGCTCAAAACTTGATAGTGTTGCTTTCATGAATTTGGCTAAGTTTTCCTCTAAAGGTGATGGTTTTCATTGAGGAGAATAAGGAACCTATTGAACTCCTTAATTAGCATTCAAAGTCTGATTTTTACTGCACTTAAAGTTTGGATGATCTTTCCAACCTGGATTGTAGGTGTTAGAATATGGAATATTCTTTTAAAACTTAGCATACTGAACTTCGGCACTCTCAACTTCCATTCTACAGTTACCATTTGCATGTTCTCCTCCACAAAAATCACAATGAAGTATCTGAACTTTGCTAACGTTTTCTTGGGTTAGTTTTGTTGTAGCTAATTGCTTGGAAAGTGCCTCAATTTGAGCTCTTAATGTTGTGTTCGAGTCAACTTCATGAATACCTTTTTGTTTCATAGCTTATTCACTTGAACGAAACTCATTCGAGCATATATTTTCAATCAACGACTTCAACTCTTTATCGGTTTTTGCTCTCAATGTACCTCCAACTAAGGCATCGAGAAGCATTATCATTTGTGTTATCAACTCATCGAGAAATATGCCATCTATTCTTTAGCACTTATATTATGATGCTGACGATTACAGAGTGTCACGGTGCGGAAAATAACAGAGTGAATAATTGCTCGAATGACAATGAATTCACCACCGAAGTTTATTTTTAAAACGAAAAACTTTGATAAAATCCCTAAAAGAATAAAATATGGTCATTGCAACCAAATTCAGGTTCAAGAGTCGATTATATGCGGGAAGGTATTAGCACCTCACGATATCCATTGTAGACAATAGCTACCTCTAATTAGTTTTGGGAATAAATGATGTTAGCCTTAGGTACTCGATTTCTCATAATTATTACGATATATTTACAAAAAGAAAGAAATAAAAATAAAGTTTTGTTATTAGGGTGTTTGACAAGACGTTGAATCTCACTCCTATATATCCCTAGGTGAGATGGGAAATTCAAAGCAACACGATTCTTGTAGCAAAATTTTGTGTGTTGATCGATTTTAATTGCCAAAATGAGTTTAATGTTCTATGACGGAAAAAGACTTGTTGGTTGGAAGAAAAAAGACTTGCGCTGGGGCACTAAAAGTTTTTTTTAGCAAACAGTTTGGTCGTGCATGGGCAAGAAAGGAAATCGATTGATTATGATTGTTTTTATGCGGAAGACGAATGTTCGAATTAAACCAAGGCGTGTGCCTCACGTTCAATTATTTGAGGAGTAAAAGAGTGTACACCCAATTATTCCTTTTTAATTTGATTCTTATCGCAAAATTTAGAATGTCTTTATTATTATATATTTTTGCGGAAGACGGATACTCGACCTAAAATGAGGTGTGCGCCTAGAATTCGTTTACTCGAGGATAAAAGGGTGTGCACCTGATTATTCCCCTTTTAATTTGTATTTTCCTTATGAAAATTTGAAAATATTAAAAGAAAACAAAATAAGTTTAAAAAAAGTAAAATTAAAAATTAAAAAAACAAGTTTTTTTGGCATTTTCAGGTCTGTGACGATTCAAATCATGATGACAATCGCCACTTTGGTGACTGTCAAACTGTTGTTGGACACACAGTGATGATTGTCGTTGTTGTGCTGACGGTCAAGCCGTCATAGAAGCAAGCTTCACTGGTGGTCGTCACTGCATTGACGAGTGAATTGTCATGAATGCAAACCTCAGTGACAGTCATCACACTGTGCTGATGCCCGTCAGCGTGCCCAACTTTTATTTTCTGCATTTTCACTCAAAACAACCCAACTCTCACTCTCTTTCTCATTTATTCACCAATCAACAACATACAAATGATATTTTCATAAATACAACTTCTAAACTAACTTTAAACTAAACCATAACATGATTATACCTACTTTACATGAATACTACATCAATATTTACAAAATATTACAAACATGAATATTACAATACCTAAGCTATCAAAATATGCATGTTACATAAGTCATAGTTTTGAATGATAGAAAGACAATAAGTCAACTTGAAGAAGATAAAATTGTTATTGTCAAAGGTGAAGGTGGTGGTTTTAATGCGAAGTGGTTGTTATGATGTAAAGGATGATGAATATGTTATGTGGTATGTTTTGGGTGGTTCTTTTTCTGGTTTTATAAGTCTCTTTTATGCTATAAACTAACTTCTTAAACTCTCTAAGTCTCTCTCTTTCAACTTTTCCGCCATTCTTTTAAGCCTCCATAAGTTAGCCTGTATAGTGGCACTTTAGGGTTTATGATTTTTTAGGGTTTCTTTGCTTCTTTCTAAATGAGAAAGTGACTTCAATATGCAACAAACCAGAGAATAATGCATTGTCTAGTATATAAAATATTTATCATGCAAATGGTAGTAGACAAAATAAGGAAAAAAGAAGGGAAAAATGAAAGCTTTCTCAAAATGGGAAAGTGTGGAAAAATAAAAGAATATTAACTCTTTTGACTTTTTGAATTTCAAAAATACAAATAATAATAATACAAATAATATAAAAAATAAATAAATAAACTTAGTAAATAAGTGTTTTTGAAAAGGGTGAAAATAAATTGAAAAATCAAAATTTGATAAAAACGCGCTAAAAATGAAATAAAATGTAAAGTTGATTTTTTGATTTTCTTGATTATTGATAAAGGATGAATAAACTCCTAATTCAATTTTGAAATAAAATTTAAAACCTACTTAACTATTTTCCGAAATGATTTTCAAAGACGGACTAAATTGGGGTACTACAGCTGCCCCTACTGAAGTATTTTTAACTTAGAGAATATGAATAACGAGAGTATTCATATAATATTTATGGAAGATAATTAAGTACAACTGACCTGAATGTTTTCCTTCGATGAGCAGAAGGAAAAGAAACCACAGGAATCTTGAAAGATCGTCTCTACTAGGGAATAATCATCTCATATAAGAGGGTTGGTGCCTAGATCGACTACAAGATTATCTCCAACACGAGGGTTAGTGCCTAGATCGAATACAATATCATATCCAACATGAGGGTTGGCACATAGATCGACTACAAGATTATCTTATACATGAGGGTTGATGCCTAGATCAATTATAAGATAATCTCCAACACGAGGGTTGATGCCTAGATCTAATATAAGATCATCTCCAACACGAGAGTTGGTGCCTAGATCGATTACAAGATCATCTTCAACACGAGGGTTGGTGCTTAGATCGACAACAAGATCATCTCCAACAAGAGGGTTGATGCTTAAATCGACAATAAGATTATCTCCAAAACAAGGGTTGGTGCCTAGATCGACAACAAGATCATCTGCAACATGAGGGTTGGTACCTATATTGACTACAAGATCATCTCCAACATGAGTGTTGGTGCCTAGACTAACTATAAGATCATCTCCAACATAATTGTTGATGCCTAGATTGACAACATGATCATCTCCAACACGAGTCTTAGTGCCTAGATCGACAATAAGATCATATCCAACATGAGGGTTGGTGCCTAGATCGACAACAAGGTCATCTCCAACACGGGGGTTGGTGCCTAGATCAACAACAAGATCATCCCCAACACGAGCGTTAGTTCCTAGATTGTCAACAAGATCATCTTCTAACATTTTGTTCCTAAGGGGATAAATGTCGAATGTGACGATTCACCAACGGGTTGGGCAAATTACACTATAAACAACACAATAGAAAATACTATACGACGGAGCAGAAACCAGTAAATAACACGATAGACCTAGTTCGGTGAAACCACACCTACGTCTGGTGGGATGAGTCCACAACCCGATAAAGGAAATTCACCATTACTAGCTTAGTAGAATTATTCTTACAAGCAACAACAAACCCTATGTTTTCCAATGCGTCTTCCCAACACTCCCTAATGACTTTTTAATTAGAGCATCCCCCTAAATATGAGAACCTACTCACTTTCTTCTAAATCACACAACCCATGATTAGAGATTACAACTCAATAATCAATGTTGAATACTACCACTCAACTATAGACAAACCTTGTATGCCAAGTTACTGAAATATAAAGGTGTACATACAACAATAACAAGGACTCAAAAATAAAACCTAGCACTCTATATCTTTAATGTATTGCTTGGCTTCCAATATATGTTTTGAGCTCCTAATATAACTAATGTTGGGTTTTTCTCCTTAGATAATATCTTTGATTTCGTCTAGAACTAATGTAGAATATGTTAGATATTTGATTTGTTCTCTGAACATATCCAACAAGATATGAGTTGTTTCAATTTAAATTCAAATTTAAATATTCATTTAAATCAGAATTAATCTTCACCCATCTGTCAAACAAATCACTTAAACATATTGCTAAATAAAGCAATAAAATAGAACCGAATCTTTCCCAAAGATTAATCTAAAACGCAACATTATAACGCCTGTTGAGCAAGACCTATATATCGTGCCAACATATTGGAGCATCGTGCCCAGGATGTGTCCTTTTTACAACTTAAGCAAGCTAGACCAATCTTGAATACTTGTACATTTATCCATGTTGTTGTTTTGCTAAATAGAGCCAGTCCACTAGGAAATACAATCTCCCCTTTTGGAAAATTATGGAAAAACAACTCTTCAAGCTAAATAACACTTCTTCCAAGTGACAACCAGTAGAACTAATGGACTATTAGAGCATACAATCAATAACAACAACCATCTTCCAGTTATCAGAGTTAAGCTTAGCAGCGGAAAGTCAAGCATCAACATTTAGATGCTTGCACAAAATCCATTCAGATGCTCCAAACCAAACAGGAAATCATGTAGTCATTCACAGACTTAGCCATGCATGAATCTAGTTATCTAATTTTTAGTAGCATACCGTCCTACTAACTAACATATATCACCATGCAATCATTCACATACTTAGTCATGCACACACAAGCTGTTAGTAGTTGATATTAGAATATGCAAGGAATACTACTAACGTAGATATGTTTTCACATGTACATGGGCCAAATCTCTTGCCCGATGCTCCAGCATGGAGCACATCATTATCACTTACTAGATATGGTTAGTACTAAACATCAACATGTGTTACCTCAACACTCAGTAACACTACTACTCCCCCCTTTTTCCATAATTTGGCAAAGTTTTAGTTCTTCAAACTAGCATATAGAAGTTAGTCATGCAAAGGTTAGTATGTTAGCACATACACAGCCAAAAACATGAGTAGAAAAACCATAACAACATCCAAAGATGCACATGCATTAGATCTGGCAAGTTCAAATAGGCTAAAGATGCTTTACAAATATAAACAAAATCTCCCTTTTACAAGAGCCAAAATAACTAGGCTAGAACCAGGAAATCTTCAGGAAGGATTCTCCAAACTTCAGATCCGTATATCAAAATCTAATTTAGGTTGTCCTTATCTGACTCAGAATCACTTGTGTTCAGATTCATTAGGTTCTTTATAATAACCTTTATCTTCCATATCTTTTCAGGGTTCATATTCTTGATTAGGATATTCTTAGTGCATGTTCCACCAGATGGTTCAACAATTGAGATGTTATTTCTAAAGTCTCCAACTTCCTTGGCTTTGTTCAAACACATCTCCAGTATATCAAAAACCTCATTTGAATCCTCAATCTCTTGGACAAGTTTGCTTTCACCAACTTGATTTCAGTTCATGTTGAGAGAATGATATGAAATCTGAGAGTAGGATAAGGCAAGATGTCTATTTTTCTTGCTTGTAACGCCAACCTAGTTATACCACACCTGATATCACGAAGGAAACTTCCTTATTTTGTGTTCCAAAGTGGGCTTAAGGGAGAGAAACACTTTTTTCTCTTTTGGAATAACTCCCTAGCATTCATTGCTATTCAATATCCCAAATGTAGACCCTTTTCAAAGTTAACTGCATCTAATGACTTAAAAATGTTTGAGACAAATGTCATGACATCTTGTCCCACATTACACTTCTTTAACATCTGCTTCACCCAGAGTAACTTTTTACAATGACTCATTGTAGTAATGTATTCATGTTTATCAGAATAACTTAACATGAGGTTCTCCTTGTCTGTTACACATACTTCGTTCAGTAGTTGAACCACTTCCTATTTTGATAACCATATCCCCTTCAACATTCTTCTTTTCTAAATAATGAAGATATTTACCAAGACATTTTATTCAACATTTGACTCTGATTGAAGCATTCTAGTTTCCTCATAGTTACAACGAATTGCTTGTTCGTCCTTCTTATGAGTTGGTGACTTGGTTACCACTACGATACTCAATATGTCGGACATATCTTCCTTATCATATGTATCATCCTTCATTAGCTTTTCTTAAAATTTAGGAATATACCCAACATATTTTATCACGGTTAACTGCATCTGATGAACAACATGCTCCACCATGTTGTCCGACATATCAACATTACACATGGGAATTTTATCCTTGTCTTTCACAATTACTTCCTCTAGCAACTGAACATCCTCTTTAAAGGTCGAAGCTTATTTTGACAGCATCCTTTCAAGGGTTATTCTCATTTGACTTAAATACCTCAGCACACTATCCTCATTAAGGAGAGACATGTTACCAAGACCAACATCCTTAGTAACCCCTTCATGAACATCCTTGATCATAAGAATTGCATCCTTATCAGTATTGACAGAGTTCTTAACAACATTATTAATACTTTTACTCAGATTATTCTCCTTCATGTTCTTCATTATGCTGGAAAAACATAGTTCTTCAACTTCCTCATTTAAGTACTTATTGAGAAAGGCACTATGCACGTCGATTCAATAATAGTTTGAACTTCCGAAAAATTGACAGTCTTGGACTTAATCTAGTGGTTCCAATTAGGGAAAAACAATCATATATATTCCATATTTAGCAGCAAATATCATAGAGTTTCTTGATTTGACAACAACAACTATATCCACATCAAAATTCTCTTTAATAAGGGCATGCCTATTCTTTACATATAATGTTCCTATAGTAATCAATCTATACTCCTTGCTTGTAGCACAGACCAGGAGATTTCTCTCATTCTTACTAATCATTCCTTCATTCAGAGTTTGATCATGATTATCCATACCACCATCCTTAACTCTGGTTGGATCAACATCTTCAGGAACTTGATCATCATTCTCCTTATGCATTTGAGATTTTGTCAACAAGTTGGACAAATTTTTTAGCACATCATCATCACCGTATGGACTACTCCATCTAGTTTATTATGAATCTTCACCAAAATACATTATAATGTCGTGATGATTTCTCATAGATACAGACCTGAGTGGAAGCTCACTCATACTTCCACTAGTAGCTAAATCGGATTTATCTGATACATACACCCTATGAATGAACTTCAACCCACTAGTTTCTGCTTCACCAACCATCATATCATGTTATTGGTTATTCAGACATCTAGATACATGAGAAGTAATTATGTCATATCCACTATTCTTTTTCAGCTTCTTATTTTGAACCACTATAGGCTATTCAAAATTGGGAGGATTTCCATCCTGACCATCAGCCTTCCATTTAATGAACCAATCCACATGAGATAATTCAGACTTCTGAGAAATATGTTGATACATATTGTCTAATATCTTGGTTGTTCTTACCTCTTTATACAAAAATACTTTATCAATCCCAAGGTCTTTCAAATCCTTGAAGTCTTCCTTAGATATGACATTCTTCATAAGAACTTCTTTACCTTTGTTGTAGACAAAATGTTCAGACTTTTTGAAGTTTATATTCCTCCTTTGATCACACAATTGGTTCATATTGTTAGACAAGCCTTTTCTCAATAGAATCTCTTCTTGACTGGGATTAACCAATTTCCATGAGCTCTTGATTCTCCCATTTGCTTGATTTCCATGAGTTTTAATATCTTTAGTCATGTGCCTGGAACTTCCACCTTTACTTGAGAAACTTATGTGTTCTCTAAGAGCTATGGAGCCAATTTATGTAGTATTGGATTTCCATTTTTTCTTAGCATGGACATCCTTACCTATTCTGATCTTTAACTTAAGCCATTCGAAACAATAAGGCCTTGTATGTCCATATATACCATAGTGGTGACATATCAGAGGTTGTTTCTTATTGTGATGGGATGACACATGTCGAGTCCGATGTTGTGATATGTGATCCAAACTTATAACCTCAATCTTTTCATCAACCTTCATTGGGAGAATTTTCTTGCTTGCATCATTCATGCTCGTCCTAACATTGATTCCCATCACATCTCTGGATAACTCACCAAACTTAATTTTTCATCAAGTAAATTTGGACTATTTATCACTTTACTTTCAGAATGAGACATGTTTTCTAGTTGGTAGTTTAGAGATTAAATATTCTTCTTTATACTTGTGATGGTTGAGGCAAGCTCATATGTTTCCTTCTAGAGCACTCATATGGTTTTCTTCTAATTTTCTATGGTTAGTCACATTTCTTTCCATTTGGCGACTAGGAGCCTGTATGAATCAAGATTTTCTTCTTTAGTACTGGATTCACCATCATATTCACTTCGACCAAAATAATCCATCCCAATGTTGGTAGTTTCTTCCTCACTTTCAGAATCAGACCAAGTCGCAGTAAGACCTTTTTTATGTTTCTTTAGGAAGTTAAGACATTGTGCTTTAATGTGTCCAAAGCCTTCACACTTATAGCATTGACTACCCTTGTCACCATTGAATTTGTCTTTACACATGTCTTTGGTTTGGGGATTAATCTAGGACTCTTGGACATTTGACATTCACTTTTTGTTTAGATATTTCAAGGAGTTATTGAACCTTTTACTAAGAAAATATATATCATCTGACAAGTTCTCTTCTATGTCCCCTTGACTTTCTTCATCATTGGAAACAAAGGTTATCCCTTTGTTCTTCTTTTCAGATCTTTCATTGATGGATATCTCAAAGGTTTGCAGGGAACCAATGATTTTATCAACCTTTATAATAATCAAGTCTTGAGCTTCTTCAATAGCAGTAACTTTCATATCAAACCTCTTAGGTAATGATCTGAGAATTTTTCAGGCAAGCTTTTTTTCAAACATCTTTTCACTTAAGGCAAAGGATATGTTGGTAATATCGCACAATCTGATGTGGAAATCAGAGATTGATTCTTCTTCATCCATCCTCGAATTCTTAAACTTAGTGGTAAGAAGTTGCAACCTTGAAATTCAGAATTTGGATGTGCCTTCATGCATAATTTTGAGAATATCCCAAGTTTCCTTAGCTTCTGAACATGTATTGATCAATATGAACATGTTCTTATCTATAACATTGAAGATATCAGTCATAGCCTTGGAGTTTCTAAGAGCTTTATCATCTTCTACATTAGTGCATTCAACTTTTGGTTTTAAGTTCGTAGTTCCATCTTCAGAAGTGATCCTTGGATGTTTCCATCCTTTTATCACTATCATTTCCTTCTAATAATCATAATTGGTTCCATCCAAGACAGGTGGTTTGCTGACTGATCCTCCATCTTTCATTGTCTCCATTTGATCAAAACTTATCTTCCTTGGAGCTCACCCAACAAACTAGGCTGCTTGCTCTGATGCTAATTGAAATTATGTTCGTCAGGGTACAAATGTTGAATACGATGCTCACCAACATGTTTGACAAGTTACACCAGAAACAACACAATAACAAATACTAGACGATGGAGCAGAAAAGCAGTAAATAACATGATAATTGCTTACCCAGTTCAGTGAAGCTACACCTACGTATGAGGGTTTAGTTCACAACCCAAGAAAGAAAATTCAAAATTAGTAGCTTAATACAATTTGTCTTACAAGAAGTAATAAACCATATGTTGTTAAATGCCTCTTACTAATAATACCCAATGACTTTCTATTTAGAGCCTGTTCGAACAAAATTGGTTTGTCCTATATCCCTTAGATTTTGATGATAACAAAGTATTTAAAGAACAATTGGGTATACTAATGTTCGTTCAAGTGTGCAGGACCATAGACTAAAATCTCATATAAAATCCAAGTATTGGTTCTGACTATGAATTCAAAAGAAATGCTTAAAGACTAGACTCTAAAGAAGTCAACTTCTGAAGAGGTCAACATCTGAAGGTTAGAGTCTGAAGGAGTCAGTCTTTGAAGACCAGACTTTGAAGAAGTCTGCTTCTGATGATTAGAACCTGATCCAGTCAAAGCGTAAGGACCAAGGTGACTCTGATTGGTCACTATCAACCTCTGAGTCTAGTTTGTCACGTGAATACCTAAGATATATTTTATTCATAGAGTCTGTTGGGATACAACTACTAATTCCTTTTGTGGCAAAGAGTTTTCAAACTAGCCTTCACCAACCTTGACTATTTGGTGAAACATCCCAATGTCCCTTTTGAAGATTCTCAAAGACTCTATGTGTTGGATCTTCAACAACTCTTTTCCTTCTCTATTTAAGCAGCTAGAGACTTTAAAGTATATGTATTGACACCAAAAAGAGAAGTTACTCTGTTAAAACAAAAGCACAAGCTGAACTTAGTATTTGTTATCCTTGTAAATCTTAGAAATCCCTAAGTCTTAAAAAAGTCTATTTGTATTGTATTCTTTATACCTCTGATTATATATCAAGTGTATTTTCTCAAACAATATTTTATCTATTAGGCAAATTATTAGAAGTTTTTTATTAAGTGTTTGAGAATTTGAAGTCTCTCACTTGTGCGGTTGAGCATATAAGTCTCGTGATTGTGTGCTTGAGAATTGGAAGTCTCTTGCTTGTATGCTTGAGCATAAAAGTCTCTTACTTTGTGTTTCAGCATTGGAAGTCTCTTGCTTGTGTGCTTGAGAAAACTGTAATCTTGTGTGATTTTAATGAAAATAATTTGTAAGTACAAAGGACTTGATTACTCTTAGTTTGTTAGAGGAATTAGGATAACTCTATGTATTACTCTTCTTTCTTGCACTTCGTATACGCTACCTACCTTTGATTGAATAAACTTCTATACCTTGGAGTTTAGAATCTGTCCAAAGATTTTTAATAGAAAGAAAAAGTCAACCCAATTCAACCCACTTCTTATATTTTTCTTGCCTTCAGTTGGCATCAGAGCATGGTCTGTGCTAAACACTTAACAGTGGTGCAGAAGAGATCCTGAGAAAAACATATTGAACCATGTCTAGGGTTTCTGAATCTGGTAGTTGTACTCCCAGTCCACATGCTTCTATTAATCATGATTATAGCAATTTGGGAAAGAACAAATATATAG
Organism: Lathyrus oleraceus; assembly: GCF_024323335.1. NCBI lineage: Eukaryota > Viridiplantae > Streptophyta > Magnoliopsida > Fabales > Fabaceae > Lathyrus > Lathyrus oleraceus. Next base: position 54,406,548 of record NC_066579.1, read on the forward strand.
CTAGATCTCCATCTTTCAGTGGAGACTACTAAGTTTGAATGGTGGAAGAACAAGATGTATACTCATATAATAGGTCTTGATAATGAGTTGTGGGTTATTCTAGAAGATGGAATTGATATTCCAGTTAATGGAATTGGAATGGTGTCTGATAGAAAAACTTTCACACCAGTTCAAAAAAAGATCTATAGAAATCATCATAGAGTTAAAGGCATATTGGTTTATGCTCTACCTCATTCAGAGTACGTCAAAATCATTGATAAATCTACTTATAATACCATTTTCAAATCCCTGTGTGTTTCTTATGAAGGGAATCAATAATTTTAAGAAGAAAAGGCCAACGTTTTGGTTCAGCAATATGAGATGTTCAGAATGAAGGAGGATGAAGACATTGAAACCAGGTTTTCTAGGTTGTAAGTTCTTGTATCTCGACTTCAGGTTCTGAAACAGAGTTACACTACATTTGATCATGTCAAGAATATTCTTACGAGTCTTCATGTCATATACATACCTAAATTGATATCTATTCAGAAGGCTGCAGACTTAAACACATTAAGTCTTGAAAGACTTATCAGCAATCTCCGGATCCATGAGATGGAGCTCAATGGAGATAGACCTATCAGAAAGTCAAGGACTTTGGCTTTGAAATCTATTGCTAAAACTGCCAAGGCTTCTCAAGTCTGGGAGTTTGAAGAAGCTTCTCGTGTAGAAGGTTCTGAAGATGACTCAAATGATGAGGAAATGGACTTTTTCATTAAAAGTTTTCAATATCTAGCTAAGAAGAACAAGATATTCTCTTGCAGAAGTAGTGGCTTCAAAGGATCTAGTTCCATAGAAAAGAAGGATGATAAAAAAGGATGCTTCAATTGCAAGAAGCCTGGTCACTTCATTATTGACTGTCTTGAAGTACAAAAGGACAAGTCGAAGAAGGGAAGCTTTCAGAAAGATAACTTCAAAAACAAGTTCAAGAAAATTATCATAGCAACATGGGATCAACTTGACAATGAAGAAGACTTTGAGAAGGATGAAGAGTAAGCTAACCTTACCCTGATGGCTCTTACATCTTCTGAAGAAGAATCTGACTCAGATTCTGCTTCAGAGCCTGAGGAAGAGAATGCGGTATTTTCTAAACTATCTCATTCTGATTTAATTACTTTCATCTAAGATCTCATGGGATGATGTCAAGAGAAATCCAGACACATGAAATATTGAAAAAAAAATATGATCTTTTGAAGGAAGAATTAAATTATGTTCAAAGTAAAAATGAATCTCTAGAGAAAGATCATAATGCATTAGTAAAATATGTGTCTGATAAACTTCTTGATGATCATGAAATGGATCTTTAAGAGTTTATCATAAAGGGATTTAATAAAAATAAACTTTCTTCTTTGATTTATGGAGTAAGTAAAAGCAAAAGGGAAGGTCTTGGTTACTCACAAAAAACTTTTAATCCAATGTTTGAAACCTTGAGTAAACAAACAAATCCTTCTTCTTCAAGATCTGCTCAGAAAGGGCTTGACTCTTATTTTGTATCTACTGCTGAGAATGAAAATCTTATGAATCAGTTAGAACCTAAAGTTGTTGAGTCAAAGGTTCTGAAGAAACCAAAACCTAAGACTCTAAAGTCAAAGGTTATGAAGAAACCAGAATCTAAGATATGAGGAGCTAAGGTTATGAAACGTTCAAAACCTAAGGTCAAGGTTCATTCAAGACAATAAACTTTCAAATAAAAAGTCTTGAATGACCCTAAGCCTTACCATATGAGAGTAGATGTACAAAACAAGAAGAAACATGTCAAAACTAACCCTAAAGGACCCATAAGACTATGTGTACCTAAATCTCAAATTATTTTTGCTACATATATGCTTCAAGGGAGAAACAAAGTTGCAGCCATGGTACCTGGACAATGGATACTCACGATATATGATAGGAGAAAGTCATATGTTCCCAACCTTAACTCTGAAAGAGGGAGGAACTTTGGAGGAAAATAGAAAGGAAAGATCACTGGTATAGGTACTATTGGCAACTCCTCTATCTCAATTAATAATTTTTGGCTTGTAGATGGACTTAAACATAACCTACTGAGCATTAGTCAATTTTGTGACAGTGGTTATGAAGTCATGTTTAATAAGAACAATTGCATAGTCATGAATGAACCTGACAAGTCCATAATATTCAAAGGTAAGAGGAAAGGTAATGTTTATAAAATTGTATTTTCTTAATTGGTTGATCAGAATGTACTTTTCCTTCTATTAGTGAGTGATGAGAAGTGGCTCTAGCACAGAAGGATAGGTCATGCTAACTGGATATTAATCTCTAAACTTAGCAAGCTGAAACTTGTTAAAGGATTTTCAGACCTCAATTATCACTCAGATGATCTCTATGGAGCATGCGAAGTAGGGAAAATTATTAAAACTTCTTTCAAAAATAAAAACATTGTCTATACCCCCATACCCTTAGAATTGCTTCACATTGATTTTTTTATCATGTTAGTACTTCATAAATCAATGGGAAGAAATATGGACTAGTCATTGTTGATGATTATAACAGATGGACTTGGATCAAATTCATTAGAACCAAGGATGAATCATATGATGTGTTTAGCATCTTCTGCATATAAGTACAAACTGAAAAGTACTAAAAAAATTTAAAGGTAAAAAGTGATCATGGTGGTGAAGAAAATGACCCATTTGAACTCTTTTTTGAAAAACATGGAATTCTCCATGATTTCTCTTATCCTAGAACTCCATAACAAAATGGAGTTATAGAGAGAAATAACATATTTTTACCAGAAATGGGCAGAACCATGATCCCTGAAAACAACTTACCTAAGTACTTATGGGGAAAAGCTCTGAACACAACATGTTATGTTCATAATAGAATATATATTACATTTATTTTGAACAAGACTTCATATGAGCTGTTTAAAGGAAGAAAGTCAAGCATTTCTTATTTTCATCAATTTGGATGTACATGTTACATCCTAAATAATAAAGTCTATCTAAAGAAATTTGATGTCAAAGCTCAAAAGGGTATCTTTTTGGGATGCTTTGAATGCTCTAAGGCATACATGGTGTATAACTCTGAAACCAATATGGTTGAAGAGTCAATACACATCAAATTTGGTAACAAAGAGCCTGGCAGTAAAATGTTAGTGCTAGTTCAAAAAATTTCAGAAATTTATGTATTTGAACATACACCAGGAACTAGAGTTCTAGAAGCTGGAAGTTCAGAAGCTAATAATCCATCAGAAGCTAGATGTTCATAAGTTATCAGAACTTCAGAAGTTGGTGTTCCAAAAGTTGATCCAACCTCAGAAGCTCATCCAGATGTTGAAGAATCTGAAGAAGCATAAGAGGGATCCTCAGATGCATCACAATCGAAAAAGACCTTCAAGTACAAGTCTTCTCATCCATAAGAGTTAATTCTTGAAAACAAACATATCCCTAGAAAGACAAGGTATACCTTCAGAGAATAGAATTCAATGTCAGGACTCATGAATGAACCTACTTCTATTAATGAAGAACTTTCTAATGACGGTTGAATCGTTGTTATGCAAGAAGAGTTGAATCAGTTTCAAAGGAATGATGCATGGGATCTGGTACCCAAACCTTCACACAAGAACATTATTTGGAAAAAATGGGTATTCAGAAACAAGTTCAACGAGTAAGGAGAAATGTTAATAAATAAGGCTAAACTTGTAGCTCAAGGCTACATTTAGCGAGAAGGTATATATTTATCTGAAGCCTTTACACTAGTTGCAAGGTTATAGGCAATCATGTTACTTATCTCTTATGCTATTAATCATGACATTATTTTTTTACAAAATAGATGTTAAGAGTGCATTCTTAAATGGAGTTATTTTTGAATAAGTGTATGTCAAGCAACCACATGAGTCTGAGGACTCGGTCCACCCAGATTATGTTTTCAAACCGAACTAATTAGTTTATGGACTCAAACAAGCTCCAAGAGCTTGGTTTAAGAGACTGCGTAATTTGTTGTTAGAAAATGGATTTGAGACATGGAAAGTAGAGACTACACTCTTTAGAAAGACACTTAAGAATGACATTTTAATTTTCCAAGTTTATGTTGATGGTATTATATTTGGTTCAACTAATGCTTTTCTTTGCTAAGAGTTCTTAAAGACAATGCAGGCTGAATTTGAGATGAGTATGATGGGAGAGATAAAGTTCTTCCTTAGCATTCAAATCAATCAATGCAAAAAGGGAGTCTATGTTCATCATACTAAATATACAAATGAGCTTCTAAAGAAGTTCAAGCTTGATCATTTCAAGATCATGAACACTCTTATGCATACCAAAGCCTGTCAGAAGCTGTATAGAGGTATGATTGGCTCTCTACTTTATTTAACAACTTCTCAACCATATATTTTATTTAGTGTATATCTGTGTGAAAGATTTCAATCAGATCCTAAAGAGACTTGTTTAACATCTGTTAAGAGGATCTTTATGTATTTGGAGGGAAAAATCACTCTAGGGTTGCTTTATAAAAAATCCATAGATTATAAGCTAGTTGGATTCTATGATGCTGACTATGCCTAGGGTAGAATTAAGAGAAATCCACTATTGGAAGTTGTCAATTCATAGGTGAAAACCTAATATATTGGGCTAGTAAAAGATAATCAACTATTTCTTTGTCTACAACAGAAGCAGAATACATCTTAATTGAAAGTTGTTGAACATAACTAGTCTAGACGAAATATCAGTTGAAAGACTATCAAATAAATGGAAGCAGTATTCCAATGTTTTATGATAATACTGCATCTATCTGTCTGACAAAGAATCCTATTTTAGAACCAAACGCATAGAAATAAAACATCATTTTATTAGAGACTATGTTCAGAAGAGTGTGATATATATATATATATATATATATATATATATATATATATATATATATATATATATATATATATATATATATATATATATATATATATATATATATATATATATATATATATATATATATATATATATATATATATATATATATATATATATATATATATATATATATATATATATATATATATATATATATATATATATATATATATATATATATATATATATATATATATATATATATATATATATATATATATATATATACAATTCATTGATATTGATCATCAGTGGGCTGATATATTTATCAAACCCCTTACTATTGAAAGATTTGATTTTATAAAAAAGAATATGAACATGCATTTTGTTAAAGATTAATGTTTGCTTCTGAATGGAGGATCAGAGACTGATGATAGATCAGATGCTATTGTGATTAGAAGCTCCCAACTAACTTCTGATGAATAGTAGCATCTGATGCAACTCAGCCTCCGATGCACAAAATTTGATTAGTTGCCTCTGATAGCACTTAAGTGGGAAAAAATGTCCACATGTCCGCTTATGTGTCATGAATCTGAAAGGTTTTTTGACACTTGGTTTCTTAGCTGATAATAATTGGTGGTTAATGATGAAAATGTTTTAAATGTCGTGCCTAGCACTCATTTGTCATTAATTTTTTTTTTCAAATAAAAAACCTTTTTACTCTCAAAGACACTTAAACTTTTCATTACTGCACACACATACTCTATCTCTCTCTCTCTCTCTCTCTCTCTCTCTCTCTCTCTCTCTCTCTCTCTCTCTTCACTACGAACACTTTTGCTCTCTAGACTCATCAGAAAAAACAACCATTTTTAAAAATCCCTATATAACCCTAAACTCCATTGCAATGGCATTTTCATCAAATTTAGTTTCAATAATGGCAAACTCTAGCGAATCCCTCCTAATCAAGCCCATAACTTTGATGCTTAGAGAAGAAGATCTAAAGTTAATTATTTAGTAAATTGTAGACTTCGAGTCTTTTATGGTTAATGGGTTTCCATTAAAAGCTTATTTTGAAGCTCAAGGGTGGCCGACCTAATTTGAGATGCTGAATGGTTCTACCTCCCCTTAGTTGGTTAAGGATTTATGGGTTAGGGTTAAAGTGTATGATGAAAGTTATGTTTCTCTTGAAGAGAACTAGAAGATTGGTGAGAATAGAAAGATGAAGGGGAAATCAAGGGTTGAGATGCGACTGGAGGAATTCAAGGAGGAGGAGATAAGATCTGTTGTTATGGCAATAAATGTGACAGTCACTCAGAGTCACATTTCCAAGCTTATGAATATAGAAAACATTGGTAGATATTCTTTGAACACTAAAGGTAGCAGTCCTAAATCTGGTGTGATCAAGCAACATTTATTTCTCAAATCTTAAGACAATGGAAAAGTGAAAAACATGGAAATTGTATACAAACTCTTATTTAGAATCTTGTTTGGCCGCTTGATTCCAAGATAAGGTAGCACTAATAAAATATCTTGGGACCACAAGCACTTCATCTGGTTTTTGGTCAACCAGAAGATGATTAACCTTCCTGTATACATCTTTTATCACATATTTAAGGCTATCAAGGAAAGCACAAAACACAATAAGAAGAATGTACCATATGCAAGGCTTCTTTCTGAACTATTTCATCATAGTAGGTTGGTTGAGACTCTGATGAATTTTGGTGCTAATGAAGATATGTAGATGATATATGGGAATATTCTCTCAGCAACTGTGCTGGGGAATATGAACATTATCAATAAGAAAGATGTGATACAATCTTATGCAAACCTCAAGATCATGAATGATAAGACTTTATATATTGATGACTTCCTAGTCATCTCTAAGTTGGATAATCCTGAAGTCATTCATGAATACATCAAGATGGTCAAGGAACAAATTATAGTTACTCTTACCATATAGGACATTCCTAGCCCTCCTGAAGGTAGTGTACATGCCTTCAAGAGGAAACAAGTTGCTTCTGAGTCTGAAAAGGTGGTTCATAAGCCACCTAAGAGAAAGGTTGTACATCAAACAAAAGTTCAGAAGGAGGTTCAAGAAATGGTCTCCACAACTATCTTGATGCGTATCAAGACTAGAAATTGAGTCACTTGCAAGACACCTCAGAAGACAACCACTTCTAAATTTTTTGTTAAGAAGAAGAAGTTGATGAAGATGGTGCTACCAGAAGTAGATGATGAAAAAGAAGAAGAAGATGAAAAACCTCTGCTTAAGAGGACCAAGGATGTGAATAAGGCTACTCTGACATTCCTGTAGAAGATGTCCAATAAGGAGCAAGATTGTTTGCATCTTCTCTTCTCAATAAGGCTATGGAAAAGCCTTTTATTGTCGAAGCTCTGTTGAAGCAAACAAATGTTGTGGAGAAGGAAGTTGAAGGTTCTTTTAATGTTGGTATTTCTGTTGTGTCAGAAGAAGCTGTTGCTCAGACTCTTGAGACAATTGAGGAATAAGATCAACATGCTTCAGATGTTGCAGAGATTGTCTCCACATGTAATCATATGAATTCTATCTCAGATAATAATTTAAATTCTTCCAACTCACCTCTCATGACTAAATCACCCATACCAACACAACCTCAATCACCTAAACCCTCATTAGAACACACACATTCATCCAAGCATGACCATAACCTATCTATGGTTCATGTCACTTCATCACCTTAACAAACTCATGAATCATATACTCATAACATTGCTCAGATGCTAAGGGACTTTTCTCAACAAGAAATTGTCCCTACAACATTTGTTCTAGAGGAATCAACAAATAACCTAGTTGGTGAGTTATTTTCTGATCATAATCAGCTAGCTTATATTTCTGATTCTTAACAACCAACACCGATTAACATTATGCTTGAACCACCTATTGAGGTTTCTATTACTAAGCCTTTTATCCCTAACTCAAGTTCTGATTCTGGTGCATCATACTTAAGTTCTCTCAAAGTCATCCCTCTTTAAGCCATCCCTCTTGAAACCATACCTTCTGTTGAACATGTCCAACCAAACCTTGTTCATACTAAAATTCTAGTTCACTCTGAATCTGAACAAGTGACCCAAGATCAACCAATACCTGGACCACAAAACTTACCTCAACCTGAACAAGAAATTCCAACCCAAACTAATCCTAAATCTCAACCAAATCCTGTTAAATCACAACCTGACATTGAAACTCAAACTGAGTTTGACAAGCACCTTATAATAAACTTCCACCAGATTCCACAAATGACCAAACTATATCAGAACCACAACCTATCCAAAATTATGAACCATTTGACCATAACAACTCACCTTATAGGAAAGAAGACGTTGTGTCAGAATATGGCACAATAGCTCTACCTGGCCCCTTTACACCTCACCCATCTATAAACCTAAACCTTCCACCTCACATAAAATATCAAATGGAAGAGTTTAAATTTTATATTTTTGATAGAGTTAGAATTTGGTTGCTGAGAGGCTCATGGCATCTGATCCCATAACATATACATCTAAATGAGACTCTCTCAGAACCTCTGTGGACACAGTTCTGCAGAATCTAAAGTCTTTCTCATATGAGTCTATAGCTTATTCTAGTTAGAAGCTTTACCACCTGGAGGAGAAGTTGACTCATGTTGCTTCAAAAGAAGAAGAGATGGTTGTTTAGTTGAAGACTATGATTGACAGACAAGATGATACGGATTCTGATCTGAAGGCCATCTTGGAGCTTTTGAAGCCAAAACGTCGGGCTTTAGGATTTAGTAAACCCTTTTATTTTGTATTTTCAATTTGTTTGAACATTTTTTCTGACATTGACTCACTTCTTTGGTTAAATGAAATTTTTCTTCAGTATCTTTTCTAATTCCTTTATTTGTTTTTGTTGATGACAAAATGGGGAGTAGATATAGAAGTATTTAAGCACCTAAAATCTGACAGTTATTATTCTTGCCTAAATTCTGAATAATTATCATTGTTCTTCAAATGGTTAAGTTTAATTAACTTGGATATGATTTAGGGGGAGCTTACAAATATCACCTTATGGATTGTTAGACTCGGAGGGAGCTTACAAATATCACCTTATGGATTGTTAGACTCGGAGGGAGCTTACAAACCTCAGACCCTAAAGTCAGGTGGTTAATTAAATTAACAACCATTGTTCTTAAATACTTATATTTGTCAACATAAAAAATGGGAGATTGTTGGACCAAAATTGGTTTGTCCCATATCCCTTAGGTTTTGACGATAACAAAGTATTTAAAGAATAATTGGGTATACTAATGTTTGTTCAAGTGTACAGGACCATAGACTAAATTTTCATATAGAATCCAAGTATTGGTTCTGACTATGAACATCCAAAAAAAATCTTAAAGACCAAAGTCTGATGGATCAGAAGCTGAAGACTAGACTTTGAAGAAGTCAACTTCTGAAGAGGTCAACGTCTGAAGGTCAGAGTCTGAAGGAGTCGGCCTTTGGAGAATAGACTTTGAAGAAGTCTGCTTTTGATAAGCACAACCTGAGCCAGTCAAAGCGCAAGGACCAAGGTGACTCTGATGGGTCACTATCAACCTTTGAGTCTAGTTTGTCATGTGAAGACCTAAACTCTATTTTCTTCATAGAGTTTGCTGGAATACAACTGCTAATTCCTTTTGTGGCAAAGGGTTTTTAAACTAGCCTTCACCAACCTTGACTATTTGGTGAAACATCCCAACATCTCTTTTGAATCTTCTTAAAGACTCTTTGTGCTGGATCTTCAATGACTATTTTCCCTTTCTATTTAAGGAGTTGAAGACTTAAGAATAAAAAATATGTATTGACACAAAAAAGAGAAGTTACTCTGTCAAAACAAAAGCACAACTTGGACTTAGGATTTCTTATCCTTATAAATCTTAGAAATCCCTAAGTCTTAAAAAGAGTTTATTTTCATTGTATTCTTTATACACCTCTAATTGTATATCAAGTGTATTTTTTCTCAAACAATCATTTAACTACGAGGAGGATTGTTAGCCATTATATGATAATACTCCTAAGAAGATATATTCTAGGCGGAGTCTTCATGTCAACCAAATGAGATATACATCTCGAAGCCTAACATTATGCACACTCCATATTAAAAAGTGACTATAAAAGGTTCCTAGAGTCATGAACCCTGGTCGGAATTTTTCCATAGTAACGGGCTAGCCATTATATGGCAACATTCGTGAAATTAATCTACACTAGGTGGAGCCTACATGCTAAGCATACTAGGTGTGCACCTCGGGGGGCTAACACTACGCAAATTTGAAGCTAAACTTAGATTTTTTTTCTCTAGGCTCATGAGTAGATCCTTGCTCAAGTTACAATCACAAGCCCATAACACGATGAATATATACAAAAATATATAAAACATACAATTAATAAAAATAAGGCAAGATAACAATAATTCAATAAAAACATAAGAAGAAACATAAACAAAGATAACATTAAGATCCTACTAACTAAACTAGGTTTGACCCTCTAGATTCCCTAATGAAGTCACCAGCTGTCGCAGTGCGAAAAATATCCGAACAAATAGACACTCGAATGACAATGATGTCACCACCGAAGTTTATTTTAAAAGAGAAAGCATCGATAAAATCCTAGAAGAACAAAAATATGGTCATCACAACCATATTCAGGTTCAGGAGTCGATTATGCGCGAGGAAGGTATTAGCATCCCGTGACATCCGTTGTAAACAACAATTACCTCTAATTAGTTTTGCAAAAAAAATGGTTTTATCCTAAGGTATTCGATTTCTTATAATTATTATGATATATTTACAAAAAGAAAGAAAAATAGTTTTTTTTATTAGGGTGCTTGATTAGACGTTGAATCTCGCTTCTATGCATCCCTAGGTGTGATGGAGAATTCAAAGCTGCGTAGTTCTTGTAGCAAAAAATTGTTTGTTGATTGATTTTTAATTGCGAAAAGAAGTTGTATCGCGCTTGGGAGGTAAAAGTTTATTCAGGAAACAATTTATTTGTGAATGGGTGAAAAAGGAAACTGATTGATTATGAATGTTTATGTGCGAAAAAAGAGTAATTGAACTAGAACAATGTGTGCGCCTTGTGTTCCCTTGCTCAAGGATAAAAGGGTGTGCACCTGATTATTCTCTTTTGACCCAATTTTTGTTTATGAAAAAACTTAAAGATCGTTATTAACATGCGGAAGACAGATGCTCGACTAAAATGAGGCGTGCGCCTCGCGTTTAATTATTCGAAGAATAAGAGAGTGTAACTCGGTTATTCCTTTTTAATTCGATTCTAATCGTGAAATTTAAAATGTCGTAATTTTTTTTTTTGCAGAAGACGAATATTCGAACTAAAACAAGGGGTGTGCCTCGTGTTCGTCTACTCGAGGATAAAAGGGTGTACACTCGATTATTCCATTGTTAAGATGTATTTTATTTATGAAAATTCAAAAATATTAAAAAAATGAAAATGAGTTAAAAAGTGAAATAAAATATATAGAAAATAATTTTTTGGCATTTTCAGGTCTGTGACAGTTCAGACAAGGGTTACGATCGTCACTCTGGTGACGGTCAAACCGCCGTTGGACACACAGTGATAAAGGTTTTCCCTATGTTGACGGTCAAGCCGTCATTTAAGAAAGCTTTAGTGACGGTCGTCAATGTGTTGACGATCAAGTCGTCATGGAAGCAAGCTTTAGTGATGATCATCATTGTGCTGACAGGTGAATTGTCATGAATGTGAACCTTGGAGACGATCGTCACACCGCGTTAATGCCCGTCAATGCGCTCAAGTTGCATTTTATGCGCTTTTTGTTCAAAATTGTCCAACTCTCACTCTATTTCTCATTTATTCATCATACAACAACATACAAAGGATACTTACATGAATACAACTTTTAAACTAACTCTAAACTAACACCATAACATGATTATACATACTTTACATGAATACGACATTAATATTTACAAAATATTACAAACATGAATATTACAATACCTAACCTATCAAAACATGCATGTTACATAAGTCATAATTTTGAATGATAGAAAGACTTACAAACCCCGACAAGTCAAGTTGAAGAAGATGAAGTTGTTATTGTCAAAGGTGAAGGTGGTGGTTTTAATGAGAGGTGGTTGTTATGATGTAAAGGATGATGAATAGTGTTATGTGGTAGTGTTTTGAGTGGTTATTTTTCTTGTTTTTGAAGTCTTTTTTATGCTTTAAACTCACTTCTAAACCTCTCTAATTATATATCTTTCAACTTTCCACCCCTCTTTCAAGCCTCCATAAGTTAGCTTATACAGTGGTACTTTAGGATTTGTGATTTTTTTATGGTTTCTTTACTTCTTTCTAAGTGAGAAAGTGACTTTAATATGCAAAAAAACAACAGGACATTGCATTGCCTAGTGTATAAAATTTCCATTATGCAAATGGTAGTTGACAAAATATGGCAAAAAGAATGGAGAATGGAACCTTGCTCAATTTGGGAAACTGTGAAAAAATGAAAGAATCTTAAATCTTAAATCTTTTTAATTTTTAATTTTTTTAAAAAAAATAAAAAATAAAATAAAAATAATTAGTAAATAAATATTTTTTGTATTTTTCTTTAATTTCTAAAAGGGTGAAAATAAATTGAATAATAAAAAATTGATCAAAATACGCTAAAAGTTTAATAAAATGTAAAGTTGATTTTTTTATTTTCTCGATTAAGGGTCAAGGATGAATAACCCCTTAATTCAATTTTGTAATTAAAATTTAAAACCTACTTAAATATTTTCCAAAAATATTTTTAAAGTCAGACAAAATTGGGGTACTATAGTTGCCTGTACTTAATTATTTTTAACTTACAGAATATGAATGACGAGAGTCTTCATATAATCTTTGTGAAAGATAATTAAGAATGAAAGACCCAAATTTTGTCTTTTGATGAGCAGAAGAAAAACAAATTATAGGAATCTTGAAAGATCGCCTCTACTAGAGAATGAATAATCATCTCCAACACGAGGGTTGGTGCCTAGATCAACTACAAGATAATGACTTAGACTTATCTTGCACAAAGTTTAAAAATGTGGCTTTTCTCTCCACAAACTGAAGTTGTCTTCTAACTCTCTCCATGTCTGAATAGTATCATTTGGAATGCATTACATCCAATCCTTTACGATACCTATCAAGGAAAAACCTAACCAACGTAATTTTACCTGATTGTTGATGATATCACCACTTAACTTGCACATTGAGCATGTCTCGTAAATTTAGCGAGATTTTCCCAAGGGTTATCCTTCAAACTTAAAAGTACATAATTCTTAATATCAAAGGTTACAAGATTGGCTAGTTGAAATCCTAGTGATATCTGGTCGACAATAATTTTCCTGCAATAGTCTCCTACTATTTGTTTCGCTGGAACTACCATTTCTACTTGTTCTTCTTTAACTTATTCGATAACTTGGAGTGCCTCTATTTTCACTCTATGAATTTCTCACGTTGTTCTTTCAATTTCTAGGTCGATTGGTATCAACGTCGAGTTTATACTTCGCATAAACAAGAAAGCAATATCTTAGTAGCACCGCACCACACATAACAGAATAAAAACAAAGACAAAATAAAATAACTTAAAATTAAAACTAAAATTCATAATTGAAAACTAACAAAAAAAGAAAATTTCAAAACTTAAAACCTAAGTGTCGCACTACAAATGCCTTGTTGAAGTTATCAACATTCCCTGACAACGTCGCCAAAAGCTTCATGGACAATTCTAACAAGTGTACTAGTATCGTCGAAGTAATATATACAATTTGTTTTCATAGGGATTGCAAATTTTAACAAGGTAACAATGTGCGAATGAAAGTAAATAACAAAGTGGAGTTTTCCACATTGATTTAGTTCACAAATAAAACGAGAAAATACTTGGAATAAAATTCAATGACTAAAGATGACTAGATCTTCTTTCTAACCCCTACTCATACTTGTTGGTGAACTGTGCATTAATCAAATTTATAATATGTTAACGTATTATGATGAATTAACACAGCATCTGCACCCAAATTCTTGGTATACATCTCACTGATCTACACAATAATTCTCCAATTCTTTAGGTCAATTCAGAGTTAAATTAGGCTTTCTAAATTCGTTAATTTAAAGGCCACAACTTCTAATTATCTATCCCTAGTTAATTACAAAGTTGAACATTTATCCTAAATCTGATCAGCAGACTAACGATTAGAAATCCCTACTCATCTGATATCGATTTATACATTCGTCAATACATAAAAAGTAATGAACACAAGGACAAATAAATAATAACAATAACATAAAATAATTCGATTAACATCAAATAACCATATGACCCAATAAGTACAAGCAAGCACGTTTGTCTAAAAAAAATAGTCATGTTAAAGATTCTGATCACTGGGTCTCATGAAGAACCAAAAGAAAAGAATCTTCAAATGTTAAAGAACAAAATCTAAAAAAAAATTACATAGGGGATTTTTCAAAACTCGCCTATAAAACCTATATTTATCCTTTTATTTTAACAAAACAAACACATATTAACCCTTTTAATTTGGAATAATTTCTAACTCGCCTATATGAAATTATACCTGGTATAATTTCAAACAGAATCTAGTCCAATATGATTGAAATTATCAACAAAACAAACACCTATTAACCCTTTTATTTGGAATAATTTAAATTATAATGGACTAGATTTACCATTGTATATGTTTTGTTGATTTGATTATATATGTTTGATTCACAACTAATCTCTTCACTTTTTCTTCTTCATCAAGGTTTTATTCCATTAAGTTTTCCATGGTAAGAAATTGAATGAGGTGGAGGAGTTCTCGTACATTGGATTTTGGTCTAATCCCAATCTTGTTTTTATTAATATATTTCATTAGAGTGCTTATTAAGTGGTCTCTTTGGGTGACAACTTAATTAGAATGTCTTACTTATTAGTATCTTTTAATATCTTTGTATTTTTTTACCTTAAAAAACAACCCCTTGAAATAGAACAACAACACAGTTGAAACAAAATCAAAGAAAAAGAAATGAGAGGAACACACCCATTTTTTTTATTCAATTTGATTTAAATTAACCTACTTCGAGATTTGAGGGCAACTCTGTGATCCACTATGTAAAGATTTTAATTACAAGAGTAAAAAAAATTACAATCAATTATATCTTAGTGTTATCCAAGAACAATTATTAATTTCCACTCTTTAGTCTTTTCACATAACTCAATGAAAATTATAAGAGAAATCAAAAGAGAAAGTTTATATCCTTATTTTAATAAATTTCACTATCCAAAATATTTATAATGTGTTTCTCAATCAAAAAAATCCTTAAATCCCTTAAACAATAACCTCTTTTTAGGTCTCACAAAAATGAAACTTAAAGATTTAGGACCCGTTTGAATAAATTTTAGTTTTTAATTTTTAAAAATTATTTTGTAAATTAATTTTAAAAAATAATTTTGAAGAAAAAATATATATTTATAATCTAACTTTTAAAATTATTTAAAGTTAAAATAATATTATAAACTTACCATTAATGAAAAGTATGCAATTTTTTTTATTTTTTTCTCTTCCTAATTTCTAAAACTAAAAAACTAAAAACCTTTGACAAAAAAAAGCAAAAAGGAAAACCTCCAAAATCTATTTTAATTTTTTTAGTTTTTCAAACTCTCAAATAAAAAATGATTTGTAAAAATAGACTACCAAATAAATTTTAGAATTTTTAAATTTTAAAAATTAAAAACCAATTTTACAAAACTAAATCAAACATCCTCTTATTATTCAGATTTTAAAACAACAATCTGATCCAGCACCTCACGTTTGAAAAAATTCAAGCACCCGTCTCTTGCTTCTACTGAACTCCTTGTCGTTTTATCATTGTTGTAAAATTAAAATTAATCTCATCATTGTAAAGAAAGAGATTTAATGGCTTACAAAACAATATTAGACTAAGAGCAATTCTTCAAATTAAAAAGACATCAAATCTTGATTCAAAACCTTAAAACATTACATATACGCCTCTTCATATGCTCTTCTATTTAATACGAGACTTCTATCAATTCATATAACATTTGAAGTTAACACATGAGTGAAACTCTTATTGACTCTCTAACCAATTGATACTATTTAATATAGTTACAACAGCAAAGAAGTTATGAGTAAATACTCTTGACTATTCTTGACTTGATAAGGTGTACTAGAATATATTGAGCAGATATAGTTGTGAGTAAATATTGAGACAAATAATACAATAATACACTGACAAATGCACAAAGAAGGGGTGACATGTTATGGTTTCCACTGCAGTATTGCCTGAATCTCCCATGCTAGCTATATTGCCAGCCTAGTCATGAAGAACCTTCTTCTTTGCTTTTATTTTTGGTAGGGACTACATTACATTCAAATCTATACACATATATGTCAATCTATTCAAACATGTCATGCTATAATTTCTTATACTACTCCTCAAGCTAAGTTTGCAACATGCCAACTTACCATTATCATTTATCTTTTGCATTGTGGTTTTTTTTGTAACGACAAATATCATAGGGAAAACTACAATAAATCATTCAAGTTTTGTGTTATTTTTTCATTGTGAAAAACATCTTATCTCTTACTTTCCTGCCCTTTAAAAACAGAAAATTAAGGTGTACAAAAAAACAGAAAAATAAGAAAAATAATATATATATATATATATATATATATATATATATATATATATATATATAAACAAATTAATAATTTTAGTATAAAAAGTCTATCATGATTGTTTAATAATAATGATATATTTATTAAGAAGCATATAACAAAAAATATAAATAAGAAAAATACTTTTAAAATATAACAGAAATAAGAAAACTACTATATAATATAAGTCAATCATGTTATTAACTATAAAAACAAAATCATAACTGCAATAACTTAAAAAAACATCATTACTTTATTAGCACATCAACTTGCACTCTTGTGGTTAGATGTTTGAATAAATATTACTATTTACTTGACTTTTTCTATATTTTTGTTTGATTAGTTTTTCCTCTAGATTTCAATTTACTACTACCTACTAAATTCCATACAAACCCAATGAAATATTGTCTTATTATTCCCATATTAATGGAGCACTTACTCTTGTTTTGTACAAGTATCTTACCATTTTGGTTGGAAAATATTAAGTGAATAGGGGTGTAGGTTGCTTAAAGCACCCCTGCATAAGAGATATAGGTCTTCAAATTTCAAAAAGAAGTAATGCAAAAATAGTAAATAAAAAATTAAAAACTACAAATGAAAAGGAAAGGTGTGACAAAAAGGCAAAGTGTGAAGAAAAAAACTAAAAGAATATAGATGAAAAAAGAAAGAAGAAAAAACTTTTGATAAAAGGGGTAGAAACTTTGGATTATGAATGTTGTCCCCCAATATTCCAAAGTTGTCTATGTCAATATCAAATTATCAAACCCCTATCTTATAATGGGGGTCCCTTGTTGCACTATATTAATTTATTTTCAAAAACATAAAATTATTATTTATATCTAAGTCTCATCATCCTAATTGTATTTTACATTGGTTTATAATTAATTTTTTATTTTAAAATGGTATAAAGAAGCTTCTATGTTCCACTTTAGGTTTGAGAGGAATTAACAAAGTAGGTCTATGAATTAAAAGTATTTTCCTAGTTGATATTCTAGTGTGGGCACTAAAATCCATTAAGGAAAAAAAAGAGAAATAATTCTTTATCAGAATGCCAAATATTTATGTAAACCGATCTTCAGATTTTTTAGTGTAGATATTATTTTATACTAATTCTTACAATATTAAAACAAATTAAGTTATTGCAATTGTGTTTGTGGAAAATATATTATTGTAATTGTGCAAAGTTGTCCCCTCAAATTTTAAGAGCACTATAAACAAAATGATATCCTTAATATTTTGAATATTATTATCCTTAAAATTGTTTTCTTAAAATTCCTAGAGTTAATTTCATGGTTTAGCTTCTTAAAATATTTAATGTTGATAATTATTAATAAAAATGATTTAATTTATCTTATGACATAGTAAAAATATTAACTTTTGAACAAAAATATATATATATAACAATTTAAATATTTAAAAGCTCCCGCTAATAAATACGAAAATAACGAGAATGATTAATAGTATGCTCTGAGTTGCCCGTGAATTAGGAAAAACAATTAAATATATTATATAAGTTTTTAAATATTTGTAATTTAATTTCAATACATTTTAATAGTGATAGAAATTAAGAAATAATACTACTGTTTTTTCTATTATAAACAAAATTTTATTTTATTGTTTTATATGTAAACAATATATATATTAGTTATTTAAATAATAATTAATATAAAAAATATAAAATTTTGTTTATTATAAAAAAGGAGAAGTTCAATATTTGATGGGAAAGTAGGGAATTTGATTAAGTGACTTTAGTGTTTGGGTAACATTATAATTTAGGAAATTTAAGAGATGAAATAAAAGATTAAAGATTTAAATAGTCAATTTAGTTTTCTAAGTTGACGTATTTTTGTTTTTTGTCTATGTATTTTTTTTAGTTCTTAAATGTTAAGTTCCATTTGGTTTAGTCCTGACGTCAGCCCTTCGTTACAAAAAAAAACAATGTGGCTAATTCTGTTGACGAGGTCTTAATTTTTTTTAGGTTCCAAAATTGTTGAATTAGATGGTGACGTAGATTATGTAGTTTGATGGTTTTAAAAGGAAGTGATATTTCAAATTTGTCTTCTTTTTCCTCATTCCAAATCGTTTTTGCATTATCTTTTCCTTTCCTCTATTTATGCACATTTAAGCATGTCTACCTCCTTTGTTGGGAACTCAACCTTATTTCAAATCCCAAAATGTGGTTGCAATAGCCTAATAAGGATTTTCATGTCCAATTCCAATGAAAACCCTAAAAGGAGATATTGAAAATGTGCAAATTTGGAGGTAAGTTTGACTTCAACTTGCTCATTATTCATTATTCATTATTCATCTGACTATGACAATGTTAATTGTTGATTATTCATTGTTCATATGATTATGTTAATGTTCATTTTCCATGTGCTTGTAATTACTCAGAGGTCGTTAAGGACATAACTAACATTATGAAAGACTTTGAGTATAGGAAAAATGAAGAGATAAAGATGGAGTTGGATATTGAAAGGAATAAAACCAAGTTGTTTAAGATTTTGTTGATTGTCTTTTGGATATTGTTCTTTGCATACTTAAAGATTTGTACTTGATGTTTGTAAAATGGGTTTGAATGTAATATTTAGAGCTTGTATCTTTTCGTGATTTTATGATTTTTGTCGATGTAATTGTTAATTAATGAATGAAGTTGAAGATTTTGCAAGAATTACAAAACTGTTAAGTACATAATGCATATTGCATTCAAGGGTGTCTACTGGATGAATGTGAATTAAGATAAAGAATTTGCAAGAATTGCAAAACATGTTTAGGGAGAAATGCACATATTGAACTTGTCTAACATAACCAAAATGCATATAACCCGAAAGACATATGAGATTGTCATCCAATACACATGAACTTGTATCAAAATATATAACCAAGAGATTTCAAATTACATAAAAAAGGTCTCAAAATAAATTTAAAGTTGTCTCAAGTTACATAACATAAAGATATATCCTAACTACATCACTAAGATGCTTCATATCTACAATATCATAGGTTGTGTTGGATCACTTCCTTCTTCCTCGAGGTTCTTGTATTTAGAACCCTTGTTCTATCACTTCTTCTCACTTTCAAGTTCAATTTCCTTGCAATCTTTAATTTTCTTTTCCTTTTCTACATAATAAAGCAAACATGTATCTGAGGGAAACTTATAAACAATATGATTTAAACATATGTGTAACAAGTTGCAGAAAGCTCATTTGGTTTAAGAACTGTAGAAGTTGTAGAAATAGCTACCTCAGGTACCTCATGTTCAATAAGTGTAGATAAAATAGAATCAGGTACTGAAAGAGGTATATCACAATCATGTGAAACATTAGGAATGGCTGCAAGTGGAGCAGTAGCAACATAATCCTATGTAACATCATTCACATTTGCTTGAGGTTGTGTTCCCTAAAATATTGCAACAAGCATTTCAAACTCATGATCAATATGAGTTTGTGCTTGGGTTGAATTACTAAAAATTGATGGTTCTCGAGTTGCAGTTCCATATGCAGTAGGTTCTTGTGTTAAAGTACCAAATGCAATTGGTGCTTGTGTTGAGTTACTAGAAACATGTGATTCTTAGGTTGCAGTTCCAAATGCAGCAAGTTCTTCTGTTAAAGTATCATATGTAATTGGTGCTTGTGTTGAATTACCAGAAATAGGTGATTCTTGGTTTGCAGTTCCAGATGCAGTAGATGCTTGATTTTTGTTTGGTTTTTAGTGAAAATTCAACATAAAATTAATAACACTGATGCATTTGGTACTAGAGCAATAACATTAATAAATTATATAAATGTATGACCATGTGTACCTTTCTTTTTTGAGCTTTAGGGTCAACCATAAGACTAGTACAACTTCTTGCATTATGGCCATATATCACACATCTTGTGAAACAATAACTTGTTTGTGTTCTTCCCTTATTAGGGACCTCGTCAGGTTCCCTCCTCCTCAATTTCTTTGGTCTTCCACGTCCTCTTTTATATGTTGGAGGTGACATTTCTTCAATATCAACTTGTGGTCACACGCCTTGTCTGTTAATAGGACTTACACTAAAACTATATCATGCCATATATGTATCCTTATAGGAAAAGTCATCCATAAATTCTTAAGGATGTTGGTTCTTAAACCCTAATGAAAATATTGCATGCCTACAAGGAATGCCTACTAATTCCCATAAATTACAAGTACATGTTCTTTTTGAAGTGTCAACAATGAAACTATGTATGGTATGCACATGTTCAACTTTCCATATCGTTTGTAGGCCAAAAAAGGAAGGGGGTCTTGGTGTTAAGCATTGTCGTAGATTCAATTTAGCTTTATTGAGTAAGTGGAAGTGGTGCATTTTGAACAAGAACAATTCTATTTGGCATGAGTTTCTTGGTTTTAGGTATGAAGATTTAGCGTCTTTGGTGTTACAGGGTCAGGTTTTTCTTGCTCGTGCTAAAGTTTCACTTTGGTGGAAGGATTTGTGTTCGGTTGGTAAGGTAGAGGAGGATTACCAAGAAAACTAGTTTGTTTCAGCTATTTCTTACAGGCTTGGAAAGGGAAATTTAATAGATTTTTGGTCGCATCTTTGTTTGGGTTCGGTGTCTGTCAGTTTTCTGTTTCCTTCTTTATTCTTGGTTTCTGTTTATCATAGTTACAAGGTGGGTGAATGTGGATTTTGGTTGTTTGGTAGGTGGGTTTGGGACGTTGGAATAAGGGCGAATTTTCTTTTGGAATAAGATTATATGTTGTTGTCCCAGATTTATGCGATTCTTTAGGATGTTCAGTTAGAACCATGGTGGGATGATCGTTTCGTTGGGTGGAGAAACAATGGTGGTTTCTCGGTTAGTGCTAGTTATTATAGGTTGGTTGATGTTGAGTCGGGTGGGGCTGTTCTAGAGGCGAATAAATTGTGGCTTTTGGAGTTTGTGTGGAAGACCAAGACTCATAGTAAGGTGCTTTTATTTGGTTGGTGGATGGTTCTGAGAAGCCAGTCGTTGAGGGCGGAATTAGCGAAGAGGCACATTATTGTTGGAGCTCTTAATACATTATGTCATTTTTGTCTTTTGCTTGAGGAAAGATTGAATCATTTTTTCTTGCTTTTTTCTTTTTCGATTCATTTTTGGACTGAAGCTTGTGTTTGGATTGGTGCGAGGGGTGTCGTCGTATTCTGGATCTTTAGCAACTTCTTTGCTGGATTTTATTGATGGTGCAGGGTCAGTCACTAAGAGGAGGATGTTTTAGTTTTTTGGATTGGTTATCTGTTGGGTTATTTGGTCTTACAGGAATGTCATTGTCTTCAATGGTGATATTTTAAACAAGATGGGTGTGTTGGGTTTGATTAAGTTTTTCTCGTGGGAGTGGTTCTTAGCCTCTAATCTTTGCGGAAGTTCTTCCTCGTGGGATGTTTGGCGTGTCTCACCGATCTCTTTTTTCTTATAATGTGTTTGTTAGTTGTTAGTTGTTAGTTGTTCTTATTTGTTATGTTTTTTCTACTGTGGTTTGTTATCGACTTTGTAAGGTTTGGGCACCCCTTGTGCTTCCTTTATTAATTTCATTTTGCTTATAAAAAAATATTCAACTTCCTTATCTAACCTAAGCCTAGGTATAGGCATTATCTATGTTGCCATCTATCAACTAATTCTCTTAAACTAACATTCATATTCATCAAGTAATTTCGTATCCATTCCCACATGGTTAGACTAGTTTATCTCTAGCAACTAATATTGTGCTATTAAATGCTTCAAACACATTATTCATAATTATATCACATTTGGGATAAAAAGAAAATCCATACTTACACCATATCTTAGTAGATATTTTAGATATCCACTCCCTAGCCTTCGTATTAATAGCCTTCAATTCTTTCATCTTAGCATCCCAAACTTAAATGTATGTTATTTTAGCTGCTCCTATCATTAAATCCCTATTTTGAGAGAAGATTAATTTAGAAAGATAGAGGTAACGTTATCAAAGTTACCAAGCTCCAAAGTTACACAATCACTTCCCTTTCTTTTTTTAAATATATGTTATGCAACATCTGGGCCGGCCTTGAGTAAGGGTAAGACGACCCTTAGCTCAGGGTCTCCAAATTAAGGGGCCTCATTTTGTTTTTAAAATATAAAATATATATTTAATATTATATTAAATAAATTATAAAATGAAAAATAAACATGAATTTGTTATTGGCCAAGCAGTAGGAGATAGATTTTTAAACTATTTAAAGATGAATAGAAAATATATAAAGTAAAATGAAATTAAAGATTTAATGTTTTTCAAGAATATTTAGCATAAGATCGTTAATTATTTGTTAATTTCATCATTTCATACACATTTTTAGTAATTACTTGCTTTTACAATTTTGAGTAATGTTATAAATACTTAGCAGTAAAATATAACCATCTCATATTATTGGTTCGATTTTATTCATGTCTTATAGATTATCACTACTATAATATATATTGCCTTGACAGCTAGTCATTTATTATGCTCTTCATATTATATTGTTAATGTAGGTACCAACATGAAGATATTTTCTCTTTCATCTAGTGTGGTAGTTTTCTCCTCTTATAACTTTGATAAGGTTGTCTTGGATGAAACAAAAAATGTTCAAGTGAAGTTCTGTGCACTTTGCTATGTATAGATTAACACGATTTTCTGTAACTTTATGATATGATGTTCTTTTTTTATTTTCAGTGTTCCTGAATTTTATTTTCTTGACAAATTCATTATTGTGTTTAAGTATGGTCATTGCAAAACTCTTATTTATATAAGGATATTCTAATGTATAATTATAATTATAATTTGGTAATTTTCAGTTATGATTAACTATATCAAGATTGATCCTAATATTGTTTATACTATTTATTTAGACTTATGAAAAAGTTTTCATAGTATTCATTTTGGAGGAAAAAATACTTATAACTAATATCGACGCGGATAAATACAAAGATTTAATAAAGAATTGTTATTTTTTATAAAAATAAGACATAGTAAACAATAAAACGTATAAATTTAATGTCTAAAACATTTTGGTTGAAAGTGTGTAGTCTTATCTAAACTAACTTTTATGATTGTTCTTAGTTTAAATGTGATGATCTATCCCATTGTTCGTTTAAGGTTTCTCAAAAATCCTAACATTGGTATGAGAATGTAAGGTTTCTCAGAAGTCCTAACGTTGGTACGAGAGTGTGATTCAACTTGGAAAGGGAGCAGAAACGAGAAATGGTTATTAATAAAATGATTATTAAAAAAAGATGTTGAGCTATGTATAAGTGATAGTACAATCTATTTATATTAGATATGATGTTTAAATTAATTTAATTTTGTGGTTGTTGATAGTTCAATGTGATAATTCACCCATTATTTTAAGTTACTCCGAAAATCCTAATAATAATTCTAATAGTAGTATCAAAATTTAACATGATAATAATTTTGTAAATTAGCTAGCTAAACTCAAGATTATACATTTTTACTAAGAAAGGCCAATTCATTAAAAAAAAGTAAACAAATACAAAGATAAGAAAAGTAAAATAAATTCTTGGATTCTTCCTCCAATTCCATTCCTTTTTTCCCCTTTTTGTTGTGTATGTGATGCTCAACAAACAAGGCTCAACCAAGTGTTTGTTTACATGGAATATGCCATCACCACACGTGAATCTTTTGAAATCATATCCATCATTTCATTTCTTGATTTCTTCATAAATTCATAGTCCCATTAAAATGTAGTACACAAGAGTAATGGGCAATGCAATCAACATTCCAAAAATGACACTGCATTTTCACCAAAAGAATTTCATTGGTTAGCATTAAAAGAGAAAGAAAATTGAAGGGTAGGAAAACAAAATTCTGAATTCTTGAATACTCACCCTGTGCTTAGAATATCAGGATGTACATTATATTCTTTAGCAAAGACAAATGGGACAATTCCTTGGGGAAGAGCTGCCTGTTGTTTTTTTGGTAATTTCATTCCAAATAGGACAGACAAACAAACATGTCAAATGTGGTTTCAATTGTTTTTTGGTACAAAAACACAACAAATGTATAAATCCTTAAAATAATTATCAAATTATTTTTATATGAATTTAATTATTATCCACAAATATTATCGGCATCAAAACATCTCGATATTATTTTAAGGTTTATTTGATTTTGATGAAAATATATTTAAATGTGAAATAGTTATGTAAAATTAATTTTAACTAAAAACAATTGATGATAAAATAATTAACATTTAATTACTTTTATATAAAAATAAGTTAAACAATAAATTTGAATGTAAAAATCAATTCTAAAATCAAAAGCGACAATTTTTAATTATCAAATTAAAAAAAAATCTAAAATTAATCAATTTAAATTTAGAAAAATTATATATCTTTAGAATTATTTTTTACACTTAAATTTTTTTATATTGTCACTGCATTCCACATTACACAGATTTATTAAAAGAATAAATATTTGAAAACAAAATTACAGTTATGATTAATAAATAGTATGAAATATCTTCAAATCTTACATATAATTGTTACTTATATTTTTTGTTTTTCTTTTTAATATGAGTTATGGGTTTTTCTTTTCATATCCAAAAAATGTTAATATTTGCAAAGATACCATTTTAGAGTTATGATTAATAAATAGTATGAAATATCTTCAAATTTGTTACTATTTTTTTTTGTATTTCTTTGTAATATGAGTTATTGTTTTTTTTCTTATCCAAAAAATGTTAATATTTGCAAAGATACCATAGTGCATATTTTATTTAAGCATTAAATTCCAACCAATGAAGAAACCTTTTTTTATATATTCAAGATGAATAAAGTAAGTTATCTTGAGAGATTATGTTAAAAGTAAAGGAATTTTTTGAAGGGTATGCAAAATTGAATATTGTATTGGTTATGTAAAAAGGGAACAAAAGAACAGTAGAGAGAGAAAAAAGAATTAACCTGCACAATTGCAACATGAAAAAGAACACCTTTGAGTCCAACAGCAAATGAAGCAGCTGCCATCACAGCTGGACCTGTAAGGAATCTCACAGCCATTGCAAAAGCTGCTATGGAATTTCCACATGCTATGATTTTTGGTTGCAATGCCATGAATAAACCTGTCAAAAGTAGCATGCTTATTTTCAATTACTTTCATCATCACTTCCACTACTACTAATAACTTTCAAAAATAACCACTTATTAATAATCATAATCATAGACATTTTCCACTTTATTCTTTTTTTTTTAATAGATTCATTGAATAACTGATGTATCTGAACTGCTCAAACAAACTGACCGAGACTGAACATGGCCATGCCAAGTCCTGCGTCCGACAATATAGATATAGATTTTGCTATTATAGCAGGCATTTCAATATTCCATCTGCAATCAAACCATACCATGATCAATCGACGGATAACAAAACAAAAATTATTTAATCGAGATCGGACTAGATTTCAACCGACAACGGTGTGTTGACTGCGTGAATGCGAGTAATACCTGAATGAAACTAGAGACCAAACTAGACCGATTAAGCTTGAATAAGTGTTTGGGTTTCTGATAAGTTTTCTCCAAACCATAATCAATATAAGCCTTGTCATAACACTAGCTGGTGGCATAACTTTTGATTTTCCATCTCCAATTTTTTCACCTTCATGTTGTTGATTATTCATTTCCCTTTCCATTCCTCTATTTCCAAAGCTGAATTCATCTTTCTCCAAATAATCCTCTTGAGTTTCTCTATGACCCTCCACTGATTAATCAAACATAACAAAAACCACTTAAAATACAGTTAAATTGACTTATATAAACTTATCTATTTTACATAAATACTTCTATATCTGTGATACAGTTAAACAGTTATAGTTAATCAAAACAGCTTATTTTATCTCTTATTATATAAAAGCTTATATACATAAGCACTTATATAATAATCAATTATGTTAAACATGTTTAAACAATTTATTCAAGCATGTCCTATCAAATCAAGGTAAAAGCTGCTATAAAAAAGTTACAGTACATCATAAGAGCTTATATTATAAGCGCTTAAAATAAGCTATTCATCCAAACAGAACTTTAAAAAAGTAAAAAGTAAAAAAAAAAACTAACCTTTTCCTGGAGACACATTCAATTTAACTTCTTTCTGATCATGAGAACCAAATTCATGTCCACCAAACACATCAGAAACAGGTGAAGCACTTGAACTCCAAACAAACATATGAAGATCATCTTGTTTCTGTTGATTCTGATTCTGATTCTGGTTCTGACCATTACTTCTCTTAACATTGACATTAGAACCAAGATTTTTATTTGTAGGAGAAAACATTCCCGGATTCGGAGCCGGATAATGTTTCAACTTCTTTGCATTCGAAGCATCTTCTTCGTAATTAGACGGCCTCGGAGTAACACCTCGCGAGGCCGATAAACCGTAGTTATTAACATCAGAAGCATTAAAGTTAGAGTTTCTTCCACCACCCATCATAGAATAAAAATCAGTATGATTAAAACTAGACCCTCTTGGCGTAGGATTTCGCGAAGATTGCAACGAGTAAATCTCGGCGTTAGTAAGATTAGAAGGCCTAGGAGTGTTGGAAGAAAGACCCTGTGATCTTCTTGAGTAAATATCTGATCTTGAAGCGTTTGATTTTCTAACAGTAACATGAAGTTTACCATCTTGTTTGATTTCAGCATCGGTTTCCAATGGTGTTCTACCGTCTAATGACATGACATCAGAATCAACATGGATGGAAACAATGGAACCAGCAGTGTCGGGAAACTGTTCAGAAATCAACAACCTTGCTCCTCTAAACTCAAACATGAAAAGCATCATAGTATACCAGATAATACATTGAAGAACAACGATTTGCACCATTAAACTACCTGAGAAATCGCCGTACATTCCTTTGAGTAAAGGGATTCCCATGACCAAAGTGTTTGGCAAAGTTGAGAGTGAAAAGAGTGTTATTGTCCATTCTAGAGAACCCCTTTTGGAGAAATTGCTCCAAATGAAGAGAAGGGTTAGGATCATGATTTTTTGAAGTGTGTCTGCAGCTAAGAATCTTAGGTTCATTTTGTAAGGATTGTTTGAGGCTATGAAATGGAATGAGAGAAGTGGAACAGCGAAAAGTGCTACAAAACGGTTGATTCCTGAACATTGATCAGGTGAGAATATCTTCCACCATTTCACTGATCCATAAGCTAAGATCATAGCAACATAAAGTGGCACCATTGCTGTCATGACATGGTAGAAATCTATTAGAGTTATCATTTTTTGTATGAGGTTTGAAAAAAGGTTTGGTTTTTATGTGTTAGAGAGAAAAACTAGTGGAAAGAGAATAAAGGGTTGAAGGAGTTGTGAATTGTGATGATGAAAAGAGAGGTAGTAGTAGATATAGGGAAATGAGAAAGAGAGCATGTGGTTTATTTGGATTTTTGAGGTAGTGGGGTGGTGTGGTGTTGTGAGTATGAAGAATATAGCAAATATTTTTTGGGTTTTCAGAGAAGCTACCAAATTTGCATTTGCAGTCTCCAAGGCATAGAGAGGATGGCAAAGTTTTTTTGCTTTTTTATAGAAAAAAATTAGGGGTAAAAAGTTTCTTTTATTTTTTAATATAGTTAAACTATCTTCTTTAGTTTTTAATTGAATATAATTTTTTTTAAATTATATTAAAACATTATTTTGTTGATTATTTTGATCTTCATCTCTGCGGTAAATGATGTGAAATTGACCTTTATAGTTAAACTAGTGATGAAGAATGTATTTACCAACACTCAAGTTAGGGACATAGTGATTATGTAATTTTAGATTAGATTTATGTGTATTTGAAATTGTTGCATAATTTTTAGGATTTAGAATTTTTGACTTACTAAAAATTTATTTAAGGATAGATGTGAAAAGATCTATTAAAGTACAATTTTATGATTTTTATCTAGGCATGACAATAAAGCGAAGTGGGATGAAACGGTTTTTACTTCCCAATTATTTAAATTTTATTCTCCGAATAATTATCGTTCTCCGTCAAGATTCTCAATATGGATCGTTAATTAAAATTCAAACTAGTTTGGAATGAGTTAGAAATGGATATCCCACCAGAATACATTTTTTCTATAAAAATATTTTATTTTTCCAGCATCTAGATTATAAAAAATAAAATAAAACAATCTTAAAAAATTTCACACGTATATTTCAAATAGGATAGGTTAACTTTCTAAATAAAAAAATAATATTTTGAAAATTATGATTAATTTTAATAAAAAAATAAAATTAATATTTTAAATATTTTTTTCAATAGAAATTTTCTATAAATGAGTTTTTTAACTTAACTTATATTCTAAAAGCACAAGTTAGCATTATTTTTTTAAAATATTTTAAATATGTTTTTCATTTAAGTTAATATCCAGATGGATCTCCATGAATACATCTCCATGAATACAGGTAATGTGGAGACCCACTTAAACTTGTCTGACTTTGATGGTAATCTGTCAAATTAAAATAGCTTCGGGTGGATCTTAATGGATAATGATTATGTTGTCGTGCCTATCTTCAAGCTTTTTTCAACTTTAACAAAGCGTATTTATAAGATGAATCCATCTCGGAAGTAATCTTATTCATGAATACGTGTCAGATAGAGTCGATGTCTGATTGATTGATGTAATGATCTTCAATGTTTAATTAACCTCGATGGAAATAAAAAGTTGGGTTATGATTATTTAATTATAAAATTTTAATAGTGAAGTGTTTTTATTTTAACTTTTAAATGTATCAAAATTTTTAAGATATATATCTAAATGTAGTTTTTGTTAATTATTTTGATCTTCTTGTCTTTAGTTAATAAAATTTGTAGTCATTGTATTTCTATTGGTCAATTTAATCTGTAAATTTTTATATTTAATTTAAATTTTAATCTTCTATTTATTTTATTTATGAAATTAATTATTTTATTTTTAATTTAAATAATTTTAATTTGTTTTACAACTTTGCATTCAAAATTAATTATATAATTTTTTAATGATGTAGCAATCCGTCAAGTTTCACGTGTCACATACAGTTTGAATTTGAAATAAAATATACTAATTAAATAAATTAATTAAATTAAGAAAATCAAAATTGTAACTAAACCCATTTTTGAATGAAAGAACAGATGTAAATATTTGTAATAGTGTTTCACGTACTACCAAGATGGTTATTTGCTCAAAATAAATTACATTTAAAAAATTTAATACAATATGGTTTTACTTTTATCAAATTGTATCATTTAATAAATGTTAAATGTTAGTTGAATCACTCGCAAATTAATTTCTTATATTTTTCATTGATGTAATGATGCATACTCTAATACTTTTTTTATAAATGTAATTTAATAAAAATATCATTGTATTAAAAAAAATGTTCCTCTCTCTTTTATTTATTAATTTTTTAATCTATATGAAAATTTGAAATAAATGCATTATTATGGGATAGATGGATTATTTTTGTTTGGAAGTTTTGTTGTTTTGCTTTTTGTTTTGAAGTGTGTTTGGATTATGGGTTTGGGAAATGAATGGGACTAGTTGAGAGTTATTTGTTGTGGCTATCTCTTTCTATACACCTTCTATGGGACCTATATTTGTCACAAAAAGCATAGGAAAAGTATTTTGGGTTGAGGTGGGGATGTCTCCTTAAGAACATGTTTTTGAGAATGCCTTTTAGTTTTGTAAAGAGTCATTCTCTTTTTCTCTGCATCCATGGTAACTTTATCAAAAAGAATATATATATTTAATGTTTGATTAAGCAAATTGAGAAAACACTTAATTTGCATCATATGACTTTAGTCATATTTATTATTATAAATGTAAATCATGAATATAATATTTGATCTTATTTTTCAATAATGTGTGATGGATAGTTTTTCAAAACGGACTCTTTAAAGTCTCTAGGATCTATCCAACTTAGGTAAAATTTCAAAACATCATAAAAATTATATGAATTAATAAGATAGGATTGTAGGATTATTTTATTTGGATAAGTATTTGAAATTATTTTAAACATAGTAATAAATTTTCCTCATATTTGTATGTAAATCCTAGTTTAACTCATGATATTGATAAATTGGGCATAGATGAATTTTGACTTTTATAGTTGTATGTATTAGTTTTTAATGATTATGATCACTTTGTCTATGATAAAAAGATTTAATTTATATTTTTGCTTTTTAAAGTAAAAATATTAAAGGATCAGTTTTAAAATAAATAAAGGGAGGGTTTTAACGATTTGATAAGAACAACATTTGCAATATCGTCTTTAAGATCACATTTAGTGTTTTTCTTCTATTAGTATAAGTTGGGTGTTGAATTAGAAAGCAAATGAAACACCAGTTAATAGTTTTTAATAGTGATTTTTATTTCTTCAAATACGATGATTCTCCTATTAAATTATATTTTAAGAACTAACCTCATCCCTTCGGCCTCCTACTCCTTCAAGGTCATCTGCTTCACCACAAGCTCATTCGCTACCTCCGCCGGTAAATATTTCTGACGGGAAACTAATTTGATACTTGATATTCAAAAGTATAAATGCGAAAATATATCACATGATAAAAAATATTGATCGGTGAGTATTAGTTTTTATTTGTGCAGTGATTAGATGAATTGGTAAAATATTTATTTGTTTAGACAGTGTAATAATAATAATTACAAAAACTCTGAGACAATGGTTTCTCTAAATAATAGATTATATACTATTTTTTGTATTTTCATTATTATGGATAAACATTTGTTAAAGATAGAGAATTCACTTATCATTTCATGTCCCTTAATTATACATATGTCACTCTCGAATATAGTCAAAGAATCATCGAAGGCTTCTCATGAAACATCTTATCTAGACTTACAGATTGAATAATTGACTTCCATTTTTGCTAATTCATCTGATTATTTTGATATTATGTAACTATAAATTTGTACCTGAGGATTACCATATGTTAAAATTTTGTTATGAGGATTGCCAGAATGTATTTCACGGTTACGAGAATTACTGAAACTCATTTTTCCCATTAGAGGATTATCAAATTTCATCATTTTGTTATGAGGATTGTATTATGCATTTCATAATTTCGAGGCTTACCATAACTCATTTTTCATCTTAGGATTACTCGATGTTATCACTTTATTCAAACGACATCTAAATCAAATATACGGAATGAAAGTTATGACCAAAATTATCGGGATATGTCAACTAATTCGAAAACAATTTTTTCTCAAAATTGTATTGTACAATCGATTATAGTCAGGGTGCAATCGATTTTCACTGGAGCATTTTCTAAAAATTTGCATTGTGCAATCGATTGCAGTCAGGGTGCAATCGATTGCACCGAAGGATTTTTCCAAATTTTACATTAATGCAATCGATTGCAGCTGAAGCATTTTCTAAAAAAAATAATTTTCTCTATTACGACTGCAGAAATAGTTCCAACCCTTCAAACCTCGTACCAGTCCCAAATTAATCCACAAAAAACTCTCAAAATCATATTCTAACATCACCAATGGATCAAACATAATAAATTTGATACAACTACAGTTTTTCTTCGTGATTTTGTCACCCAAAATCATGCCCTAAAACCCCACATTTTCATCAATACTCAAGAAAACACCAATGTAACAACAAAAAACCATTACAATTCAATTCAATCATGTGAAAACAAAATTATCAACATACAATTCATCAACAATCAATTAATATTCAACAACATCCATCAAAGTTCATCAAAACATCAATTTAAGAGTAAATCCAATTGGAGATTAAGGAAACATCTTTACCCTTTCATGATTTAGCATCCATAGATGAATAGTTTCACCCCCTTATCTTACGGTTGCAGAAAATTCTTGATCGATCCTTGACTTTTTCTCTCCCAAGTCCTAAACCTCTTTTCACTTTTCTCTCAAAACACGTACCCTAACCTCTATCGCCTCACAATTCTCTTTTTTATCTAAAAATCTAATTACCTCTTTAGGTTGTCTCCATTTTAACCTTAATATTTTTCCATAATGTCTACCTTGTCCTCACTTACTCAACATAAGTCAAATATTGTCCTTCCCCCATTTATTTTCTATTTTTATTTTATTTTAGTTATTCTAATTTTATTAATTTCACTCTAATAATAAAAGAAAATAAATAAATTCTCTAAAAGCTATTTTACTCATATTTTCCTCAATTAATAATTAAAACTCTAACATTTTAATTATTCTACCACTTGTACATTATCTTTCTCAACCATCCCTCTACATCCCACACACATGTAACATATAATTCACACAAAATACATAACTGAATCAAATAAAATACGGTAAAACATTCTACATGAAAATTGGATGTTATACATCTCATGGTCACGAGTATTATCGTAGCTCATTTTTTCATCCGAGGACTGCCATATATCATCACTTTGTTCAGAGGATTTCTAGAATGCACCATTTGGTTGTGATGGATTTCTATAACTACTCCTTTGAGACTGAGGGTTGTTGGATACCCGTTGGTTTGTTCCGAGGATTCCCATGATTTAGCCTTTGTTAATAAGATCGTCGAATGCCACTATGTTAGTTATGATAAAATATGGAACTCACCATATCTTTTAAAGCATCTCCAAAGAACACAATCCCCCATGAATCTACCATGCATTTACATTCACTAATAAAAGCATTTCTCCAAACCTTGTTTCATTGCATTTCATTTCATTACATTGCATTTACATTCGAAGGACACAATTTTGATCCTTTGTATTTAATTAAATTTCACCACGATTATATGAAGATTGTCGTCATTCATACTCTCTAGGTAAAAGTAATTAAATAGGGGGCAAATGTTATACCCTAATTTTATCCCATTCTTTTTATCTACTTTAAGTCAAGTATTACCTCATTTGAAAATTTCAAAAAAAATTATAAGTACATTACATACATCATATGCCATGCATCATTCAAAATTCATTCTTTGCAAGTTAATTCTATCAAAGGCAACCAAAAGTCAACCTTTGATCATTTGCATAATTATATGGTACCATTCCAAATAAATTGATATCATTCATCATATGCATTTTGCATTATTCAAAGTAAAAAAAATCAACAAAAATAATGTTAAAGTTGACTAAAATATTCAAGTCATTTTGCATCATTTTTATTTTTTGCATCCTATGCATGAAAAAAAAGAGTAAATTCCATGGGCATAAAATTCAAGTCAATTCCTCATTACATCATTATTTTTCATATTATTTCTCATTTAATCATCCATCATTCATTTCAAAAGTCAAAGAAAAAGTCAAGATTTTGGACATAAAAGACAAAAATGATTACACATATTTTGCCTCATCATACTTTTCATTCACACCTCATTTAATCACATCCAATTACACTACATATCAAAATTTGAGATCAGAATTGAGAAATTTTCATGCTAAATTCAAATGCATTCAAATTTACTCACATTTTTTATATTTTTTCATAATTCAAAAACCATATTTTAACCTAATTATAAAGCCTATAAACCAACACCATTTTATTCACAATCTACACAATTAATCACTACTAAACAATCCAAAAAAATTGTATCAAATTCGATTTTTTATTGTTCTGCCCCAGTTTGAAAATAAATTCCCAGGATGCCCCATTTCCAGAATACCCTTGTCCAATCGATAGACGAGTCATTGAGCGAACTCCATGGCTTATGGAAGCTCGACCGTTCATTGGTCGAGTGTTATATATATATATATATATATATATATATATATATATATATATATATATATATATATATATATATATATATATATATATATATATATATATATATATATATATATATATATATATATATATATATATATATATATATATATATGATTTTTCTATTTTAAATTCATTTGTGTTATTAATATTAATTAATTTAATAATAGTTATATTATTTTAATAATATAAGTTTTAATTTTTTTTATAATTTTTTTAAACTAAATTATTTTTTATAATTATGATAATTAAACATTTAAATAATTTTAAGAAGTAATATATATTTTATTGATCGTACATAAATAATATACATTTTATTTATTATAGTGACCGTGTGTTCCACATCTGGTGCCCTTTTTTGTATTTTCCCTTGCCCAACTCTTTAGTTATTTGTCTTGGTGGAGATGGAGATGAGTCGGAAGACAAATCTTGATTTTGATGTGCTGTATTGGGGTCCATATTCATACCTTCGAAATCTTGAATGGAAAAACCTGGGATATCCAGTAGTTGCTCATTCGTGGGTTCAAAGTCGGGTAGTGAATGTGTTGGTTGTGTGAAGGTTTCGGGTTGGATCTGTTGAATTGGAGGATAATACATGTTATCAACGTTGAATGGAGAAGTGGGTTGATATGATGTATTGTTAAATGTTTGGTGTTGCAAATGTGGGTTTGAGTTATCAAAGCTTGGTTGAGGAATTAGAGTGTATTGTATGGGCAGGCATATGCTGGTTTGTTGTTGATATTATTGGTTGTAGTAGTAGTTTTTTTTAGGGAATAGAGTGTGGAGAGTTTGGTGGTAGGATGAGGTGGCATAAAAGGTATGTTATTGTGTGATCTGGGTATGATGGTATGTTTGTTGGGCGGATGAAGATGTATGGGCCGCAAATTGGGATGTGTACATGGGGGAAATGTCATGATGTATGGGCGCGATAATTTGTTGCATTAAAGAAGAGACACATTGACGGGGATCGTTCAAAAATTATGTTGGAGCGACATGCATAAAAGGAATTTCCAAAAACAAATCCATATTGTAGCGGTAAAAAAATTGAGATTAAGTTATTGATTAACTTTACTCACAAACCAAGAATCGACATCGCGCTTTTATTATTTCCAAAGAAAAGGGAAAAAGAACGAACAAAACCCAAATAAGTTTTAAAACAAAACTAATAAAAATAGAGATAAGGGTCCAGGGGTTGGTTATGCAAAGGGAAGGTACTAGCACCCTAAACATCTATAGTACTCTATAGGAACCTTGAAATTCTAGTTATCAGACTTTCGATGTCACACGGGTTGTTATGACATCCGATTCTGCACAGACAAGAATTATGCAGAACTTAAAAGTAAGTGCAGTAAATAACACAAGTAATTGTTTACCCAGTTCAGTCCAACATGAACTACGTCTGGGGGCTACCAAGCCAGGGAGGAAATTCACTATTAGTAGTATTAATTCAGACCTTAAACCAACTGTTTAACCCTATCACTTAATACCTACCCAATGCAATTTCAATCTTACACTAAGATCAGAGTTCCTACTCACTCCCCCTCAATCACCTCAGTGATTACTACCTTTAATCAATATTAAAGACACTTTTGAAGTCACACTTCAAACAACTCTTGATTGTGCTTAACAGCTTTAATCAAGATACACAGCACTCACGCTTAAAAGCTTAGAGTGACACAACACTTACAACTCAATGAACACCCTATACCAATGCAATCATCTATGTGATAATAGCTTGGCTTACAAGATACGTCTAATACAAGACACACAAAAATACAGCAGTGAAGTATGATGAACACACTAAATCTTCACGCCTCAAATCCCCAGTCCTGAATGAAGGATTGCCATCCTTTTATATTGCATCACTTGGGCCTTGTACTTGTATTCTCCTGAATTTAAGGTCACGCGAGTTCCCCTAAATTCCACATCTAGGTTACTAACAAATAGGCTATTTGTTAGGTTCATTAAATGTAACTTGGTTGTTGGTTTCCTGGATTTTCTCTCAGCTGTTGAATCCTTGAAGAATAGCCTGAGAAAAATGCTGAAACAGAAAAACTAAACAACCTACAATATAGCACACGCTGTCAGGAATGAATGTCACAACATTCAGTTTGACATTCAAGTCACTAACCATATGCTAAGTCTGTTTTTCCTGAAAACAGACTGTACAATTTGCTGTACTGTACAGAATTAATCTGTCCATGCTTCAGTATCAGCGTACATTAATAAATGTCAAAACATCCAATTTTGACATTCACACATAGAGACTTACATCAGGACTGTTATCCTCTTGATAAGCAGACTGACAATAAATACTGAGTTATAGTAGAACATCACATGTTCTATTCCTCAGTATTTGCTGACAGGGATGAATGTCATAAC
This sequence comes from Lathyrus oleraceus, assembly GCF_024323335.1. NCBI lineage: Eukaryota > Viridiplantae > Streptophyta > Magnoliopsida > Fabales > Fabaceae > Lathyrus > Lathyrus oleraceus. The sequence goes on from NC_066579.1 coordinate 54,443,199, forward strand.
ATCCAGTTTGACATTCAATAAATCTTGTATTAGCTAATCCTGCAGTACACTACTCAGAATGTCATGACATCAGCCAAGACATCAGAGTACAGCTAGATATTCTAACATACAATGCAGTCAAACAAACATCTCCACAGCATGTCATGACATCAGTCAAGACATTAGAATCCAACTAGTGTTTTACCATACAATGCAGCCAATTAAACACCTACAAACTCCCCCTTTGGCAAATTTTTGGCTAAAACACTTTGGTCTCACAACAGAGTCCATAGCAGCGGAAATCTCACATCTAGCAGGAAATTAACCTAGCTAATACACTCAGAGTGGCAGCACACTCACACACATGGAAGTTAAATAAAAACTTCACATAACAGCACACATACAGAAGTTAAATAAAAACTTCTAATTGCAGCACACATATACATACTCACACTCATTAGAAGTGGAACAACAGCTGTATAGTAGGGGATCTTGAATCTGTCACGAATATCTGTTTTAACAAAACAATCTGTTGTCCTGGGGTATCACCTGTTACTCCCCCTTTTTGTCAAAAATGTTGCCAAAGCAACACTTCAAATTACAGATCCACATAAAATAAACAGAATTACACACAAATGACAGAATTACAGACTTGGTTTTACTTCACAGTTTCAACCAAGTCAACACCCACTTGATCTTGCTTCACAGCTTTGATCAAGTAGTCACACACTCTTGCTTTACAGTAGGTACCACCATATCAGATGCCATGACTTTGTGTCTGACATCCAGAACTACTCCTGCATGAACATTGTCCTTGAACACCTGCAGGTGCATAGGCTGCCTCAGGTTAGGATATCTCCTTAACCTCTTGTTGCCACACTTGTTGCAAGTGACATAGCTATGATCTGTTGACCAATCAGAGCATACTTCCAATTGTTTAATAGGCAGAGATATTAAACAATACATCCCAAACATCATTGGTTGCTATAAGTTCTCAGAGAGACATATTCCCAGTTTGCCCCTTAAGTTTTCAAACTGAGTAGCATCCAGAGCCTTCATAAATATGTCAGCCAGTTGGAGTTCAGTGGCTACATGTTCCAAGGTAATCACTTTGTCTTCCACCAGATCTCTGATGAAGTGATGTCTAATGTCAATATGTTTGGTCCTGCTGTGTTGGATGGGATTCTTGGAAATATTGATGGCACTGAGATTATCACAGAACAATGTCATGACATTTTGAGAGACATTGTACTCAGTGAGCATCTGTTTCATCCAAACCAGTTGGGAACAACCGCTTCCAGCTGCTATGTATTCAGCCTCTGCAGTGGACAGAGAGATACACAATTCTGCTTCTTGCTGAACCATGATATGAGATTGTTTCCCAAGAAGAAACATCCTCCCGATGTGCTTTTTCTGTCATCAGCACTCCCAGCCCAGTCAGTATCACAGTACCCAGATAGGACAGGCTCAGACCCATGTGAGTACAGCATCCCATAATCACAAGTCCCATTGATGTACTTGAGAATCCTCTTGACTTGATTCAAGTGGCTCACTTTGGGCTCTGCTTGGTATCTAGCACACACTCCAACTGCATAGGAAATGTCAGGTCTACTTGCAGTTAGGTATAGAAGACTACCTATCATGCTTCTATACAAACATTGATCGACACTGGGCCCTCCATCATCTTTGGTTAACTTTAGATGAGTAGGTGCAGGAGTTCTCTTGTGCCTGGCATTATCCATACCAAACTTCTTAACTATGTTTTTGGCATACTTGCTTTGGGAGAGAAACATAGAATCCTCCATTTGGTTGACTTGCATTCCAAGAAAATAAGTCAGTTCCCCAACCAGACTCATTTCAAACTCAGATTGCATCTGGTGAACAAAATGTTTTACCATTTGCTCTGACATTCCACCAAACACTATATCATCCACATAGATTTGAGCAATCATGATTTTGCCATCTTCATCCTTCACAAACAAGGTCTTATCTATTCCACCTTTTCTGTATCCATTTGAGGTCAGAAATTCAGTCAACCTTTCATACCAAGCTCTAGGTGCTTGCTTCAACCCATACAAGGCTTTCCTCAACTTGTACACATGTTTGGGTTGGTTAGGATCACAGAACCCTTTCGGTTGTTCCACATAGACTTCTTCATTCAAGTAGCCGTTTAAGAATGTACTCTTCACATCCATTTGGAACAATTTGAATTTCAGAATGCATGCTACACCTAACAACAATCTGATTGACTCAAGCCTAGCAACGGGTGCAAACGTCTCATCAAAATCAACCCCTTCAACTTGAGTATATCCTTGAGCTACTAGTCTTGCTTTATTCCTAGTAATTACTCCTTTCTCATCAGACTTGTTTTTGTAGATCCACTTGGTACCAATGATGTTAGTCCCTTCAGGTCGAGGAACTAGCTCCCATACTTCATTCCTTTTAAACTGCTCCAGTTCATCTTGCATGGCATTGATCCAATATTCATCAGTCAGGGCTTCTTTCACATTTTTTGGTTCAACCTTGGATACAAAGCAGGAATTTGAGCTAATTTCCCTTGATCGGGTAGTCACACCACTATTGGGATATCCTATGATAAGATCCTTAGGGTGGTCTTTCTGAATTCTGATAGATGGCATTTTGGTGGGTGCATCTACCTCACATTCAGTAGGAGTCTCCTGTACTTCTTCAGACTTGACTAGTATGTCTGTTGTAGTATCAAGGAATGTTCCAACATCCTCTATGACATCGATTCCTTCCTCTTTATCATCCACAATAACATTTATGGATTCCATCAGGACATTGGTCCTGTAGTTGAACACTCTGTAAGCTCTGCTGTTAGTTGAGTATCCTAGGAATATACCCTCATCACTTTTGGGATCCATTTTCCTTCTCTGTTCACTATCTGTGAGAATGTAGCATTTACTTCCAAAGATATGAAAGTACTTCACAATGGGTTTTCTGCCTTTCCATATTTCATACAGAGTGGAGGAGGTTCCTTTTCTCAAGGTGACTCTACTATGAACATAGCAAGCGGTATTCATAGCTTCAGCCCAAAAGTGCATAGGGAGCTTCTTTGCATGAATCATAGCTTTGGAAGATTCTTGAATAGTTCTATTTTTCCTTTCAACTATCCCATTCTGCTGAGGAGTTATAGGAGAGGAGAACTCATGGCTTATTCCTTCAGACGAGCAAAACTCATCAAACTTGGAATTTTTGAACTCTTTACCATGATCACTCCTAATTCAGACAACACAACTGTCCTTTTCCCTTTGAAGTCTGATGCGCAGGTCTTTGAAGACATCAAATGTATCTGACTTCTCTCTGATGAAGCTTATCCACGTGTATCTGGAATGGTCATCAACCACCATATATGCATATCTCTTTCCACCCAGACTTTCAACCTGCATAGGTCCCATTAAGTCCATGTGCAACAGTTCCAGAACTCTGGAAGTTGTAGGATGTCCCAGCTTCGGATGTGACATCTTGGTTTGCTTGCCCACCTGGCATTCTCCACAGACTCTTCCTTCATCAATAAGCAGCTTTGGGATTCCTCTAACTGCTTCCTTGGATATGATCTTTTTCATTCCCCTTAAGTGTAGATGACCAAGGCGTCTATGCCACAACTTCACCTCCTGTTCTTCCTTGGCAGAGGAGCACATTGTGGAGAAGTTTGAGAGCTTAGGTTCCCACAGATAACAGTTATCTTTGGATCTGGATCCTCTCATAACTTCTTGATTATCTCCGTTTGTCACAACACATAGCTCCTTTGTGAACTGAACATAGTATCCTTGATCACACAGCTGGCTTATGCTGATGAGGTTGGCCATCAGTCCTTTTACTAACAGTACATTATTCAGTTCTAGGACTCCATAGCAGTCCAACTTACCCACACCTTTTATTTTTCCTTTAGCACCATCACCAAAGGTCACATAACTGGTAGTGTGAGGTTGTATATCCACCAATATATTCTCCATACCAGTCATATGTCTTGAACAACCACTGTCAAAGTACCAGTCTTCTCTGGTAGATACCCTTAGAGCTGTGTGAGCTAACCTAGCATACCATTGTCGCTTCTTGATGGGGACATAGTGCCTATATGTCTTATGCTTAGGCCTGACATGAGGGGCTTGGTTAGGGTAACCATGAAGCCTGTAGCAGAAGGCTTTTATATGGCCAAGCCTACCACAGTGGTGACATCTCCATTTCTGGAATTTCCTCTTCTGATGATTATTCATCCTGGTTCCCTGATGTTGAGACATTGGATGTGACCTCCGCTTGAATTTCTGAACTTTAGCCTTTGGGCGTTTGAGTTCAGCTGAGGATTTTTTCACAAAGCCTAAACCAGATATGGTTCCAGACTTCTGTCCCACCTTTAGGATCTCTTCCAAGGTGTCAGTTCCTTTATTCAACATTCTGATGGATTTAGTCATTTGATCCAGCTTGGAGGTCAGCAGGGTTATCTCACCATTTAGACCCTCTATGACTGTCAGATGCTTCTGTCTCTCATCTTCCAGCTCCTTTATGAGCTTCTTCTGCTTTTCTCCTTGTACACACACTTCTGCACTGGTGACACATAGCTTCTTATAAGCTGCAGCAAGTTCATCAAAGGTCAGCTCATCTGCACTTGAGTCATCATCAGTGGCACAAACACTCGTTAGTGCAGTGACATGTTTAGTAGATTCTCCTTCAGATTCACTTTCAGAATCTCCCTCAGACCATGTCATAGCTAGCCCCTTCTTTTGCATCTTGAGGTAAGTAGGGCATTCAGCTCTAATGTGTCCATAACCTTCACAACCATGACACTGGATTCCCTTGCCTTGGTTGAACTTTTCTTTAGAAGTTGATCTTTTCCTGATGTCATACGAGATGTTCTTGACATTAGGTCTACCTCTTTGATCAATCTTCTTCACGAACTTGTTGAACTGTCTCCCAAGCATGGCTATGGCTTCTAATATGCTTTCATCACCTCCAGTATATCCTGCTTCTGACTCCTCTTCAGTATTAGATACAAAAGCTACGCTTTTGTTCTTCTTTTCAGCATTCTCACACAAGCCCATTTCAAAGGATTGGAGAGAACCAATGAGCTCATCCACCTTCATATTGCAGATGTCTTGAGCCTCCTCTATGGTTGTGACCTTCATAGCAAATCTCTTAGGCAAGGAACTGAGAATCTTTCTTACAAGTTTCTCTTCAGCCATTTTCTCACCTAGTCCGCCAGAGGTGTTTGCAATTTCAAGAATATTCATGTGAAAGTCATGAATAGTCTCATCCTCTTTCATCCTCAGATTTTCAAACTTGGTGGTCAGCATCTGAAGTTTGGACATCTTCACCTTGGAGGTACCTTCATGAGTTATCTTGAGGGTATCCCAAACTTCCTTAGCTAGCTCACAGTGGTACACCAGCCTGAAGATGTTCTTACTGATTCCATTGAACAATGCATTCAAGGCCTTAGAATTTCCAAGGGCTAATGCCTCTTGCTCATTATCCCACTCTTCTTCAGGGATTTGCACACTGACTCCATCTTCACCTGTCTTCGTTGGATGTTCCCATCCTTTGTTGAAAGCTCTCCAGACTTTGCTATCTAGAGACCTTAAGAAGGCTATCATACGAGGCTTCCAGTCATCATAGTTAGAGCCATCCAGCATGGGTGGTCTATTTGAGTGTCCTATATCCTTGTCCATGGTACTAGAAAGTAACTTCCCTAGATCTCACCCAGAAATTAACAGGCAGGGTGCCTTCTCTGATGCCAATTGAAATTCTAGTTATCAGACTTTCGATGTCACACGGGTTGTTATGACATCCGATTTTGCACAGACAAGAATTATGCAGAACTTAAAAGTAAGTGCAGTAAATAACACAAGTAATTGTTTACCCAGTTCAATCCAACATGACCTACGTCTGGGGGCTACCAAGCCAGGGAGGAAATTCACTATTAGTAGTATTAATTCAGACCTTAAACCAACTGTTTAACCCTATCACTTAATACCTACCCAATGCAATTTCAATCTTACACTAAGATCAAAGTTCCTACTCACTCCCCCTCAATCACCTCAGTGATTACTACCTTTAATCAATATTAAAGACACTTTTGAAGTCACACTTCAAATAACTCTTGATTGTGCTTAACAGCTTTAATCAAGATACACAGCACTCACGCTTAAAAGCTTAGAGTGACACAACACTTACAACTCAATGAACACCCTATACCAATGCAATCATCTATGTGATAATAGCTTGGCTTACAAGATACGTCTAATACAAGACACACAAAAATACAACAGTGAAGTATGATGAACACACTAAATCTTCACGCCTCAAATCCCCAGTCCTGAATGAAGGATTGCCATCCTTTTATATTGCAGCACTTGGGCCTTGTACTTGTATTCTCCTGAATTTAAGGTCACGCGAGTTCCCCTAAATTCCACATCTAGGTTACTAACAAATAGGCTATTTGTTAGGTTCATTAAATGTAACTTGGTTGTTGGTTTCCTGGATTTTCTCTCAGCTGTTGAATCCCTGAAGAATAGCCTGAGAAAAAGGCTGAAATAGAAAAACTAAACAACCTACAATATAGCATACGCTGTCAGGAATGAATGTCACAACATTCAGTTTGACATTCAAGTCACTAACCATATGCTAAGTCTTTTTCCTGAAAACAGACTGTACAATTTGTTGTACTGTACAGAATCAATCTGTCCATGCTTCAGTATCAACATACATTAATAAATGTCAAAATATCCAATTTTGACATTCACACATAGAGACTTACATCAGGTTTGTTATCCTCTTGATAAGCAGATTGACAATAAATACTGAGTTATAGTAGAACATCACTTATTCTATTCCTCAGTATCTGTTGACACGGATAAATGTCATAACATCCAGTTTGACATTCAATAAATCCTGTATTAGCTAATCCTGCAGTACACTACTCAGAATGTCATGACATCAGCCAAGACATCAGAGTACAACTAGATATTCTAACATACAATGCAGTCAAACAAACATCTCCACAGCATGTCATGACATCAGTCAAGACATTAGAATCCAGCTAGTGTTTTACCATACAATGCAGCCAATTAAACACCTACAAACCTCTTTGAAAATCTATACATTTTGGCTTTAAAATGGTGTTGTTTGCAAAAGATTGAGGAGATGAGAAGAGAAATATTTTTTTTATAATTTTTATGTTTGCCAAGACTTCTTGAGCCTCGTGCCTACGTACCCACAAAGTGCAATGGCGGATCAAAACCTCGTACTTCGTGGTAAAAATTAAAAAAGTGTGTTTGTTTTGATTCATTTTTAATGAAAAGATATTTTTTCATTTTAAGGAGAACACTCAACTAGCCACCCATAGGTATGAGTGTTTTGCATCATCACAGAGAAGGGCTCCAACTTGGATAAAGATCAACAAGTATGCTACTAGCTCTCTTAGGTGGAAATGAATCATCATCAATACTATGGGGATAGGAGAATTACATCTCAACTATGAAAATGACTCATGTCTAAACTTTGAGAAATAATTTTAAAAGAAAAAATGCACAAAGGGAACAAAATAGTTTGAATGAGTTATTTTATATATATATATATATATATATATATATATATATATATATATATATATATATATATATATATATATATATATATATATATATATATATATATATATATATATATATATATATATATATATATATATATATAAGTATTTTTGAAATTTGGTTGAATATGCTTAAGATGTATTAGCATTTATTAAAAAAAAATTGAAAATCACTTGACAAAAGTCTAGGTTTATTGAGAAAATGGTTCAAATTTGAAAACAAGAAGATTTTTGAAAAAAAGAGAGAAGATTTTGAAAATTAAAGAAGATGAGGAGATGAACAGACTATCTTAGAACATAAAGTAAAAGCTAGGGAGGAAAGATCTAACCAAGAGATAGTAAGTTTTATGACATGAGTCAAGCAAAAATTCTCTCCTTTGGATTAAGCCTCAAGCAAGCCAAATAGGCAAAGAATAATCCATGTGTAAGATGAAACCAAAGTAACCAAGCCAAGTCTTCTAAAGAAGCCCAAAGTCAAAGGTTCCAGATGAATCCCAATGTCTCAAATCACAAACTCTCAACGCAAGGTTCAAGATCCTAGTTCCAAGTTCCTAACTCCACAACAATACCAATGATAGTAACCTCAAGTCTGTGAATTAAGAAAACCAATTTTTTAGGGTTTTTTTTCCTTTATTAATGTCTTTAAAATAAAAAGAAGTCCCAATGGACAAAGGCAAAAAGAGCATAAACATAAACAAATGTCCAAGTGGACAAAGACAGAATAACATAAGAACAAACAATATGATATGAGATGCTAAAATAAAAGTATAAAGTCAATAGCAAGAAATAAATGACAAAAAATAAAGAGTATAAGATAAATAATTTTAAAGTAAAGTTAATACAATAACATGTTAGTAAGTTATGTTAGTAAGTTATGTTAGTAATCAAAAGTAGAAAGACAATTTGTCATTTTTGAAAGAACACTCAACTATTCACCCACAAGTATGAAAATATGGACTTCTGCATCACCATGAGAAGGACTCCAACTTGGATAAAATCAACAAGTATGCCACTAGCTATCTTAGGTGAAAAGGAAACAATATTTTCACACAATATCATGGGGAGTAGGACTTACAATCTCACTTATGAAAATGACTTACTTTCCAATTCGGGACAAATTTAGCGTTATGTTAAGGAAATAATTGGACTTATGTAGAAGTCACAACTAACTGAGTCTGGTCAATAATAATATTTTGTGTTAATGCATGCTAGAGAAATGATAATGTAAAACATTCTCCTCAAGCTATGCCATAAAAAAAGATGATGGATCAAGCACAAAGACTAGGAGAATGGTCCATTACATTAATCAATATTTCATGATACTTAGGACAAGCTTATGCATCAATCCAAAGTACCTTAAATGATCCATAATCAATTAGGAGGTAGATTTGAAATGATGAAAGTTCATCAAGTATCAATCCACACACCATGAACAAAATGGACACAAATCATTTAATTGATCAAGAGAAAATAGGAATGAGAAAGAGATGATGAAGAAGAATAATACAAGAGAAACCAAACCCAAATTGGATCAAAGGATTGATCAAGTCATCATCAAAATCAATCATCCATCTTGGTGGATTAGGATTTTCACCCCTTCAACACCCAAGATTCATTGAGTTTGATGAGACATAGGATCAAAATAACTAATATCCAAAGTCAACAGAAGTCAACAAAGCTCAAACAAGCATAAAATGCAAGATAAAAAATAAAATGCATCAAAAATATTTTTAAAATGATTTTAAAAGGGAAATAAAAAGAGAAAATCCAGAAAGCCCTTCAAAACACCAAATAAATGGCCAAGAAAATTATGGAAGGTTGAAGATGAAATAAGAAACATAAAATAAATTTTTCAGAATTTTTAAATCCATAAAAGTATTTTTAAACCAATTAAAACAAAGGGAAAAAAAGAGAAAAATAAAGAATAATAGAAAATTGAGAAAAGAAAATATGTAAAAAAAATCAGATGAAGAAAAGTAAAAGAAAAATTTAGAAATTATTTTGGGATTTTTTGGATAACAAATGAATTTTCCATGAATTTTTAAAGAAAAATCAATTTAAAATAAAAAAGAAAAAGAAAAAAAAACAGAGGTGTTGGATCTGACCTCATTAATTAGCGTGGCAGATTCAACATCTATCAGACTAGGGCACATGATGGAAAATAGCCAGAATAAAACATGGAATCACATTCAAAATGGACCAATCAAAATATTTCAAAATGCCAACACGGATAGCCAACTCAAATGATCATAAATAAATTTGGTCATCTTCTCCGATGATCACTCATCAGAGCTTCATCGTTTGGCAAAGTAAGGACATGAGACTATCACCAATGTGATCGTCTCCTCATCACGAATTCAACCTCATGCTCAAAATTCATTTATCTAAACTGAGCATGGAGAGTTCAGAGAAGTTTCAACAACAAGCAAGTCACATAAAATAAAATTAAATGATGAACACTATCAATCAACACCAAATAAGTTAGGGGAAAGCATCAGAGAGTGAAGGACTACATTGTGGTAACTTGTTTAAGTTCAAATGATGCTCAAAACTACCTTGTCCAAATGATGATCATAGGTTGAAGCAGCTTGATCTGGTCAGGGCACTTTAGAAGGTCTTAGAGCTTGGGATTTGTTGCAAAAGCTTCAGAGGAGACTGAAGGTGCTAATATAATCAAGAAATTAAATTGAAATAAGCTATAAATCAAAACACGATAGCTCAATTTTCTGGAAAAAATTTAGAGTGAAACAGAGATTCTTTTACTCTCCAAAGCTTCTCAATGAAGCAAATATGTTGCTCTATTTATAGGGAAGTGATTGGTGATCCCATAAGTGCCAAATGATGCTCAATTCGTGCAAAAGAAATTAGTTCATGATGTGAGAAAATTGTGACTTGCAAAACCATCCAAACTTAAGCAAATCATGCATTTTATGAGTCTTTTAACTTCTGGAGACTTGATTAATCATGTTTATATCCAAAACGCATGGTAAATTGGTTTGTAATTGAGGGTTAGTGAAGTTCAAAATTCTAATCATGATGATTTCTTCAATTTCAAGTCACCATGCTTAATTCAATGGGGCATCTTGCTCATGATGCTTTTTTATCCTAGTCTTCTTGTAATTTGTTGACATCATATCAAAGGTCACAATGTGCCAAGAGAGGTTGCATTTGGATGCTTGAGCATAAACTTATGGCATGCTGAAGTTGGCACAAAAATCTGGTAATGCAACTTGGAAAATTCTAAGTCCCAAATGACTGAAAATGACCTATAATGTCTCAAAGAATTCCATGGTCTTCCAAGCATAATTTGACTTTGATACTTAAAGAAAACTTGTGTAGGGCATCACAAATGATATTGTGCAAAAAGAATCAGCCTTAAGTTTTGAAAGTTGAAGAAGTTATGAACCTTGAAAGTTGAGAAAAAAGTCACTTGAAAATAAGTCAAATTTCACTAAGTCCATAAATGACCTATAATGTCTTCAAACTTTTGATGATCCTCCAAGCATAATTGGATCTTGTCATGAAAATAAAAGTTATAGAGGACATTAAAAAGAGTCCTATTCAAAAAGAAGCATTCAAAAACGTTGAGGATTGAAGGAGTTGTGATCCTTTGAACTTTGACTTCAAATGTTTACTTTTTGGTCAAACCTCTTGGAATAAACTTGTGTACTTGGACTTTTCTTGCATTTCAAGGTACATGTATGATCATATGAACTCAAAATAAGGTATCCTTGAATGTCTTTTGATTAAATTGCTCAAAGTTTGAGGTAACTTATTGAAGAAGTCATGGAAATAAACACATGAATCTTTGACTTTTCTTGAGAAGTAAGCAACAAAACTTTGAGATACTCTTGATCAAAAAGAGATTGAAAGATGCTTGAGAATCTTAGAGATCATGTTTTGAGAGATAATCCTCTTGAGAATGAATGGTTGAACACACTTTGGCTGGAGGAATAAAAAAAACCTAGCTGAGGAACCATGCTTAATGCTCTTGATGAAAAGCCCTACCTTGCACAATAAATTTAAAGAAAACATGACATATTTTTTCTATTTTGATCAATGGTTAGATTAGAAATTAACATATAAACACAAAGGTAGAGCACTGACAAAGAGGTGCTTGATGATCCATGCAAAAGGAAAACCTAAAGATGAGAGGGAGAGGACAAAGGTGTGACCTTGTTTATATGCAAGGATGCAAATGATATATGGGATCTTAGGGTTAAAATTAGGGTATGACAGATGCCCCTATTTAAATTTCTTCAATTCGGAGATATGAAGATTGAAATCTTCGTCTCGATGAGACTGAAGAGACTTAAATACAGAAGACCCGATTTTTGGCCCTAAGATGCCGTAAGAATGCTTATGATATGATATGATATGAATGAAGACGAGGATTTTTGTGGGGAATATAGCGCCACGAGAGACAAAGAACTGCTAGAGAAAAGAGGAGATTGAAACTCTTCAGGGGAATAACAGATTCCAAATGGGGGCCCAGCTGAGGACAAACAAAGTTCCACAGGGGAAAAGGAAAAATGTACAGACAAAACTACAACACGAAACTACTTAAGACAAAGGGATGTCCTCCAAGAAAATAAAGCACCGGGAAACAACACGACTCGGGAATAACTATTGTATTGGAAAGAAACCAATGCACAATTAGAAAACAAACAAACTAAAGATCCAATGGGGGAAGATTTATCAAAGCAAGACTCTGTCAGGGAAAAGATCAATCAAAGGGGATGCCCAACTCCATTAGGGGAGAAATTACCTAACTATCAACCAAGTGATATCTTAATAAGGTAACTAATCAAAGTAAGAGAAATATTATCTAACTATCAGCCAAGTGATAACTTAAGAAAGGTAATAAGCTCAAAAGAAAATATTACCAACTACCATCCAAGTGATAGCTTAACAAGGTAACCAACCAAAGGTAAAAAAATAAATATTACCTAACTATCATCCAAGTGATAACTTAACAAAGGTAATAAGCTCAAAAGGAAAGCTTACCAACAACCAGCCAAGTGATAGCTTAACAAGGGTAATATGCTCCAAAAGGAAAAATTACCAACTACCAGCCAAGTGATAGCTTAACAAGGTAACCAACCAAAGGTAAGAGAAATATTACCTAACTATCAACTAAGTGATAGGTTAACAAAGATAATAAGCTCAAAAGGAAAGATTATCAACTACGAGCCAAGTGATAGCTTAACAAGGTAAGAACCAAAGGTAAAAAAGAAATATTACCTAACTATCAGCCAAGTGATAACTTAACAAAGGCAATAGGCTCCAAAAGGAAAGATTACCAACTACCAACCAAGTGATAGCTTAACAAGGTAACCAACCAAAGGCAAGAGAAATATTAACTAATTATTAGCCAAGTGATAGCTTAATAAAGGTAATAGGTTTCAAAAGGAAAGATTATCTACTACCAGCCAAGTGATAGGTTAACAAGGTAACCAACCAGAGGTAAAAAATAAATACTACCTAACTATCAGGCAAGTGATAGCTTAACAAAGGTAATATGCTCAAAAGGAAAGATTACCAACTACCAACCAAATGATAGCTTAACAAGATAACCAACCAAATGTAAGAAAGAATATTACCTAACTATCAACCAAGTGATATATTAACAAAGGTAATAAGCTCAAATGGAAAGATTATCAACTACCAACACAGTGGTAGCTTAACAAAGATAATATGCTCCAAAAGGAAAAATTACCAACTACCAGTCAAGTGATAGCTTAACAAGGTAACCAACCAGAGGTAAAAAGAAATATCACCTAATTATCAACCTAGTTGTAGCTTAATAAAGGTAATAAGCTCCAAGGATGAAATTTCAACCCATGAATAAACTGGAGAGAAACAATCAAAGAAGACTCAATCCAATGAGGAAATAAACTCAATTGAAGATTAATTCCATCCAGATAGTGAACTGGAAAGGAAAACTAAAACAAAACCTTCCACGAGGATCAAACTCCATGGGGAATTAGAAAGGATAAGCGCTTTTTGCTTAAGGTCGACACTTTATTGGAGAGAGGATGCACACATTCCGCAGGAGAAAAAAAACCAAAGAGCAGGGGAAACACCAAGAAATGTAAGATGCACAAATAAACAACATGATGCTATGCCTATGCGTATGAACATGTGTATGAATATGCTGACAAAATAGGTACAAAGGGTTAGACTGATAACACAATACAATCGGATACTCGGTTAATCTCAATAAGGTGGAGATGCTACAAGATATCTTGTTAGGGATTCAGCTGAAGAAAACCCTACAATGAATGATCATAAGCCACCAAAGGAGCTAAATCCTAGTACAATACTCAATATCCTATTCAGACAATAACATTTGCCAACGAGCAATCCTCCTAGTCAAATCAGGCTTTTCAAAAATATACTTGATTGGATCCATTTTGGATATCAACCAAGTAATATGATTAATTATATACTAGCATAGACGTTTGGCTGCCCAGACTAAAGTACAACAAGTCTTCTCAAGCATGGAGTACCGAGACTCACGGTCTTTAAACTTCTTACTCAGATAGTAGATGACATGCTCCTTTCTACCAGTTTCATCTTGTTGTCCAAGTACACATCCCATGGACTCTTCTAACACAGTTAAGTACATGATCAATGGTTTCCTTCCACGGAAGAAGACAAGATAGGAGGTTAAGCAGATATTCCTTAATGTTGTCAAAAGCCTTCTAGCAGTCTTCTGTCCAAACACAACCTTGATCTTTACAAAGAATCTTGAAGATTGGCCCACTTGTGGTAGTTATGTGAGATATAAACCTAGAGATCTAATTCAGACGCCCGAGGAATCCTCTGACTTTATTTTCTATCTTTGGTGTATGCATCTCTTGAATAACTCTGACTTTATCATGATCTACTTCAATACCCTTATGTTTGACAATGAAATCCAACAACTTTCTTGAACGGACAACAAAAGTACACTTATTAGGATTCAAGCGGAGTTTAAATTGTCTCAAACACTGAAAAAGCTTCAATAAATACTCAACATGATCTTCTTCAGTCTTCAACTTAGAAATCATATCATCAACACAAACTTTTATCTCTTTGTGCATCATGTAATGGAAAAAAGTAGTCATGGCTCTCTGGTACGTCGCACCATCGTTATTTAAACCAAAAGGTATCACTCTATAGCAGAATGTTCCTCAGAGTGTGTCATAAATGTTGTCTTTTCCATGTCCTCGGGTACCATCTTGATCTAATTATAATTGGAGAAACCATCCATAAAGGAGAAGACATTGAACTTAGTTGTATTATCTACCAACATGTCAATGTATGCGAGAGGAAAATCATCATTTGGGCTAGCTTTGTTTAAATCTCTATAATCAACGAACATCTGAACTTTGCCATCCTTATTTGGAATAGGCACAATGTTGGCCACCCATTGAGGATACTCATAAGAAACAAGGAAACCATCATCAATCTGCTTCTGAACCTCTTGTTTGATCTTAACAGCCATATCAGGATGAGTTCTTCTCAACTTCTATTTAACTGGATAACACTCTGGCTTCAATGGTAATTTATGCTCCACAATATCAATATCAAGACCTGGAATATCTTGATAAGACCAAGCAAACACATCCACATATTCTCTAAGAAACTCTACCATCCTCTTCTTAACATCTAGACAAAGCAGTTCCCCAATCTTGACTTCTTTCTTGTTCTCTTCAGAACCCAAGTTAATCACTTCCAACAGCTCTTTATGAGGTTGAATAGTCTTCTCGTTATGCTCAAGAAAATGGGAAATCTCATCAGGAATCTCTTCAACATCCTATTCTTCCATTTCAAACACAGAGAATTCAAAGTTGGGAGAGGGCATATGGTCATTGTTTTCAATGAGTTTAAGAAATTATTTGCACAATGATTTTATGTTTGACTTTAGAGTATGAACAAATAAAAACACAAATATGATGCAGATATAAAAAAAGAGATTATTATCTTGTTTTTTTTATGTTACCATTTTTTTCAGAAAAAGAAAAAAGAGAAAACGTAATATGGATAAACAAAATAACATTTTATTAATGATGATAAAATTTGAAACAAAGCCCACATAGATTCACTTTCACCTTTGGCATAATGAAAGGATATTTTCTTTTAAATAACAAAACATATTACTTTGACAAGTGAATAACAGAGGGAACGTCGATAGCAGTCCAATTCTGGCACATCAATCAGTGCATCACAAAGTTTGGTGCTTCTCGTTTTTGATCATCTTCTAGGATTGCAGCAACAAATTGATCTTTGGAATGGATGAAGCTAGCACTGTGAAAAAATTCTTGAATACGCTTCAAATCTCTACAAGTTGAACCAGGAATAAAGCCTAAACCAACTCTATTTTTGTTCTTAGCAAGTTCAACAATTTGACCCCATCCGACAGATTAACCATTCTCCACAACTTGTTGGGCGTCTTTTAAAGAAGTCATGGATGCCCCATTCTTCTTAAAAAAATTATCATCAACAGAAAGAGATTGGAATGGAGTTCCCATGGACTCATTAGCATCAATGTATGAGAACAAAGAGAGATGACTTACCAACATGGCCTGCTCGCCAACCACAGTTACCAACTTTACATTTTTCATAAATTTCAACTTCAGATGGAGAGTTGACGTCACTGCTCTAGCTTCGTGAATCCATGGACGACCCATGATACAACTATAGGCCATATGGATATCCATCACTTGCAACATAATCTGAAATAAACACAGACCTATCTTTAACAGGAGATCAACCTCTCTAATCACGATTTTCTTCGAGCCATCAAAGGCTTTCACAACAACCCCACTAAACGTCATCAGAGCACATTGATAAGAGATCTTGGACAAAGTATTCTTTGGCATAACATTGAGAGAAGATCTAGTGTCAACCAGCACATTGGACAGACGATTTTCTTGATAATTCATGGAAATGTGCAAAGTCAAATTATGATTGCTCCCTTGCTTAGGAAATTCTTCATAACTGAATCTTAGGTTATTACACGCAGTAATGTTAGCCACAATGCCATCGAATTGACCAATTTTTAAATCATGATCCACATAAGCTTTCTCCAAGAGCTTCTACAAAGCCTCTCTGTGAGCTTCCGAATTCATCAACAAAGATAAGACAATATTTTGGATGAGGTATGCAATAATTGGTCAACCACGTTAAATTCACTCCTCTTGATCAGTTTCAGCACTCCATCATGATCAGATTTCTAGTTCACACCACTGGACTGGCCAGACCGCATGACACGAGTTTCCACCTGAGCTTACTTCCCCATCAAATCATCTTCAATTCTTTTAGGAGCCACATAAGCAAATACTCGGCTACTTCGGGTCACACCACTTACATCCGTAATATTCACAACTGGAGAAAGGGAATGGATAGGGATTTCCTTTCCATCCTCCAACATGGTAGCATTGTACTTGTAAGGAACAACTCAGTCAGATTCATAGGGTGTAGGACCCGTTATACAAATAACCAAAGTAGAAACGACATACCTTCAACAACTGGTTCTGGGGTATTGAAATGAGGAACTGTGATATTCATCTCATGCTCATCTTCATCCATATCTCTTGTAATCTGAATACGACTTTGATCCAACATATCTTGTAAATATCTCTTTACCACAACACACCCTTGAGGGTTTCTTGAACAGATACGACAAGAAACATGACAGTGCTCGTAATAACTAAGCTCGCATAAATTTGCATGCATCTCGACCAAGGATCTTCTTATCAGATTGACATAAAAAACAAGATACTTTCCAGGACATCCCTCGACCATATTCACACTTTCACCACCATGTTTAGGCAACAAATTGGCTTGCAAATTAGGACTAGAGTCTTCAAAAGACAAAATACCATTTTGCATTAGTCTTCTCACCTCAGCTTTCAAAGAAAAACAGTTTTCAATGTCATGACCGGGTGTACCTTGATGGAATGCACAATGATGATCATATTTATACCACCATGGAAGTTCCTTCAAAATAGTTGGCGGAGTCCTCTGTACCAAATTCTTTTGTATCAAAGCAGAAAGTAATTCCACATAGAATATTGGAATTGGAACAAATTGTGCTTGTCTCTGGACACGGTTTTGTTGATGAGTACGATGTTGAAAACATGGTTGATAATTTGGTGCTACTTGAACAACTTGAGCAGGATTAATAACCGGGGTAACTGACACCACATGCTGAGGACGTTGATTGCTTCTTGGAGTCTCCTATGTTTTTCTTGTGAAATAGCGTGAGCATCATGTCCTTCTTCTTGGGCAAACTATTCAGTCATTGACGCCTTCTTCTAGTCTCATCCCCATGTTTACCATCTCGGTAAAATCTCTGGGAGCACTTGCAACCATTCGGTCATAGTAAAACGAATTCAGATTTTTCAAAAATAGCTTTGTTATCTCTTTCTCTTCTAACGAAGGACTGACTTATGCGCCAACCTCGTTCCATCTCCGTGCATACTCTTTGAAGTTTTCCTTATCCTTTCGGGACATAGCACGAAGTTGATCTCGGTTCGGCGCCATGTCAATATTATATTTGTACTATCGAACAAAAGCTTCACCTAGATCGTTAAAAGTACGAATTTGGGTGCTATCGAGTCCCATGTACAACTTCAAAATAGCACCAGTCAAACTATCTTTAAACTAATGAATCAACAGTTGATGGTTATCAGTTTGAGTTGACATCTTGCGAGCATACATCACCAAGTGACTCAAAGGGCAAGAGTTGCCATTATACTTCTCGAAATTTGGAAATTTGAACTTATGTGGAACCTTCACATTAGGAACTAAGGAAAAATCATAAGCATTCTTCCCAAACAATTATTTTCCTCTCAAAACTTGAATCTCTTTCTGCATTGATTGAAACTAATCTTGAAATTCATCCATCCTATCAAAGACGCCAACACTTTCACTCTGATCACCATGGAAAACAGGTTCTTCCACATAAGGAGTAGCATGGACCACAGGAGGTGGTACATACATAATAGGATGAGCAACGGGAACTTCAACAGCTGGTTGATATCCTTCAGGCACAAAGTGAGGAGGCATACCCCAGGGGAAACCAGAAGGCATTTGGTGCTGCGGAGCACTGACTAGAGCCACAGGAATGGGTGTATAGATGATTTCAGAAATCATAGTCCTCTGAAGTAGAGTCTCAGGAGGAGGAGGAGGAGGAGGCTGACTTTGAGCAACCACCAGAACTTTCATCATAGCAGTGAGCCTTTCAAAGCTTTCCCTAAATTAGTCACTTCTTCACGGAGTTCATGATTCTCTTTCTCTAAATAATCCATCTTCTTCTAATGATTAGCACGAGTGTTATACTTGTGAGACAACTTATCTGAATGAAGACCAAGAAAAGGAAGTAATAAGACACCTGGAAATCTCACACAAAGTAAGACCAAGATACAACATGATACTTGATATGTAAATGAAAATGCAAAGTTTTCAAGGAACTTCAAGATATAAAGCAAATTGAAAACATCATAAAGGAGATAACACATTTTGAAATACTGAAAATTTCATTTTATTAATAATGGAAAGGATTACAAACTGAAATACAATCTCGATAACCCTAAAACATAAGCAGAAAGAAATTAGGTATATGGAACCATATCCGATGATGACCCAACTCCAAGTTGATACTTCTTTTTAAGTCTTTTGATATCTCTTTCATAGTTGTCCTTCATGGCATCCTTCTTCATCATGAGCTGATCTACAATGCCTTTCTAAACATCGGAAGTAGGAAGATAAGTAGATAATGAACTGTTAGAGGAAAATACATCCTCTTGGTCCCTTGACGTCTTCATGGCACGCTACTCAAGCAACTCTATCAAGTTATCCTTTTTCTTCAATTATTTCTGCAATTCAGTCTTCTCGAAGTTTGAAGCATTAAACTTGTCTTTCTAAGCATCATTCTCTTGCTTCGTCCTATCCAAAGCTTCTTGCAACTCCTTTATGCCTTAAATATGAATAATGGGTGATTTGACCACTACTAAAGACATAGGTCTCTCATAAGCGTATGTCATCTTGAATTATTTTGCTCTCTTCTTCACCTAACTAGTGTAAGCCTTAAAAGCTACACAATTCTTCAATCCAAGTTCACTTTTCTCTTTCCTATGAATATTGTGCCAAGCATGCACCATCCTAGCCTTCAATACTTGAGTGTCTTTCCCTTATTGGAAAAATAAACCTTCTAATAAAGTGTTATTATGTTTGTCCTTCATAGTGAACCCAAGTTGACGTCTTGCCAAAACCGGATTGTAGTTGATTCCTCCTTGTGTAACAGGAAGAGGCACATTATAGAACTCCCCACAACTATCAATAATCTCGACATCATCGTAAACAGAAGAATACCAAGTGATATCATCATTGGTGAGAGACATCAGTCTTTGTGACCACCTTAAATAACCCTTGTTTTCTTTGAAGTTAGGAGACTGTGGCAAGTGCAAAATAAACCACTTGTATGACAAAGGTGCATAACAGACAATAGTTCTGTTTCCCTTAGAAGTCCTATGATGAATGGAGAAATAGGTGTCACCATGAAAAGTTGGAACAGGATTCCCAACCAAAAAGGTCCTAATATCATTAACATCAACAAAATTGTCAATGTTGGGAAACAAGACCAAACCATAGATGAGTCAGGCAATAATAGTTTCAAAGGCCACCATGCTACCATCATTATCAAAAGAAGAAGCTCTCTCAATCATAAATTTTAAACTCAACCATCTGATTCCTCCTTTAACAGTGAGATTAGCATTCACTTTAGATTTCTTCAGGTGAATAATTCCAGCAATAACTTGAGATTCTTTAATCCCTTCCAAACCATAAAAAGGAAACCTATCAGAAACTGGTATACCCAAAAGATAAGCACACTCCTCTATGGTAGGCAACAAATGATAATCAAGGAAAGTGACGCATCAATAGACGGGGTCGTAGAATTGAACCAAAGTATAAAGAAGACCATCTTCAACATCAGTAGATAGAACAGACAAAAGTCTTCCAAAATGGTCTCTAAAATCCTTAGGATCATCCACAAAAGATGCTAGCTTTCTCAATTCCTTAAGATTAGGACATCTGAAAATGTATTTCTAAGTATTCCTTCTTTTAATATCCATGGTCGAAATATTTGCGATGTTTGCAAAGGTAATCTCTAAGTTCCTTGAAAACTAAGAAAAATGCTCATGAATGCAATAAGTGCATAATGCAACAACCACAAACAAGATCACACAAGGCATACAAGCAAGGTCAAAGGTTCGGAGTCACGAGTCTAGAGCCAAGGGTAAGAACCAACCCACAGGGTATGTACTAAGGGTATCATCACATGTAGATCCGGGTTCTAATAAGTTCCTGGTGTCATAATTCCATCTTTTGGATATTACCCACTTAAACGCCTACTCGCCAACCAATAATATTCTCAAGAGACTCTTATTTGAGTGTATTATTATGTAACGACTAATTTAAGTCTACACCTGAATAGCCACCGCACTACACCCTAAAAGGCCAAGATGGATTAGGTCTCTAAGGTCACCAGATTCTGGGGCTCCCAGGTCGGAAAAAGTAATGCCAATCACGACTACTTGCAAGACATCAGTAATCCCAAATGGGCCTTCACTGAGCGGGAGTTCTCGAGTCAGCTCATTAAGGATTAACCCATGTAAGCCAAACAAGACTATACCACCCTCCTATCATAAGAGCACTAAAGTCCGGGTACAGGACTTATCTCACCACACAGAGATCACCAAGCACCAGACAGATCAAATAATAACAAACAACAACAAACATAATATCCACAAATAAACAAAGATGGGCTAAACCCACCAGGGACTACAACTCAGCAGAGTCGCCATTTTTCTATAGCGGTAAAAAAAATTAGATTAAGCTATTGATCAACTTAACTCACAAAGCAAGAGTCACCATCACGCTTTTATTATTTCCAAAGGAAAGGGAAAAAGAATGAACAAAACCCAAAGAAGTTTTAAAACAAAACTAATAAAAAGAGATAAGGGTCTGAGGGTTAGATATGAAAAAGGAATGTATTAGCACCCTAAACATATATAGTACTCTATAGAAACCCCTTTGAAAATATGTACATTTTGGCTTAAAATGGTATTGTTTGCGAAAGATTGGAGAGATGAGAAAAGAAATGTTCTTTTTATAATTTGTGTTTACCAAGACTTCCCGAGTCCCGTGCCTACGTACTAACAAAGTGCAATGGAGGATCAAAACCTCGTAGTTCGTGGTAAAAATAATTAAGATGTTTGTTTTGATTATTTTTTTTTTATGAAAAGGCATTTTGTCATTTTAAGGAGATCACTCAGCTAGTCACCCACAAGTATGAGAACTTTGCATCACCATAAAGAAGGGCTCCACCTTGGATAAATATCAACAAGTATGCCACTATCTCTCTTAAATGGAAAAGAATTATCATCAATACGATGAGGATACGAGAATTATATCTCAACTATGGAAATGAATCATGTCTAAACTTTGAGAAAAAAAGTTTTTACAAGAAAAAGTGCACAAAGGGGAAAAAATAGTTTGAATGAGTTGAGTACTTTTTAAGTCTTTTAAAATTGGTTTGAATATGATTAACATGTATTAGCATTTATTAAGAAAGCGGTTTTGAAAATCACTTGACAAAAGTCAAGGTTTACTGAGAAAATGGTTCAATTTGGAAACAAGAAGGTTTTGAAAAGAGTGAGGAGATTTTGAAAATTAAAGAAAGGGATGAGAAGAAGAGACTATCCTAGAGCAATAAGTAAAAGTTAGGGAGAAAAGATCTAACCAAGAGATAGCAAGCTTTATGACATAAGTCAAGCAAGAATTCCCTTCTTTGGATTAAGCCTCAAGCAAGCCAAATAAGCAAAGAATAATCCATGTGTCAGATGAAACTAGGATAACTAAGCCAAGTCTTCAAAAGAAGTCCAAAGTCAAAGGTATCAGATGAATCCCAAGGTCTCAAATCACAACCTTCCAAAGCAAGGGTCAAGAACCTAATTCTAAGTCTGTCACTCCACAACAATGCTAAGGATAATAACCACAAGTCCATGAATCTAGAGAACCAATTTTTTTAGGGGTTTCTCCCTTATTAAGGTCTATAAAAGAAAAAGAAAAATCCAAATGGACAAAGAGTAAATAGCATAAGCATAAAAAATATGATATGAGATGCTAAAATAAAAACATAAAGTAAATGACATAAGATAAATGACATTAAAATAAAGAACATAAGATAAATGATATTAAATCAAAGTTAATATAATTAAATGTTAGTAAGTTGTGTTAGTAATAAAAAAAGGAAAGGTAAATTTTTTTATTTTTCGGAGAACACTCAACTATTCACCCACAAGTGTGAAAATATGGATCTTTGCATCACCATGAGAATGACTCCAACTTGGGTAAAATTAATAAGCATGCCACTAGCTCTCATAGATGAAAGTGAAACAATATTTTTCACACAATACCATGAGGAATAGGAGACTTACAATCCCTCTTATAAAAATGACTTGCTTTTAGATTTAGGACAAATTTAGCGCTATGTTAAGTCATCGTAATTAGACTTACATAGAAGTCACAACTATCTGAGGCTGGTCAATAATAATATTTACGTTAATACATGCTAGAGAAATGATATGTAAATTATTCTCCTAAAGTTATGCCACAAAAAAAGGAACTGATCAAGCACAAGGGCTAAGAGAATGGTCCATTACATCAATCCATACTTCATAGTACTTAGGACAAACTTATGCATCAATCCAAAGTACCTTAAATGATCCATGATCAATTAGGAGGTAGATTTGAAATGATGAAAGTTCATTAAGCATCAATCCACACGTCATGGTCAAGATGGACATAAACCATCCAATTGATCAAAAGAAAAAGGAAGAAAGGGGGGATGAAGAAGAGGAGGACAAGAGAAAACAAATCGAAATTGAATCAGAGGATTGATCAGGTCAACATCAACATCAATCATCCATTTTGGTGGATTAGGGTTTTCACCCCATCAACATCCAAGATCCATTGAGTTTGGTGAGACCTATGATCAAAATAACCATGGTCCAAGGCCAACAGAAATAAACAAAGGTCAAACCAATATAAAAAGGCAAGAAAATAAAATAAAATGCATTAAAAATATTTTTAAAATGAATTTTAAAAGGGAAACAAAATAGAAAATCCATAAAGCCCTTCAAAACACCAAAAAAATAGCCAAGAAAATTATGGAAGGTTGAAAATAAAATAAGAAGCATAAAATAAAATTTTCAGAAATTATGCAGAAAAGTATTTTTAAACCAATTAAAATAAAGGATAAAAGAGAAACTTCAAGAAAAATCGAAAATCAAGAGAATAAAATGTGAAAAAAATAAGAATCAGATGAAGAAAGATAAAAGAGACTTTTAGAAATTATTTTGGAATTTTTCTGATAAAAGATGAATTTTTTATGAATTTTAAAAGAAAATTAAATTTAAAAAAATCAGAAAAAACACGGAGCGTTGGATCAAGCCTCATTAATTGACGTGGTAGATCCAACAATCCTCAGACTAGGGTGCACGATGGAAATTAATCAAAATAAAACACGAGATCTGATTCAAATTGGACCAATCAAAACATTTCAAATGTCCAGTGTGTCTCCAAACTCTGATGACCTGAGATGAACTCCGGTCATCTTCCCCGATGATCCCTCATCGGAGTTTCATCATTTTCTAAATTGACAACACCAGACCACTACCAATGTGATAACCTCCTTATCACGAATTCAACCTCATGTTCCAAATTCATTTATCTAAAGTGAGCATGGGGAATTTCAGAGAAGTTTCAGAAGCAAGCAAGCCAAGAAAAATAAAATTAAATGATGAACACGATAAATTAACACCAGATAAGTTAGGGGAAAACATCAGAGAGTGAAAGACTACATTGTGATAACTTGTTTAAGTTCAAATGATGCTCAAAACTACCTTGTCCAAATGGTGATCAGAAGTTGATGAAGCTCGACCTGGTTAGAGCACTTCAGAAGGTCCTAGAGCTTGGGAATTGTTACAAAAGCTTTAGAGAAGACTGAAGGTGCTAATGGAATCAAGAAATTGGATTGAAACAAGCTGGAATTCAAAACACGATAGTTGAATTTTTCTGGAAATTTTCATATTGTAGCAGAGATTTCTTGGCTCTCAAAAGCTTGGAAATTAATGCAGTAGCTTCCTATATTTATAGAGAATTCGTTTAGATCCAAATACGTATGGAATCAAGCTTAATTCATTTAAAACGAATTTGATCAGAAAGTGTGGAAAGTGTGACTTGCAATCCATCAAAACTCAGCCAAATCATGTGTTTCATAGGTCCATTAACTTCCAGAGACTTGATTAAACATGTTTAGGTCCAAAACACATGGTAATTTGGCTTGTAGTTGAGAATTGTGAAGTTCAAATTCGGATCATGGTGATTTCTTCAGTTTTAAGTCACCATGTTCAACTCAATGAGGCATCTTGCTCATGAGGATTTTTAATCTCATTCTTCTTGCAATCTGTTGATATCATAACAAATATTATAATGTGCCAATAAAGGTTGCATTTGGATGCTTGATCTAAAAGTTATGGCATGTTGAAGTTGGAACGAAAAACTTGTCATGTAACTTAGAAATTCTAAGTCCCAAATGGATGAAAATGACCTGTAATGTCTCAATGAATTCCATGGCCTTCCAAGCATAATTTGACCTTGAACCTTGAAGAAATCTTGTAGGGGCATCACAAATGACATTGTGAAAAAAGAATCAACCTTAAATGTTGAAAACTAAAGAAGTTATAATCCTTGAAAGTTGAGAAAAAGTCACTTGAAAATATGTCAAATTTCACTAAGTCCACAAATGATCTATAATGTCTTCAAACTTTTGATGATCCTCCATGCATAATTAGATCATGTCCTGTAAATATAAGTTATAGAGGATATTGAGAAGAGTCATATTCAAAAAGAAGCATTCAAAAATATTGAGAATTGATGGAGTTGTGATCCTTGGAACCTTGACTTCAAATGTTGACTTTTTGGTCAAACCTCTTGGAATAAGCTTGTTCACTTGGCCTTTACTTGCATTTTAAGGTACATGGATGATCATATGAACTTATAGTGAGGTGTCCTTGAAT
Source organism: Lathyrus oleraceus (assembly GCF_024323335.1). Taxonomy (NCBI): domain Eukaryota; kingdom Viridiplantae; phylum Streptophyta; class Magnoliopsida; order Fabales; family Fabaceae; genus Lathyrus; species Lathyrus oleraceus. The sequence continues at coordinate 54,468,921 of NC_066579.1, forward strand.
GTATCTTGATTGCATTGCTCAAATTTTGAGGTAGCTTGTTGAAGAAAGCATGGAAATAAACACATGAACCGTTGACTTTTCTTGAGAAGTAAGTAAAAGAGCTTTGAAATGCTCTTGATCAAACTGAGATTGAAGGATGCTTGAGAAGCTTAGAGATCATTCTTTGAGAGATATCCTCTTGAGAATCCATGGTTGATCACACTTTGACTTGAGGAATCAACAAAACCCTAGCTGAGGAGCCATGCTTGATGCTCTTGATGAAAAGTCCTACCTTGCACAATAAACTTAAAGAAAACAATACATATCTTTTCTATTTTTAATTAGTGGTTAGATAAGCAATGAACAAATAAACACAAAGGTAAAAAAAAACAAAAAGGTGCTTGGTGATCCATGCAAAAGGCAAACCCAAATATGAGAGGGGAATGATCAAGATCTGATCTTGTTTGTATGCAAGAATGCAAATGACATGTGGGATCTTAGGGTTTAAAATTAAGGTTTGACACTTTCCCTGTTTGGTAAATAATGAGGAACTATATTTGCAGGACAATGATGTCATGGTGAAAAGAGAAGACCAAATCCAAGTTGGGCTTTTGGTAGCTTTGTACCGTTCGAGTCAATTACTGCATTTGTACTTGTAATTCAAATGGAGCCCTTGTAACTTAGGGCTTGACCCTTGTATATAAGCTTGTGAATCAAATTGGTATTTTGTAACATTGTGCATGATTTTAAGCTCAAATAGTGTAATAACCTTATATTGTAACAAATCAAGTTTGAATCTTTCCTCTTCTTTGTCTCTCATTTTTTGGTAATTTTCTATTTATATTGAATGGTTATAATGTTAATGCATATCATACCTTAGAACTTGAAGGCACAAATGATGATGGACAATGTGTGAAATGAAATATTCATTGCATGGATGAGGTTATTTAACATATAAATGTAATGTAATTGGTTTATCCTAAGTTTAAACTTTACTTTTCTCTCATATATGCTTAGGAGTATGGTGAATCAAGGAATTTTATTTGAGTGGTGATGATATGCTAAATTCAAAAAACAATATTGATATCATGGACACAAATGCGCTTAACTTTGGTTACCTTGGCTCATGGTATAAGGATGAATTGAATGTGAAAATGGTGAATGAAACTAAGAAATTCTAATTTAAAAGTGCAATTAGGGCATTTATGTTTGAAATGATTTTGGTCTGCTATAAATGCGTGATATCTTAAAATTAATGAAAAACCTAATTTATTTTATTCAATCCTTATTTTATGAAAAGTATGCTTTCTTATTCTATTTCAAAATTCTAACAAAAAAATTACAATGGAATAAAAAACCAAGATACAATGCAAGTAACATATAAAGAAGTCAAAGGTAAAAGTCAAACTTTGACTTTAACTTTCTTCAAATTACAAACAAAGAGTGATAAGGGATGCAGATGAAATCCAAAAGATCAAAAACGATAAAAAAATGCTTAATTAAGACCAAAAGGTCAACCTCTGACAATTGACTTTATTTGAATGTATGCAAATGAATGGTTATGAAAGTCAATGACCAAATGGTCATGATGCAAATGAATTGAAAACTATTTAACAGATGGACATGGTCAATATGGACCAAACACTTTATCATCTGACAAAACTCAAAGCACTTAGAACCAAATGATATGGAAAGGAATGAAGGGGAAAATTAGGGTATGATAACCCCATCTGGAGATTCAAGGCTTTGAGTATTGCTATAACTTTTTCCCCTAAGCCTTGTCAGGGGTTCAATATTTCTTCTCTGAATAGGCGCAGGAGTGAATACTCAACCACTGCGGGTCATACCTTATGGGCTTGAGATTCTGGTGACATTGGGCTAGTTAATTACGAGCGGTCTGCTTTCATGTCCATGCTTGTACATTATGGGCTTGTAATTCCATGGTACAACTTAGGTGCTCTCATACAAAAATAGACCAACATGGATTATCAAGGGAGTTATCGGTCTGAAACTCACACACTAGATATAGATTTCCAATATGGAGACTTCTTTGTCCTCTGTCAGGCGTCCAATCTAGACGGCCTCTTGATACATTAATTGTTGAACACAAGCCTTCAGCTTTTCACAAGTTTTGGGATTGAAGACACAACCTTCAAAACTAACATGGTTTGTTGGGATCAAACCATGTTTCATTAATAGTTCTTGTATGACCAATATATGTGTCTGTATTTCCTCCACCACAGTAACCAGCTCTTGGCTGACATATTCTTCTATGGTGCTAACAGACGGGTCTACATGCGTCAGCATGGGATTATTTTTAACATTGGGACCTCTGGGCGTGAACAAGATGATATTTTAATCCATCAGATCATGTACCCTGTGTTTGAGAGCTTTACAGTTTTCAACTGAGTGCCCTGGTGATCCTGCATGGATGTCACATCGAGCGTTAATGTCAAAGCCTAGTGGGTAGGGAGGAATAATTAGGTTCAGTTCCCTTGGAGCTACCAATTTGTTCTTAATCAAATATGGGAGTATCTGACCATACGACATTGGAAACAAATCAAATTTACTCTTTGTCCTTCTCGACCTTTGTTGGTTGTATCATAGTTGATAATGCTGCTGAGGTGGTACCCGTGGTTGTTGTGTTGGTGGCGCTGGGTACGCCTATTGTTGGTATTGAATTGGCATGACAGTCGTAACCTGATAGTATGGTAGAAGATGCGAGCTTTGTTCTTCCCATGATCCCCCATTATTCAATTTTTCTCCCATTATTTCTTCTTATGGAAGTTATAATAGGGCTTCATAAACCCACTTGGGGCGCCAACAGCTCCTGGTAGTTTCCCATTCTTCATATTACTTTCAATTTTCTTGCCAACTATGATGAGGTTGGAAAATACTGAAGAAATGCTTTTGATCATCTTATCAATGTATGGGGTTTGCAGTGTGCCCATAAACATATCCATTACTCCTTGTCAAGCAAAGGTGATTGAACTCGGGCGAAAATCTCTCTCCACCTTTGTGCATATTCTTTAAATGACTCATTGTTTATCTACAACATATCCTACAACTGAGTGCAGTTTGATGCCATGTTTATATTGTACTAGTAATATTTGAGGAAAGCCTAAGTGAGGTTCCTCCGGGTTTGGATATGATTTCTCTCTAATTACATATACCATTCTACAAATGTCCCACTGAGGTTGTCTAGGTAGTAGTAGATTAATAACTTGTCATTGTCAAAGTATGCAATCATCTTTCGACAATATGCCTTTATATGGGTCTTGGTACAATTGACCCCCTTCTATTTTTCAAAATTCGACACCATGTGGGATCACTATGCCTGGCACCATGCACATATAAACAAAGTCAAGCCTAGGAGTTTCATGCACCTCCATGGCTTTGAATCCTTCGTCAAGGGCGCGAAGCATCTCATTAGCAGGGTTAACCAAGTTCTAAAATAGGCATCATTGGATGCATGCCTGAGTTGGCATGAAATACGCATGATGCGGGTGTTCTTCATCATATTGAGATCCTTGTCTCACTAAAGCAATGAAGGGTTCTTGAGCAACCAAATTTACCATCTGGGTTCAACCTGTGGTGGAACATTGCCACCTTCAGTATGGGTGTATCCTTATGGAAGCCCAAATTCAAGATTAGCCACTTTAGGTATCAAGAGTGAGGAGGAGCCAAACTGAGAAGCAATATTCCTAAGATCTACACCCACTTGCGGGTTGTCTTCTTTCCTTTCAAGAACCATATTGGCCTCAATGAGTTTATCCATCTTTACTTTCATAGAATCCATCCTTTCTCTCATTTCTTCTTGGTTCAATTGAAATTACTCCATTCTACGATGATAGTTACTTCACGTCTCGTAAGGATGTCGCGTAGTTAGGTTTGTGTCATACGGTGAACTGACTTGGGGTATTTTGCTTTTTATCGCAATGTCGCGGATAGCAAGAGTCGCCACCGACTTTTCTTTTATCCAATAAGGAAAGGTGGAAAAGAACAGGAAAGACCTCAATAGATTTTGGGTTCGGGAGGTACATTATACAAAGGGAAGGTATTAGCACCCTTTGTATCCATGGTTATCCATGGGCTCTTAATTGCTGGATCACTTATATTTTTGTCTGAAAAGTGTTGGTGAATTGTTTAAAAATGTTTCGAAAAGAGAGTTTAACTTTGTAATGATTCTCGTATGAATGTATACAAAGTATTTATCTCGTTTGATTTTGAAAAACAGTTTAGAAAAATATAACTTGGTAATGATTCTAGTATGAATGTATACCAAGTGGTGATTTTCTAGGACTTGCAAAGTGTGAGGGGTGGAAAATGTTTTAGGTTATGATCCAGTAATTGAGAGTTATACCTTCCTAAGGTCGTTATGGGCATTTCCTATCCTTATGAGGGTAAAACTGTCCTTACTATTGAGAAGTAAGTAGTTTTATCCTTTGGATGTAAAAGGGTCATTGTAGGGTCATCGATAGGTCATTGAAGGCAATAGTTGTAAGGATACCTTAGCATTCGAAGGGACGATCATCATTTAACCGTAGGCTACACCGAAGGGTCATCGAGGGACAAAATCGTATTTTCGAAGGCAACATCCGAGGGACCATGATTTATTTTATGATGATTTAACCGAAGGGTCTTTGCTAAGTGTATCCCTACATTCGCGGGACACGACCGTTATACCGTAATACCGTTGGGCAGCAAAGAGAGGTCCAAGATCACATATTTAAAGGCCGTATTTTACAATCAATTAGGTAATTAGGAGGAATCCCACATTAAAATTAATACATTAAGATCAATTAAGCAATTTCGGGTGGATCTTCGCCATAAAATTAATACATTAAAATCAATTGAGTAATTCAGGGTGAATCTCCACAAGAGTATCCCACAAATAAAGTGGGATACCTATCAAGCTACCTTTTCCGGGGATGTGTGAACCTTTACAAAACTCAGCAAACGTGTCAGAATACCAAATCAAGGTGTAATCGAGAATTACACCACAAAAGAAATCACAACAGTAATGGAGTTAGATAGACAATGCATGGCTATTATGAAACAGGGGTGAAAAATCAGAACAGAAAAGTCGGCTACTGTCAGGTTCGCGCCTGCCTCGCCTAGCGAGGGCTTAGCGAATACTCGCTGCTGTAAGACCCCAATTTTGGGCCCTAAGATCCCTCATGGCCCATATCATTCATATCATAACCTCAAGGATCATTGCATGCCTTTGCTTCCCTCCTAGTGGGTTGGTTGCCTTGTGGGTTGTTTCTTGATCACCAAGCATACTTTGCATTTGTATATCTTTGCCTTTCATATGTTTATTAACCAAAAAGTACAAAAATATTGTCAGTCTAACCTTTTTGCTTGCAGTTGAAGCAATCATCAGCAATTAGGTCAAAGACAGTCAACAGTCAGTCAAAGCAATGGATGGTGGCCATTCTTGCAGAATTTGGGCACCATGATCAATAATCAAGAGCTCATACATCTTATGACATCATTTGAATTCAAGGTCTCAAGGAATTAGGGTTTGGAATTCATCAGAAGAGGTTCAGTCATCCAAAACCCTAGAAAAGTCAAACTTGGTCAACTGTTGATTTAATCAGTGATGTGATGGATAGAATTGATCTGAAGGAGCTCATTCATGCTTATACAAGCCTCATCTATCATGTCAAACCTCTTCATGGAAGAAAATCAAGTCAATCAGAAAATTTCCAGAAATAGAAAGTGGACCTGTAATTTCAACTGCCAAAAATGGAAACTTCTTGATCTTAAACTTACATCATGATACAAGCTTCAAATGAATTTTTGCCCAACATGAAAGTTGAAGATCTTGTCTTCCCATTTTCAAAAAGTCCAAGAACTCTCAAATCCCATGTGTGGTTGTCAAGATATGATCAAATCATTTTCACCAATTTTTGAACTTCACAGAGCCATATCTCTCAAACCATAAGGCCAAATTTGGTGGGTTTTTTTCCTACACACCACATTTTTCATCCTCTTTCCAAAAATATAAATTTCATGCACCAAAACCCTACCAATCAAAATGGCATTTTTGGACCTTTTTCATTTAAATTCAAAGTTTGACCAAACTTTGACTTTTTGATTCTTTGACTTTTTCTTGATTTGGCCAATTGGGAAATGTTCCATATATCATTTGTGATTTGCTCCAAGCTTAAAATCATAACCATACCACCATTACACTATCATTATGAACCAAAATGCAAATTTGGCAAAATGTGCAAATGGGAGCATAAGAGTAAAAGCAAGTACAGCATTCTAGTACAGACCACAAACAGCATTTGCAAATGTCCTTCTGCAGCATTTCACAAGCCCACTCGACCAAGTATTGCACCTCCCTTGTTCACTTGTACACAATTAGCAAAATGGCCAATACTTCATTTCACACTAAACCAATTTAGCACATGGATTAAGGACCTAAAACAGAAATATATAAGCCTTGTTTCTGCACAAAACAACCCTAGTTTTTGACAGCCACCAAACAGAAAAAACACATACTCTCCTTCTTGCGTTTTGGCCTGTTAGCAAAATTCTGCAAAACCCTTGAAGAAACTCGAGTAACCTTCATTCCTTCATCATCCAAACCACATTTTGAAGCTTAATCAACCTCCATTCCCTTGCTGTAACAGCTCCTTCTCACTCTGTTTTCACCAAAGCTCAGTAATGGAAAATCGTGAGTTGGACACTTTCAAGCATCTTTGAGCTGGCTTACTTCAAGAATCCTCCATCCTAGAGCACGAGGAGGGACTGTTTGAGCTTAAAATCACCAGAACAACACTGCAACTCGACTTTCTTCAAAACAAGTAAGTGATTCGATCTTCACCATTTACCAAATCATGAGATGTTTTAGATAGGTCTTGGTATGCTTGTTCCACTGCAACTTGTTTCATGTGATATGGTTTTGCATTGAGTGAGAAATCTGCTTTGTAAGTTTTGTGTCCATACTTGTTTTGCTCGATCTGCTTTATTCATGATGAGTTAGTGAAAATGGATAGCACACTCACGTTATATGTTGCATGATGATTCTATTGGTGTGTTTGTTTGGTCATTCTGGGCCATTTGAAAATTCGAGTTGAATGAAGGTGATGAGTGATGCTGCTGTTTAAACCCTAGAAATTGCCAGATTTTTGCATGAATGTGTATGCTCTATTGCTGTTTAGATGTGTGTGAACATGATTATATTATTGCCCTGCTGTTTACCACGATGCTTGAATGTCGATTGATGGTGTTTTGTTGATTACATGATGCTTAACCATGCTGCTAAAACCCTGCTGCAGTTTTGAAACCCCATGAGCATTGTCCTGAAATCCATGTGAAACATGTTGTATGCTGTTGTTTGGTTGCAGTAGGAACATTACCAATGCCATGTTAGTTGTATGTTGTTGGAATTTCGATTTGATGATGATGTTGATGAACCAAGTTTCAAAACCATGCTGCTAAACCCTGCCATGATAAACCCTGTTATTTTTCCAGAAAACTTGCTCATGTATGTTGGTTGCTGTTTGTCTGTTGGTGCTTGAATGTTGTTTTAATGTTGATAATAACACAATGAATAAATGCCCTGCTATTAAACTTTAAGCTGCACAGAATTTTCCATGAGTCGTGTTTGAGTTTTTGTTTGTGTAATGTTGCATGAACATTGCTAAATACCTTGCTGTTTGCCATGTTTTGTTGAATTTCGACTGATGATAGCATGTGGATGATGAATGCTGCTGTTGTTTAAACCAAATACTTTGTCCATAATTATGCTATGCTGTTGTATGCTTGGTCGAGTTTTGTTCATGATGATTGCTTAAAGAACCATGCTGTGCTAAAACCCCAAGTTTCTAAAACCCTAGCAGCATTTTTCCAGAAAAACAAATGTGATTGGCTGTTGTTGTTGTTTGGCTGCGTGTGGTACTGTTCCATTGAGGAACTACCAATCACAACATTTCATTTGGTCTGCATGAAACGCAGAGTTTTGTTAAATGAAAGGGATATTTACTCAAATGCCATCGGTTGACCTTGTTTGACCATATGCCATGCTATGTGTTTCATACTTTGTTCAATTATTCATCCAACTTCAACAATTCATTTTTAATTCATTTTAACTCCAAAAATTGTGGGATTTTTTGCATTAAACTCATGAATGTGTCCTCTATTTTATTGTTATTTTTAATTAATTTTCCATTGGCTGGATTTTTAATGATAATTATTTTCTTGACATGTATGCATAAATGACACCCTTTGCCATTTCAATTGTGAAATTGTCATGATGCATCCAATGAGCCTGAAATTTTTTGTGGTGAAACTAGACACATTGACCTTCATTTCCATATAAAGTTTGTGCATTTATCATTTGTGGATTGAGAGTTATGATTTTCTGAAGTTATGTGTTACATTTGGTGCTATACCATGATCATGTATTTTCCCAATTCTTGTTCACATGCTTCCTCTTATCCAATTGACCCCAAATTTTGCATGAACCATCTATCACATGTCTAGTTTGTGTATGAATTTTCTTGGAATTAATGATGCTGTTTTCCATTTGATTGAGAATTTTCTTCCATGCTTAGTCATTTGTTGACTTTATGTGATACATGTTGCCAAATCCTTTGTGAAATTCTCACATCATATTGTATGACCATGAAATTTCATATGTGATAACTAGACACCTTAAGATTTGCATTGGTGTTAATCTCACTCATTTCTCTTCTGTTTTCAAATTGATATGATTTTTTGAAGTTGACCCATGCTTGTTGACTTTCACCATGCTTACTTGAATTTGGTTTGACTTCATGATTTTACTTGACTGCCTTCCTCTCATCCAAATGCCATGAAATTTTACATGCTTACCATGTTAGATGTTAGGATTGAGTGTGATTTATTTCATAATTTTTGAGATTGTTTGAGTTGACTTTTGAATGAAGTCTTTGCTGTTGACTTTTGTATGCTTCTCTTGCCATGCTTTGCATCCTTTTGCATATGAAATGACATTGATGCATGATTTGGTTGTGAATCCAATTGAGAATGCTTCTTGAATGTTTGACTTTGGGTTGGGTTGACTTTTCCTTGCTGCCTTGACTCTTTCTTTCATCTTTGACCCTAGGCTAGTCCTAGTGGTCTTCTAAGCTTATGTTGAGTTCATCTGTTTCAGGTTAAGCACCAATGCCTTGAGGATCATTCAAATGTGTTTGAGTTTGATTGTTTAATGTGCTAACCTTTGTCTTGTAGGTGACTCATATGCTTGAGTCTTTGTGCCTTGCCCAATTGGTCCCTCTGTGGTTGACTATTGATTCATTTCCTTTTGACTTTGATTGTTGACTTGTTTACTAATGAGTTTGACTTTTGCAGGTACTTTAGTTGCTTAAGTTCTTTGAACTTGCTTGCTTTGCTATTTAGCATTTGCTTTGAGGTATAAACCTTTCTTCTTCATGTAGTCTGGAGACCCGGTCTGTTATTTGACCGGGCAAACTGTCTGAAGTCCTCCTTAAGAGGCAATGCCTGTGTTTGTTTAAACTTGTCCTAAGCAGGAAAAGTCCTTCAAGTAAGGCAATTGGTGGAAGGTAGGGATAAGCAATCTATCCCCCACTATTCAGTGTGTCCTCTCTTTGCTCCCATTACATGGTTGAAGCATTGAGATAAATACCCAAGATCTAATCGAGTCAATAATGTGGAGAGAGTTCCTACTTTCTGAACTCCCACACTTTCTTTGATGCTCTCTCTGATCTGAGATAGAAGCAATGAGGCACACCCCTCATCTCCTTTTCATCTGCTTCACCTTAGCCTCTCAATGGCAAGGTTAAGAGCGACCTTTACCTATTACAGTGGACTTTCAAAGTCAAACCCTCTTGTGTGAGCCCCCATTGTTTGGCTATAGAGTGTGCTGTTTGATATTCATTGATTGTTTGATTGCTTCATGTGCACTTGCTTGCCTATATGCTATGCATTTATCATCATCATCAATTGCCATTAATGCACCATCATCTCATTTGCTTGTGTGCTATCATTGATTGTTTACCCATTGAGGACAATTGTAAGTCCATCTCTTTTGGCCATTGCTCCTATGACATGGAAGTGAGTATAAGACCATCACCTTGGCCACTCATCTTATCTCTGCTCATTGCTTCGTTTGTTTGTATGTGAGGATACAACTGTAAGTCCCTGCAAGTTGGCGTTTGTTATCCTAGGATCATACTGTGTATGTTAGAGTAAGCCCAGACAGATTGGCATCTTACATCCATGTTTTGCTTTGTCTATGTGAGGATACAGCTGTAAGTCCCTGCAAGTTGGCATCTGTTTTCCTGTGATCATAATCTGTTTCGTTGATTGTTTGAGAAATTGCAATTGTAAGTCCCTGCAAGTTGGCTTTTGCTTTCTCATCATCTCATGTTGCATAGTTCTTGTATGTGAGGATCCTTGTAAGTCCCTGCTATGTGGCATTGGTATTCCTATGATCATATGTGTGGATTTAACCTAAGTCCAGACAGATTGGCAGTTGACTTCCACATTCCATATCCCATTTCTTGTTTTCTTCTGTGGAGATTAGTGTAAGTCCATTGAGTGGCATCTGATATCCCATTCTGTTTTAGGAGATTGGTATAAGCCCAGTGATTGGCATCCGATATCCTCCTTTTGGATTTCATCTTTGTTTGTTTTCTATTATCCATTGCATTCCAAAGGACACACTTGAATCATCTGCTATATGATTTCGAGAAGTGAACCTTCTAAGAAGTTTTACAATCCCATCCTCATCCATTCATCATTCATTATGTCCTAAACCTTTTCACACTTTATCTTTCAAACTTGACATAAGTGTTGTGCAAACATCTTCATGTTTTCAAATTAAAAACCTGGACTCAAGTCCTTGACTTTTTTCAAACTCCATTTCATAATACTTCTTTGAATCAATCCTAATCATACTTTGACCTCATTTTCATAAACACAATCAATTAACTTCACTCATTCACTTGTTTTGGCTTTGTCCATTAATCTTTTCATGCATTAGCCATAGGCTTCAATTATCATTGTGGTTGATGTAAATCTTGCCTATCCTTAGTGAGTCGACAGTAAGACTTCCGTACTGAAAACAGGGCTAACCCCTCTAGTACGTCGAAGCTATCCTCACATGGTGGATGTTGTTTTTGGTCGAGTGTTCTCCCATTGATAATGAAAAGCCTCAGTGCTTGTGTTTAAAACTGAATCCACCAACTTTTGGAAATCTTTTAGCCGAACTACGGCGTTTTGATCCTTACCTTTGATGGAAGGTACGTAGGCAGCGGGTTCATCCGTTCAAACCCAATAACCCAATAATTAATTTGTACATTCTTTTCTCATCATCCCAATCATGTTTGCACAATATTTATGTCATAACAAATAACAATTTAGCATAACAAGTGTGAAAAGGGCTCCCTAGGAGTACCTAGGACGTAGTGGGTGCCTAACACCTTCCCATTGCGTAATTTACCCCTTACCCAGAATCTCTGATCTTTTTATTAGTTTTCTACGTGTAAAACTTCTTAGGCTTTTGTTCGCTTTTTAGCCAGTCCTTTGGATAAATAAAAGTGCGGTGGCGACTCGAAATTTCAATGTATCTCTTAGCTTATGGTTTAATCGATAGATCATATAGCGACGAATACACCGCTACAGCTGCCTGCTCGCTTAGCGATGTGCTAGCGAGAGGCTGCGGATTCCGGTTTTAATAACGATATAGTGGCAGCAAGCTTCACACCTTATAGCATTCATTACAGAGATTATGTGGTTAGACATTCAGATGTTCATGCATACTTAAATTCATATGTAAAACTTAAGATAGTTTCATAAATTCAATCATGATACCATGTGCAAATTAAGAACATAAGGTAGTAATAGCAATGCCAACCTGTTTGTAATCGAATTGTAACCTTGAATTGGCCGATCAGATCGAATTGAGCGGATGTGACCTTGCTGCCGCCGGCTTTTCCTTCAGGGTTTCCTTTAGGGTTACTCGGAATTCTCAGGGTTAGCCTCCAGGGTTTTCCGTCTGTGAACGCTAGGGTTTGCTTGCTAGGGTCCTCCTTTCGTCCTTTTTCGTCCTTTTTCGTCCTCCCTTTTTCTGACTGGAGTTGTGGTATTTATAATGCCTTTTTTTCATGACCTAATGGGCTTAGAGTGAAGCCCTGAATTTTCTGTTATCTGCCAGCTTCGCTAGGCGAGCGTGTAGCGAACGTTCGTTAGGCGAGCGTGCAGCGAACGTTCGCTAGGCGAAGGATTTGCTCGCCTAGCGAGCAGGCCAGTTTGGGCCATTTTCTGGATTGGGCCACTCGTGAGCTGGGCCTTTGTTCCTGTAAGATCAGTGTCATAAAATGAGTCGGAGTGCCCTGAAAAATGTCTTGAAATATTAATGGGCAAATTTTGGGGTATGACAGCTGCCCCTGTTCAATATTCTTGAACCGAGAGAGTCAGAATGGTATGTACGCCATTCGTGGTCTGGAGGTGGAAGATTATTGAACACTTAGGATGCCCCAAAAATTTGCACTTGTCAATTAGTTAGTCTTGATGGAGATGGGTTTAAAGATGCCATCTAGGAAGTTTGATGATGAGAGCTTCAGAGTACGTCGTACGTTAGAAGATATCTGAAGTCATGGGTGTCACTGGGTCATACGCTAGACCGTATAGTGAGTCATTCATTAGGCCGTTGACTTCACTGGGGAGTTAGAATGGGTCATACGCCACTGGGGATAACAGATCAGAATGGATCATACGCTAGATCGTATCTGAGTTGCAGAATGGGCCGTCTGTTAGGTTGTATCTGACGAAAAGTAGTCGTACGCTAGACTACACCTCGGGATGTACCGTACACTAGGTAGTATCTGAGGAATGAAGATCCGAATGGGTCGTACGCTAGACCGTATTGTTGGAGGAGTAATATGTTGTGCCGAATCAAAATGAGATAAGAATCCGAATGAGTCATACACTGCTGGGGATAAAAGATCAGAATGGATCGTACGCTAGATCGTATCTGAGTTACGGAACGAGCCGTCCGTTAGGCTGTATCGTTACTGGGGGTGAAGGATCAGAATGGATCGTATGCTAGATCGTATCTGAGTTGTAGACTGAGCCGTCCGTTAGGCTGTACATGATGATGAAGGGGGTAGTCATACGCCAGACTACACTTCAGAATGTACCGTACGCTAGGTAGCATTTGAGGCCTTGAAGGTCTAACTGGGTCGTACATTAGACCGTATTTGAGCAGAATGAGCCGTCCGTTAGGCTGAATCTGATGATGAAAGGGGTAGTCATATGCTAGACTATGCTTCAGAAATGTACCGTACACTAGGTAGCATCTGAGGAGATGAAGGTCTAACTGGGTCGTACATTAGACCGTATTTGAGCAGAATGAGCCGTCCGTTAGGCTGAATCTGATGATGAAAGGGGTAGTCGTATGCTAGACTACGCTTCAGAAATGTACCGTACGCTAGGTAGCATCTGAGGACTTGAAGGTCTAACTGGGTCGTACATTAGACCGTATTTGAGCAGAATGAGCCGTCCGTTAGGCTGAATCTGATGATGAAAGGGGTAGTCGTATGCTAGACTACGCTTCAGAAATGTACCGTACGCTAGGTAGCATCTGAGGACTTGAAGGTCTAACTGGATCGTACATTAGACCGTATTGGAGTAGTTGAAGGTCAGAATGGATCGTACGCTAGATCGCATCTGAGTTGAAGGAGTCATGTGTTGAGCTGAATCAGAATGAACCGTACGCTAGGCTATATCTGATATTATTTGCTGTATGTTGTATTTGCAATGAATATCTGAGGTGGGCTTATAGATGCCATCGTTAGGAGTATGTCAGAATGAATGTTGACATGGAGTATATCTGGAAGATGTAGTTAAATTTTGAATGTAATTGATAAAGATGTCCGTCTGAATGGACCTTTGTTTTGACTGTATCAGGAGGATAATTAACCTGAAAAATAAAGTTAGCTTCATGCTATGTCATGATGCATGAGATATTTTATGTTTATGAAAATAAATGCGAACAATGTATGCATGCGTATGCTGTGAAATGATGTAATGAATGAATTATGCATCTGAAAAGTTCTTCCAGAGGACTCTACTGGGGAAATAAATCTCAGTCTTCTGGTTGGAGATACTGGTATCGGTGATCCTTTCTTAGCTGGGGTTACTTGATTCTGTCTGATGGTAGAAATATTTAACAGAAGCCTGGCTGGGGGTGGAAGAGATGACCAATTTGTCTAGTAATGCCAATTGCTTTTGGGGAGAATAACTGGCTTTGCTGGGGAATAGCATCAGCAACGGCTTCATTGGAAAGCATGGTTAGACCTTCTCCTCGATCCTGAAGTCTCTTAGTAATCGCTATTTCTATTTTATGCACGCATTTTTGGTAAACATCGATCATATCCAAATGCATATATTAATTCGAATTAAATCAATGGACGCTTATGCAAAAAAACAGAGAAAGTAAAACAAAAGCATTTTTTTTTGAAACTAAAATTATATTGATTTCGAAAGAGGGCCTATAAACAGGAAATTTGTGTACAAGGAGACAAAAATCCTAGTAAGAGGAAATTGTCAAGAAAACAAAGAGAAAGCTATGCCGAAAACGTCCTATTGACTTTAATTCCCCTACTGCCATTATGTCTTCAAGCCTCTCATCTCCTGCTGTCGGATAGAAGTGATTAGCTTGTTCAGTCCTTTGAACTTGGATGAAGCTGACCGAGAACGGGACATAGTCATACGCTTTAATCCCTAATTTTTGCCTGGACGGCCTTTTCAGGTTTTCAGTCCACCAGGATACCCTTTTTTGCCCAAGCCGCCTTTTCAGGTTTTCGACTTGCCGGGTGTACATGCGTAATATTTTTTTAACTATGTCCGTGTTCACGGGATGCGGGGACTCTTCGTCATCCACTGTAACAAGCATCATGGCTCCACCAGAGAATACCCTCTTAACTACAAATGGCCCTTCGTATGTGGGAGTCCATTTGCCTCTAGAATCACCCTGTGGTAGAATGATACGCTTTATTACCAAGTCGCCACTTCGGAATTATGGTGTTTTATTTTGAACTGCGTGCAGAGTTCAGTAATCATCTGGTTGTTCAAATTAGCACCATTATCAGTGATAGCTCTTTCAGGAGATAGCAGATTTCGCAAATGGATCTTTGATAGAATCCATCTTAAGATGAAGCGGTATGATTCAACATATACTGTCTTAGTCGGCGAGCAGCCCAGGCCAAAGCACAACAAGCTTTCTCGAGCTGTGAGTATCTTGTTTCACAGTCGGTACCTTTTTGCTAAGGTGGTATATTGCATGCTCTTTTCGACCAGATTCGTCATGTTGCCCCAACACACACCCTATTGAATTTTCTAACACGGTCAAATACATGATTAGAGGTCTTCTTTCAACTGGTGGCATCAGAATTGAAGGTTCTTGGAGATACTTTTTGATTTTGTCTCAGTAATTTGGAGAGGGATTTGCAAGTAGCGGTCAAATGGGAGTTAAATCGGGCGACGTGGTCCAGATTTACGATTTCGATCGATGCCCCATGCGGCTGAATAGTCTTTTCTTCTTGCAGTAGTCTGGCAAGCTCTCCAGGTACTTCACAATCTTCCTCACTTCCATCCTCGACTTGGTAGATCGGATTTTCAAAGTCATAATGAACAGTAGCAGAGTTATTACCAACAGGATCCAGAGTGGATATGGATCGGCAAATTGTTACGTGAGTGTGTGCAAGAAAACATAGCTTGTTTGAAAAATGACAGGAAAGATAAAGAGCGCAATATTTGAATGCAAAAAGGTCCGTTGATTTATTGAATATGAATGTGCTTATGAAAATGACAAAACCTTTAACAAAATTTAGTACATTAAAATAAGCAATAATAATTACTCCTGACTAAAGGAAATCGGGATAGTGTCTTCAGCCTTCCAATTGGGGTCCGTCACCAATTGTTGGGAAAATCCAGCTATCCAAGTCATAATCGTTATCAGTATCTTCCACAACATTGACAGTCTCGTCATGATTAGGCAGAGGAGCAATGATGACATTAGGAGTCTCCGGAGGATCAAATTCAAATTCCCCAGCATCGATCATATCCTGAATCTTGTTCCTCAACAACCAACAATCGTTTGTATCATGCCCGGGGCTATCAGAGTGATATGCACACCTGGCATTGGGATTACAACTAGGAGAAGTAGTGTTGGGTTTTGCAGGAGGATCCCTGAGGGTAATTAAATTTGCTTTTAGCATACCCTGCAGTGCTTGTGCTAAAGTCATATTGATCTTCGTAAACTGCCTTCTTCCCGGGTTAATGTGACTCACAGATTTCTTGTCCTTTTTCTTCTCGAGCAAGAGAGCCTTCAGTTCCTCCTGCCCCTTGGATAAGTTCAAGATCATCTCCTGGAGTTGAGCATTCTGAGCATGGAGATCTTTGACAGTTTGTTCGAGGTCCATTTTTCTGCTTGCAATAGGAAGATCGTGAGAACATTGATCCCTTTAGAGTACCTGTTATGCAATGTGATGTTATGCTATGCAATGTATGAAATGTTTTCAATGTTTAAAGTCCTTGAAATGGTTAGTACAATGCCATGATGTCATGATGTCATGATGTTATGATGTTAAGATGTTAAGTAAATAACAAGCACAAGCAAGTCACACAACCATCATTCCTAAGTTTTAAGGCTTGCATGAGTTCCATAGGTAAGTACCCTCCCCACTGAAGTTTGGTTGGTTCAACCTGTCCTAGAATAGTAACCGGGTTCTAGAAGGATCTCCAATCATTGACCTTCCTTTAAGTCCACTTCAGTGCAACACCAAGTGGTTGACCAAAGCTTCCCTAAAGTCCAATCTCAAAGAGTGTAGTATCGAGTCTCAACCAACCCCAGTCGGAACCGAAGTCAGTTATCTCACTACTTTCTAATGTCTAGGATGAGTCAATTAGGGTTCTAAAGGTCTGGTTAATGCTTTGATGACACCACGCGGAAGCCAAATTTTTCCTCAAGTAAACATGAGGAACATCAGGACATCCAAAGTGTCACATTAACCGTAGCCATCATTCTGACCATTCCAGTATACGCCGGATAGTCGCGATGATCTCTTGCTACTTACCTAAGGTACACTAGATCCGGGTGTAGGATCTTTCACTCAAGCATAAAATACCCAAGCAATCCCTTAAAAGTAAATCAGACAATTTGAATAAGTGATCTTGTTTTTAAGGTAACCTCTCTTTTTAAGGTTCCCCAGCAGAGTCGCCAGTTCTGTCATACGGTGAACTGACTTGGGGTATTTTGCTTTTTATCGCAATGTCGCGGATAGCAAGAGTCGCCACCGACTTTTCTTTTATCCAATAAGGAAAGGTGGAAAAGAACAGGAAAGACCTCAATAGATTTTGGGTTCGGGAGGTACATTATACAAAGGGAAGGTATTAGCACCCTTTGTATCCATGGTTATCCATGGGCTCTTAATTGTTGGATCACTTATATTTTTGTCTGAAAAGTGTTGGTGAATTGTTTAAAAATGTTTCGAAAAGAGAGTTTAACTTTGTAATGATTCTCGTATGAATGTATACAAAGTATTTATCTCGTTTGATTTTGAAAAACAGTTTAGAAAAATATAACTTGGTAATGATTCTAGTATGAATGTATACCAAGTGGTGATTTTCTAGGACTTGCAAAGTGTGAGGGGTGGAAAATGTTTTAGGTTATGATCCAGTAATTGAGAGTTATACCTTCCTAAGGTCGTTATGGGCATTTCCTATCCTTATGAGGGTAAAACTGTCCTTACTATTGAGAAGTAAGTAGTTTTATCCTTTGGATGTAAAAGGGTCATTGTAGGGTCATCGATAGGTCATTGAAGGCAATAGTTGTAAGGATACCTTAGCATTCGAAGGGACGATCATCATTTAACCGTAGGCTACACCGAAGGGTCATCGAGGGACAAAATCGTATTTTCGAAGGCAACATCCGAGGGACCATGATTTATTTTATGATGATTTAACCGAAGGGTCTTTGCTAAGTGTATCCCTACATTCGCGGGACACGACCGTTATACCGTAATACCGTTGGGCAGCAAAGAGAGGTCCAAGATCACATATTTAAAGGCCGTATTTTACAATCAATTAGGTAATTAGGAGGAATCCCACATTAAAATTAATACATTAAGATCAATTAAGCAATTTCGGGTGGATCTTCGCCATAAAATTAATACATTAAAATCAATTGAGTAATTCAGGGTGAATCTCCACAAGAGTATCCCACAAATAAAGTGGGATACCTATCAAGCTACCTTTTCCGGGGATGTGTGAACCTTTACAAAACTCAGCAAACGTGTCAGAATACCAAATCAGGGTGTAATCGAGAATTACACCACAAAAGAAATCACAACAGTAATGGAGTTAGATAGACAATGCATGGCTATTATGAAACAGGGGTGAAAAATCAGAACAGAAAAGTCGGCTACTGTCAGGTTCGCGCCTGCCTCGCCTAGCGAGGGCTTAGCGAATACTCGCTGCCTGCTCGCTTAGCGATGTGCTAGCGAGAGGCTGCGGATTCCGGTTTTAATAACGATATAGTGGCAGCAAGCTTCACACCTTATAGCATTCATTACAGAGATTATGTGGTTAGACATTCAGATGTTCATGCATACTTAAATTCATATGTAAAACTTAAGATAGTTTCATAAATTCAATCATGATACCATGTGCAAATTAAGAACATAAGGTAGTAATAGCAATGCCAACCTGTTTGTAATCGAATTGTAACCTTGAATTGGCCGATCGGATCGAATTGAGCGGAAGTGACCTTGCTGCCGCCGGCTTTTCCTTCAGGGTTTCCTTTAGGGTTACTCGGAATTCTCAGGGTTAGCCTCCAGGGTTTTCCGTCTGTGAGCGCTAGGGTTTGCTTGCTAGGGTCCTCCTTTCGTCCTTTTTCGTCCTTTTTCGTCCTCCCTTTTTCTGACTGGAGTTGTGGTATTTATAATGCCTTTTTTTCATGACCTAATGGGCTCAGAGTGAAGCCCAGAATTTTCTGTTATCTGCCAGCTTCGCTAGGCGAGCGTGTAGCGAACGTTCGCTAGGCGAGCGTGCAGCGAACGTTCGCTAGGCGAAGGATTTGCTCGCCTAGCGAGCAGGCCAGTTTGGGCCATTTTCTGGATTGGGCCACTCGTGAGCTAGGCCTTTGTTCCTGTAAGATCAGTGTCATAAAATGAGTCGGAGTGCCCTGAAAAATGTCTTGAAATATTAATGGGCAAATTTTGGGGTATGACAGTTTGGTTTTGAAGAAGATGGAGAAAGGGTATGAGTTCTCATTTTGAAAATGGAATGCATGTAAATACTAATATATGTGGATGCAAGTAAAAATGTTGTTATGTTT
The DNA here is from genome assembly GCF_024323335.1 of Lathyrus oleraceus. NCBI lineage: Eukaryota > Viridiplantae > Streptophyta > Magnoliopsida > Fabales > Fabaceae > Lathyrus > Lathyrus oleraceus. The sequence continues at coordinate 54,488,263 of NC_066579.1, forward strand.
ATTTTATTTTTCGGGAAATCTTTGGATTCATTGTTTGTTAAACATTCAAAAGCGTATGAGCATCAGAGAAGATAACAACCACAAACAAGCTTTTGATTCTTTGAGTATAAGCAAGTAAAATATTTGGGAATAAAAGTGTAATATCCCCTAGCCATTATCATCGAGTTGCGCCTTCTTAATTAGCTTTATTTTGGCTTGAAGATCTTTTAACATGATTCTGATAAAATAAAAGATATCTGGGGGGGTGTTATCTAGCTTCATATCATGAAAAGCATCCCTCGGCTTCAAAGGCATGTACCTGATCAAGTCAATTGCCAACTCTACAACTTGGACACACTTCCTATACCACCTCGTCGATTCTTGGTGGATGTGTCGGATAGTGTTTTGATCTTGTTGGACGAGACCCTCAAAATGCTAGACCTTAGCCTCCCATTGTCTACCTTCTCCCCTAAAAGTTTCATATGTGTTCTTTCTCAGGTTGGTCGAGAAGTTTCTAGGCATCTGCCCAGCTTCTTCATGAAGATGATTCTCATGAGATTCATGATCTCAGGCTTCCTTGAGTATTTGGTTTAGATCTTGGATTCGTTCCTCGAATCCTTACCTCGTTACCTTGTGGAACTCTAATGTATTCTCCCAAAGACCTCTCCACTCACCATTTGTCTATCAAGCTTCTTTGAGTTGTTCATTTCGGATTATTAAGAGGGAAAGAAGAATAGGGTCAAAAGAGTAGATTTTTTTTTTGGATTTTTAATGAAGGGGACTAAACCTAAGTTTTTTATTAATGGGTCTGTCAAGATTTACAAATCCTGCTCCTACGTATCTCCGGGTGCAATAGAGAACTCAAGGCTTACATAGTTCTTGGTAGAAAATGTTTCTCTGTTGGTTGATTTTAGCAAAAGCTACTTTATGTCAATCGATGAAAACATTGTTGGATTATTGAAAACAAGCGGAGAATGGGATGTTTGCATCACAGTCAAATGGATTTACAAATCAATATTCATGGACAACATCACAAGGTTACTCACACGTTAAAATAGACGAAACATTGTTTTACATCATCAAGACAAAGTACTTTTTGTTTGAGAAAAGGGTTTAAGGATCAATCACACTGTGGTGAGAAAAGAGTTTGATTGGTTTGATGTGTTTTAAGTAACAGAGAGAACTTGGTTGGGCGAGATATCCATCTTGAATCCTAGCCTCAGGAGTGCATGGTATCCACCATGTTCCATTTCCATCTTATTTGCAAAAGTGTTTCATATTGTTAGGTGTTTTGGAGATTTGATTGAGAAAACGTTTGGAGAAACCGCATTGAGAGTTTTGAATGATGGAGAGAGCTAAGATGGGCAAGATATCCATTTTGAATCTTATTCTCAGGAGCTCATGGTATCCACCTCATTTCGTTTCCATATTTATTGAAAAAGTGTTGAATAGGCATTAAGTATTTTTGAGTTTTATTGTGAAAATGGCTTGACGTTGGATAAATCATTTGATGAACGGTTGCGAAAGGTTTAAATGAAATGGTTTGAAAGATTGAAATGGATAAACATGGGTTGAGTTTGAAATGGATTAATTTCTTATTAGGAAAATTCTCGACGTTGGATTGACTTATTATTTTTTATCTTTTCTAGAAAGGGTTGATTTTATTCTTGTATTATAACTAGCTAAACAAGCAAACAAGCAAAGAAATAAAAGTGGTAAAATTATTACACGTCATGGGAATAGGGGTACATTTTGTCGAACGGGTATATAAGATAATGAAACAATTAAGTCAAGCCCAATCAACAAACAATAATAGACAAGTGTAAGTGCAAGAAAATGGTCTCATTGTAAGAGAGCCCAAGAGTAAGTCATGTGAAGAAAATAGCAACACACAAGTTATATTTACAACACGTTCAAAAATTAAATCGAAAGAAGTAAAAATCAAAGCACGCACGAATCAAAATCGGGATACGAGGATGTGAATTAAAACCCACATAATGTAAGTACATGCAAGGCAAAATGAAATTGAGAGGAGCAGGCAAAAACCCTAGATAATATGCTCAAAGTCGGTTTGTGCATATTGACAATAATGGAAATGTCGTATGCGACGAGTCAAAACATGGCGAAATACCATCGATATATTGATAAAACAATTGGTGGAATAACGACATGAGAAGTGTTGAATCCATAGATCAAAGTCTGATGCTTACCATGAAAAAAATCAAAGAACCCAAGCAAAAATCTAACAAGCATCACATTTAAAAAAACGTTCAAAGGGCATTTTTGCAATGGCCGTAATCGGGGGAAAATGAGTGGAAAAAATAAAGATATAATTCAATGGCAAAGACAATGTCACAAATAAGAGGTAGGCATAAAAAGATGAGAAATAAATTCATTGGAATGGCTAAAAAAATGTGAAAGAACATAAAAAATAAAGGTGAAAAAATGGTGAGGAAAAGTGGCAGCAAAGGATAGAACTCAAAACATGGATGAGGGAGGCATGAAGCTTCAACCATTCCACCCCTTGGTCCTATTGTTGATGGTTAAATGCAATCATAAATATATAATATAAATTCTTTGTGAAAATAGAAAAAAATGGAAAATAGAACCCCAGGACTTGGTGGTTGGGAGCCAAAGGCTCTATCACTCCACCAGAGTTGTTTAGTTGTCATCAAAAGGCATCAATAAATATATAATAAAAAAATCAACTAAAATGAAAAACAAATTAAAGCAACAAACAGCAGACCAAACCAATATGAACACGAATTGTTCATCCTCTTCTTTACATGAAAACTCAAATTCAAACTAGCCCAACACCAATCCAAATTGAAAAAATAATCGAAATCAAATTAAATTCCATGCACACTATAAAAATCTAAACCATCTAATGTTGAATAAATATCACAAACAGATTCGATTTCAGCACCATAAACCCAAGCTGCAACACAATATATTTTTCATTATTACGACATTGACGACAACATGAGCATAGACATAATCAAACCAAAAACTAACTACACAATCAAAATAATATGATGCGCATTGAAACACACACAAAAAACTCGAATATGTGAGTTACCCAACACCAAAGCTGCTACCGCTTTGTGTTTTTGCGACACTACTGTGTTACCTCTTGTCGGGTCGCTGCAAAGAGATGTTTTTTGTTGTTGTTTCGTCATAAACGGAACTGTGAAGATTGGTCGGAATCTTTATTGCTCAAGGTGACATGCGATTTTGGTGAGTGAAAAAGTAGTTCATGTTGTTGCGTGATTGTGACGGCGGCGAGTTTCGTTGTTATTGTTTGTGCAATAGAAATTTCCAAAATAGAAGGTTGGTGGTCGATGATTCGAAGTGGGTGACCATAAGGTTGATGAGTGGTGGAAGGAAACAGTTGAGCTACACACAACGTAGAAGGTTGAAGAAAGTGACGAGATAGAGTCTTTGTTACAGTGGCGTTTGAAGAAGGAAGTGAGGAAGGAGTTTATTTGGTATTCATGAAGAAAAATACGTTAAATTTTTTTAGTATATTTCCATTCGTTCCCACTTTTTCTGCTTTTGAAGAGAGATAATATTTTTTTATTATGAATTTCGTCCCTCTCCTTTAAAACGTGAACCCCCTATCCATCTCTGTGTCCAGCTTGTGATGATTTTGAATTTTTCACCTTACCAACGAAACGGCGCCGCGTGTGCATCGTTGTTCATAAAACATTGAGAGAGACCACTATCCAAATAACAACAGTCATGTGTATCCCACTATAGTGGTCCTAAAAAAAATCAAAACCCGCAGCTGGTCATTTGAGAGAGGATTCAATGTGAGGGTCTTGAGTGAGTGATTGCCAAGTATCAAATCTTGATTAGAAAATTAAATTTCTGATTTTTGTAATCCTTTTATTAATTTTTTTGAATTATAAGAAATAGTTTTGGAATAATTAAATTAAAATAAACTACACAAAATAAAATCAAACTAAATGGTCGATTAGTTCTAATTAATTATGCTGATCATTTTAACCAAAAGATAAAAATAAAAGGATAAAAAAAAAGAAATTGGCGCGAAAGTTCTCTAAAAATTAAAAAGAATGCACCAAAATGATCTTCGCGAAATAAAATTGATTAAACCAGTTTGCTTGTAGATCCAAAAATTTATTTCAATTGACATTCTAGGTATTATGCGGTATGAAATGCATGTTATGCTATGCAGAGATGCAACAAATATGATGAATATATTGAATCGATGATTCAGGGTCAAAATTAGGGGTGATAGTTGCCCCTATTTAAGTATCTTCAACTAGAGAATATGAAGCAAGACACTCTTTATTTGACCATAGTGGGAGATAATTAAATACCAAGAAGACCCAAATTTTGATCCTGAAATGCAAATGATATGATATGATATGATATACATGGGTGAGGAACCCTTTTTTTTATCTGCTAGGGATATGATGAACCCTAACAGGAAAATTTAGATGAGACCGACAGATCTGTGGGGAATGATGGACACAAGGTACTGGTGGCCTACGGGAAACAATAATAAGGGTAAAAACTCGAAGGGGATAATAATCCTGTTGGAGAATCAGACACACACTAGGAAGTATTCAAAGTGAAAGCTGACAAATGAGACGTTAGAATACAAGAAACTGCAAAAGTCGGAGACTTCTAACGAGAAATACATCCTACGCAAAGATATAGAGCTTTCTAACAAGCAAAGTATCCAATCAAACAACAAGGAAATCCCTAACAAGGAATACAAATAGGAAAAAACTGGGAGCTCTCTCACAAGAAAAACATACAATTAAAGACTTTTGGGATTCATAACAATGAAGCAATCATCACAATATTCTGGAGTTTTTTTACAAGAAAAACATCTAATCAACAAAAGAGATTCCTAACAAGGAAATTCAAAAATCAGGACAAAGTTTGGGAGCTTTCTTATAAGAAAGTCATCCACATAGAAAAACAACATGGAGATTCTTCACAAAGAAATCATCCAAGATAAAACTCGGGAGTTTTCTAACAAGAAAAACATCCATGCAAAAGGCTATGATGATTCTTTACAAAGAAATCAATCAAGACAAAAGCCAGAGTCTTCTAACAAGAATGATATCCATAAATCTGGGAATTCCTTAGAATAAAGAGTCATACATGACTTTCTAGGAAACAACAGCGAAAACAGGGTATAAAACTCTCTGCAGGTGCCAACGATAGTTGGACTTTGACTGTAAGCATTGGTTACAACCAGCTTCAAACGGATCGGTTCCAGTTACAACTAGACTTCAAGGGTGCCAATAACAATTAGAGTTCAAAAGTAACGATGTTAACAATCAGGCTTAGAAAATAGTGTCAGTGACAACTGGACTTTGGATGCCAATGACCATTGGACTTTGAAGACAGGTACCAGTTGCAACTAGATTTTAAAAGATGCCTTGGCTACCAATAATAATTAGGGGTTTGACTAAAAGTGTTAGTGACACTTGGACTTTAAACTATTCCAATAATGATTGGAATTTTAATACCAATAACAATTGGATTATAAATAATGAATGCTAATAACAATTGGGCTTCAGGATGACACTAGTGATAACTGGGTTTAAAAGATGATGCCAATGACAACTGGACTTCGAAGGTGTTTCCAATGACGATTGGTCTTCGAAATAATACTAGTGACAACTGGAACTCAAGGATATACCAATAATAATTGGACTTTGAAATCAATGCTAGTGACAACTGGACTTGGGGGTCAAGGGATAACGATCAACAACAAGACCTGAGATAATTCAAATGAGCATGAAGTACACTTCGGGATATGCATGATTAGATTTTACTTTTATGTATGATATATGAATGATCATGATGTGTAAATGATGACACTATACAGACTGGGAGTAGATAGAAGCTTTATAGAGATTCTGAATCCTCAACACCGACAACTCAAACAAAGAGTGATGATGGATGCATCAAAGGAGGATCTATCCAGCTTGACAGTTATAATTGGCCCAAGGGGATCCTCTCATAGGATTGATGAACTGTGCTCCATGGATATTTATTTTGTGATCATCTACGAGAAGTCTTGCAACTTGAGGCTTACAGGGAAAACGAAAGATCTCCTTTCAATATTTTCACATGTCAAAACAAAATTGTATTTCTCAATATGTTGAAAATACTTTTTAAGTTCAAAAATTAATTATTAACAAGTAAATGACATTTTTCATAACAAATAAAATCATAGAAAAATAGAAAATGATAGTGATAGGAAAACTTATATTTATTCAAGAATGGTAGCACACAAATGGTATAGCTTCATGGAATGTTACACATTTGAAAATGGCAACGAGGAAAGGTTTAAATTGAATCACAATGACTACTACTATCCCTAATAACAATGACTCCATAAAACCTTACTTTTGAAGGGAGCATGGGGATTGATCTTCCGCCTTTGGCTCTTTTATGTTGATAAGTAACAACTGATGCAGTCTATGCCCTTTTTCTCCCTAATTTTTCCTAGACCGCCCTTTCGGGTTTTCAATCCACTAGGATGCTCTTTTTTCCTAAGTCGCCCTTTAAGGTTTTCAACTTAGTGAGCTATCATTTTTTATTATCCCAAACTTTTTCCGGGACCACCCTTTCGGGTTTTCAGTCCACCAGGATACCCATTTTTTCCTAAGTCGCCCTTTCAGGTTTTCGACTTAGCGGGGTTTCGTTAGGCATAGTATATTTTGACTGCATCCGAGTTCTTAGGGTGAGTGATCTCTTCTCCATCCATAGTTGATAGAAATAGAGCACCTCTAGAGTATGCTCTCTTTACAACATACGGGCTTTCATAATTGGGAGTCCACTTCGCACGTGAATATTTTGGTACTGGAAAGATCTTCTTGAGCACGAGATCCCCTTCCTTGAACTGTCGAGGATGGACCTTCTTGTCAAACGCTCTCTTGATCCATTTTTAGTATGATTGTCCATGGCATAGAGCGGTCATACGCTACTCATCAATGAGGTTGAGTTGATCCTAACTGTTCTGGATCCATTCAACTTCATCTAGCTTGGTCTCCATCAAGATTCTCATTGAGGGTATCTCTACTTCGACTGGGAGAACTACTTCCACCCATAGACCAAGGAGAAGGGGTTTGCTCCTGTTGAAGTGAGGACTGAGGTCCGATATCCAAGCAATGAAAATGGTAGCATCTCATGCCAGTCCTTGTAGGATTTCACCATTTTTTGCAGGATCTTCTTGATGTTCTTGTTGACGGCTTCAACAACATCATTCATCTTTAGACGATATGGAGAAGAATTATGGTGGCCTATCTTGAAAATCTCACATAATTCTGTCATTGTCTTGTTATTCAAGTTTGAACCATTATCAATGATGGTCTTTCTTAGGACTCCATAACGGCAGATAATCTCATTCTTGATAAAGCGGACGACCACTTGTCTTGTTACATTGGTGTATGAAGCAACTTTTACCCATTTAGTAAAGTAATATATGGCAACCTGAATGAAGCAGTGATCATTAGAAGATTCCGGTTCTATGACACAAATCATGCAAATACCCCACATTGAGAAAGGCCAAGGTGGTGTAAAAACATCCAGCAATGTTGGCGATACATGCACTTTGTCTGCATAAATTTGACATTTATGGCATTTCCTAGCATTGTTGAAATAGTCGGATTCCATGGTTAACCAGTAATAACCATCTCTTGAGATCTTCTTGTCCATGGCATGCCCATTAACATGGGTTCCAAAGGATCCTTCATGAATCTCCTTGATCAACAGGCCTACTTCGTGTCTATCCATGCATTGGAGCAGAACCATGTCATGGTTACTTTTGTAAAGCACATCATCTCTCAAAAAGAATTTGGATGATAACCCCCTCAGAGTTTTCTTATCCAACAACGTAGCATTTGTTGGATAAGAAACCATGGTTTACCATCAGTTTCTTCTTCAATCAGTTGACAGTAGGCAGACTCATCTCTTCGTTCTATTTGAATAATTAAAGCTTCATTGTGGCATCTTGGTACATTAATGCTAATGTTTCCAGAGTATCAGCCACTTGATTTTCTGCTCTTGGGATGTGATGGAAAGTTATATCATCAAAGTATTCCATCGATTGTACAATAGGAGCACGATATGGGATCAACTTCGTATCACGGGTCTCCCATTCACCTTTGACTTGATAGATCACCAAGGTTGAGTCTCCATACACCTCAAGGATCTTGATTCGGAGATCAATTGCAGCTTCAATACCAAGGATACAAGCTTCATACTATGTGACATTATTTGTAAAATTAAAGCACAGCCTTGTTATGAAAGGGGTGTAGACACCTTTGGGATTCATCAGAACAACTCCCACACTATGACCACTGTAGTTAGAGGAACTATCGAACATGAGCTTCCATCGGGATCCTAGTTTCGGTCCTTCATCTTGGCCTGGGATCTGATAAACCTTTATCACCATTATATCCTCATTGGGTAAATCAAACTTCAATGGATGATAGTCTTCAACTTGTTAATAAGCAAGGTACTCTTCTAACACACTCCCCTTGATTACTTTCTAGGTTCGTACTGGATGTCGTACTCAGACAAAAGCATTTGCCAATGGGCAAGTCTTTATGTCAAGGCGTGTTTCTCAAAGATGTACTTTATTGGATCCATTTTCGAGATCAACAAAGTAGTATGGTAAATCATATACTGCCTCAAATGACGAGCGATCCATGCTAGCGTGCAATAAATTTCTCCAAAAGTGAATATCTAGTTTCACAATTGGTAAACTTTATACTCAGATAGTAAATAACATGCTTTCTTCGGCCAGTTTCATCATGTTGCCCCAGAATGCATCCCATTTAATCTCCAAGCATAATCAGATACATGATTAATAGCTTTCTTGGGACAGGTGGAATTAGAATAGGAGGCTCTTACAAGTATTGTCTGATCTTCTCAAAATCTCATTGACAATCAGAGTTATATTCAATTGCTTGATCTTTTCGGAGAAATTTGAAAATAGGCTCACACGTGGACGTCATATGTGAGATATACCTTATCAAGATCTACCTCAATTCATCTTTGACTAACGACGAAACCAAGCAACTTCCTTGAGCGGACACCAAATGTGCATTTTGCAGGGTTTAATCGTAGCCTAAACTTTCTAAGGCGCTCAAACAACTTCTTCAGATGGTCCATATGATCTTCTTCATTCTGATATTTAATGATTGTGTCGTCAACATAGACCTTATCTCCTTGTGCATCATATCATGGAAAAGAGTGACCATAGCTCTTTGGTAAGTTGCCCCATCATTTTGGAGACCAAAAGGAATTACATTGTAGAAAAATGTTCCCCAAAGGGGGATAAATATGGTCTTTTCCATATCATCTTGAGCCATCTTGATTTGGTTGTATCCCAAAAATTCATCCATAAAGAAGAATACAGTAAAACTTACAGTGTTGTCCACCAGAGTATCAATGTGTGATAGAGGAAATCGTCGTTCATACCAGCTTTGTTTAGCTCCCTATAGTCAACACACATCCTCACCTTGCCATTCTTCTTAGGCACAAGTACAATATTAGCTGCCCATCGTGGGTACTTCGCCACTGCGAAAAAACCGGTGTCAAATTATCGTTTGACTTCTTCAGAATCTTCAGAGTAATATTTGGTCTTGTTCTTCAGAGTTTCTATTTTACTGGCGGGCAGTTTGGCTGAAGCAGTATCTTGTCTACAACAATGTTGGTGTCTAAACCCAACATATCCTGGTATGACCATGCGAGCACATCCACATATTCTTGTAGCAGTTTGACCAATCTCTCTTTGATGCTTACTTCAAGTGCGGTCTCGACCTTGACTTCTTTCTTCTTTTCCTTTGTGCCAAGGTTGATTGTCTCCACTGGTTCTTGATGCAGCTGAAGGGCTTTGGATTCATGCTCAAGCAGCCTTGCTAATTAATCGGGGATGTTACAATTTTCCTCACCCTCTTCTTCCGCTTGGTAGATAGGGGATTCAAAGTTATGAGAGAGAGTAAAGTCATTGGATTCAACGGGTTCATCAGTTATTCTGCATGTTTGAATGATTGATTTTTTTAGAAAAAATAAATGCATAAATGGAAATAAGTTTTTTTTTTAAATATTGCAATTTTCTAAAAATAAATAAATAAATGAATAATAAGAATTTAACAAAATATCTTTCATTCATCAATAATAATTATTTAAAAATGAAAAGGGACCCTACAACATGATCCAATAGGTTTGGGCAGAGCTAAGGATTTTGAAAGGAAAAACAATAATTATTACTTTGACAAAGGAAAAATATCAGGGATCTCAGCCTCCTTCCAATTATTTAGAGTTGTTTCACACTGGTACACCAAACATGGCATATCTTCGTCTTCGGTGTTATCCTCAATTGCGCTGACTTGATCTCCATGGATGAATCCTGTTCTGAGGAAAAATTCATGGATGCTTCGGTTGTTGTCCTTTGTAGGGACCAGGCCTTCTTTCACAGCGGAAGGCACATACCCCAAACTAAAGAGATCATTCTTCTCGCGAACATCAATAAGTTGACCCCAACCTTCAGGGTTCCCTCCTTCGATGGTTAACTTCACAGTTTTGAAAAAAGCGAAAGATGATCAAGCTTTCCAACAGGGCCCTTCATCTCCAGAAAAGTGGCATTGGCTATTTCCATAGCTTGGAAAGAAATTTGTAAAGCGTCTTCATCAGCCTCGATATACCCGAAGGATGAAAGGTCGCTGACCATAAAGTCTTCCTCTCCAAAAATGATTATTAGTTGATTATTCACCACAAACTTCACCTTTTGAGGTAAAGTGGAGGTAATTTCCCCTGCAACATTGATCCAGGGATGCCCTAACAAGCAAATATATCCCAGATTAATATCCATGACTTAGAAAGTAATTGGGAATATATGAGGGCCAATAAATATGGGTAGTTCTACCTCTCTAAACATGGTTCTCTAGGAACCATCAAAAGCTTTCACTATCAAGGCACTAGGCTTCATGGATGGTCCTTGATAAGACAAGTTAGCAAGTGTCCTCTTCGGCATCACATTCAAAGAATATCCAGTATCAACTAAAACTCTTGCCAAGGCATCACCTTTTCACTTTACTAAGATGTGGAGAGAATGATTATGATTTTTCCCTTCTTTAGGTAGTTCCTCTCCACTGAAGCTTAAAGTATTGTAAGTTGTGATGTTTGCAACCACCCCATCAAGCTGGTCTAATGTTATGTTTTGTGTTACATAAGCTTGGGCAAGCACCTTCAACAGAGCCTCCCTATGGGCTTGGGAGTTCAATAGCAGAGACATAATAGAGATATTAGACGATGTTTGATGCAGTTGATATATAACCTTGTAATCACTTCTCCTGATGAACTTCAAGAATTCAACACCGTCTTTAGATTGGACCACTTCAGGTTCTTTGGAAGGAGTTATAATTGTAGCTTCCTTGGGTGATACTTGAGGAGTCACATTAATTCAGGAGTATAAATTCGACCATTGCGGGTCATTCTACTCATTATTGAAATATTAGTGACATCTTCATTCACAACTTTCACACCTCTACCACATTTACTTTCTTCATAGCCTTTATCTACAACAATGATCTCATATTTATAAGGCACAACCTTGGTGCTCTCATATGGAAACAGCGTAAGCATACATATGACAACGAGTGACAAATGACTATCTGAGGGAACAACCTTCATTCTATAGTAATGGATTTCAACTGGTTCAAGTAAATTAAAACAAGGTTCATTTACCAAATATCTTCATTTCTTGCAACATTTTTGACTTGCAGCATTCCTTGGTTAATCAAGTCTTGAACATTATCACGTACCATCTGGCATCCTCTTGGATGTATGTCACACTCTTCACAATTGTCATAACGAACATCAATCAAACCCACTTCCACCAATCGGGCATGGAATCCTGCCAAAGGAATTTTAACATCATCAACCTTCTCAACCACATGGCCATAAGAGACATCTTCAATTACGTTCACTGCAAGGTTTCCATGCACGGGAAGAGGATTGTTCTTCACGTTTGGTCCCATATCTCTAAAAGATAGGATCTTACTATCAATCAGCTCACGAACTCTATGCTTCAAAGCATAGAAACCTTCTAGGTCATGCCTGGGGGCTCCTTCGTGGAAAGGACAATATGCACTATGGTTATACCAAGGGGGTAAGCGATTAGGTGGAGGTCCCATAGGTGTATAAACCATTAATCCTTTCTACAACAAAGATGGGTAAAGCTCAGTATATGACATCGAAATTGGATTAAAGGTGGCTCTATCCCCTTGTCTCCTATTCTGATTCTGAGTATTTTTTCGTGGAGCTTGAACTCTCGGTTGTTGATAGGTAGGAATTGCTAGTGCTTGTTATTAAGTTGTAGAAGCCGGAGCATATTGTTGAGCTGGAGCTAGTTGATAAGCCTGAGCAGGTTATTGATTGAAAGCGGGAACCACAATGGCTATGTACGATTGTCGGATGTACTGAGCAGGATACACAGGCTGCTAATAAGGAATAGGTTGTTGAACATATTGCTATTGTGAATATTGTGGCTTTTGTCTTCTCCTTGGATGACCTCTTTCTTGGCCACTAGAAACTGCATTGGCCTCACCTTCCTTCTTATTGGGAAGCCCTCCAAAGAACCTCTTAGGATTAGCATTTGATGTTCCAGAAACATCTATAAGCTTACCATTCCTCAATCCATGTTCAACACGGGCTCTTATGACAAAAATCTTAGAGAATCCCAAAGACGTACTTCCAACCATCTTCTCATAGACTTGGGGTTGGACAATATCTATGAACAATTTAGCGAGTTCCTTTTTGGCAAGAGGTGGTTCCACCTAAAAATCCAGTTCTCTTCACCTTTGGACATAGTCTTTGAAGGATTCTTTATCTCTTTGGAACATGTTCTGCATATGTCTTCTATCAGGCGTCATATCCATGTTGTACTTGTAGTGTTTAATGAAAGCGTCTCATAAGTATTGAAAACACCTGATCCTATTTTGAATCAAGCTTAAATACCACTTGGAGGGAGCTCCACTTAAATTATCTTGAAAATAGTGGATCATCAGCTTGTCATCCTCGACATGGGCAACCAATTTACGGTAGTACATAATGAGATCGCTTTTCGGGAAATTATGCCCCTTGTACTTATCAAAGTCCGGAGTTTTAAACGTGGTCGGAATTACCAATCTATATACAAGGCATATTTCCTTGGTAGTAGCGTCAAAGACGTTATATCCCTCAATTGCTCGAAATTTCCTCTCGAGGAGTTGCATGCCTTCCTTCACTTATTTGAAATCCTCATATCTTATTTCATCACCTCTAACTTTTGATTCAATTGTATGATACAGTTGATGTTGATCATCAAAGGGTGGAACAAAACTAGTATAGGCAGTTGGTGGAACAACAGTGTGGATGATCGGGTGGGCATCAATGTAGATTGGTAATGGCATAGCTTGTCGGAAAGACTTCCCTATCTCTGGCACTACCTTTGATCGAGGGATAAAGTCATAAGGTAATTCAGGTGGAGGTAAGGTTGAAGGTAAGGACCTCAGAGGTTCGAGTTCAACTACTGGGCCCATGATATCTGAAATCACAACCACTTTCCGAGCTTCAAATCTAGTATTCAGGGCTTGAAGCATTTCTCGCATCTAGAACATGCCTCTCTTGATGTCATCTAATTCTAATATAACTCAAGCGCTTTATTGTTCCTGTTCAGTCACCCTTTAACGAGCACGGGCTCGAGTGTTGTATGGATGTTGAAGATTTAGTGTGGAACTGGAGGAGGAAAGGACGAAGTGAGATTATATTTTGAAAATGCATGAATTCATGTATGGATGCATTTTTGTTTGCAAAACTCTTGGTTAATCTCAATCATTCATTTTAGCAATGTTAAAACATTTATTCGCAAGTATTTAAAGCAATAAAGCACAATAAAATGAATCCCAAAAGCAACTTTATCATTAATTCAAAACAAGGTTAAAATAAAAACAAAAGTCCATGGCATTCATGCCCTCCGAACCGTAGGAAGGTCTATGGTCAACCCTTCCAACATAATTTTACAAAACTTAATGAAATTAAAAACTTGATGTAAAGTATTCTCTAGACATATGCACCAATCAACTTCTTGTCATTTTATGGGTAGCTCTTGCATGATGGAATTTGAAAATATGGAAATCCTTCGAAATTTTCCCTTCCACTCAACATAGAGTTCTTTGAGGTCTTGAATGATGCACATGTATTCAGCCTTGGTCATCTCTATGTCTCTGTAGAGGTTTCCCTAAAATCTACACTCGTTCAACAATAACATATAAGCAGCATCTTGATCCATACTCTAAAGCGCTTGGATCCTTAGATTGGCTTGCTCTAACTGATAGTTCAAACGGATGCAATATCTTCCAAATTCTTCGGTTCTCAATTGCTCACGAGCCAAAGTACCCTTATACCTCTGAATGCTATTATCAAGCTCACGAGTGCGGATCTCAAAAATCAATTGGGCTTCCCTCTTCATCTCAAGGGTTCTTTCCACAGTTTTGTGGAGCTCTTGAATCTTAGTACGACTTGACCCATCTCTTTGTTCTTATTCTTGAACACATATTTGGTATCCTTGAGTACATTACCAAAATTTTCTCTCCTTTCATCCGACTCTCTAGCCCTTTTGTTGGAGGCTTCGAGCTATTTGTCTTTCTTTTGCTGATTATCCTTCAGATTCTCATTTTCAAAGGTGACTCGTGTAAGACCCCAATTTTGACCCCAAGATCCCTAATGCAACTTCATCATAAGCATTAACATTGGGATCATACCTTGGCATCCTCCTTACCCCTCTTTCATTGGGTTTGTTTTGGGATAGATCACCAAGCACTATGTGATTGTATCATACTTGTATATTATCATTTTACTAACCAAAATACCAAAATTATATCCTTGCATTTGCCTAATTCCTTTGTAGGTAGGGCATGATCTCCATTGATCTATCAAGATTCATATCTAGGGTTTGAGACCCTCATGACAAAGAGCACAACCATGAATTGATCCAAGAATGGTTATGAGTATCATATACGAGTTCCATTTATTCCTACATGTTATATTGATCAAATTTTCTTCAAGAGTTTGAAGGTGATTTGCCTTGGAAACCCTAGTTTGACTGGGTATCTTGAGTAACTTCTCCAACAAGATATCTCACCAATGGATCAAATTTCTCAAGGGAAACTTCAAAATTCATCATCTTATGCATATATGATCTACCATGATCCAAGAAAGTCAAAAGAATTGAAAGTTAGCAAGTTGGTTGATGGTGGTTGGCCAGATGAATTCATCTGATCAAAACTGGGTCTCCCTAGACCCTATCTCCTACAATTTTCATCATATGAAAATGATTCCAAGAGAAAATTTACTCTAAATTATATTCCAAACAACTTTCATGTTGAGACCTAGATCTAGGTTTGCTTGGAAAATCATTTTCTATGTTGAAACATTATAGGTCATTTTGTCTAAACCCTAATTTGAAAGTCAACTTCCCAAGGCCATAACTTGCTCATTTTTTATAAGATAAAATATTTCCAAGTTGAACAACCAAATTCAATATGTCTAATTCAACTTTGATTTTTGGAGTGAGAGATAATTCAACTTTTATGAGCATGTGATATGACGTTACATTATAGGTCATCTTTGACCTATACCATTGAACAAATGATTTTTCCAAACTTCAAAAATGAATAACTCTATCATTCTAAATCCAAATGATATTAAATTAATGACCTTTTTGATTTCTTTAAAAGATCTACAACTTTGATGAAGACACTTTTCTCATTTTAAGCTCACATAAAAAGTTAAGTAAGGTGGAATATTGAGGTATATGGCTTGACACTTAGAAAAATTTTCAACATGTTGAAATTTCCAAACTTCCACCTCAAAATTCTCCATGTTCCAAGCTCCAAATGAAAAAGTGTTGAGCATCAAACTTGTTCCCCTTGATCCAAGCTTTCCAAAGAACCCAAGTGCATGCATTTTGGACAAAGATTGCTAGGTCTGCGCATGGCTTTAACAGGGTTGCATCATTGGAAAGAATCAATTGCACAAACTTCAGTTCACATTGCCTTGCCATTCAAGCTTCATTCAGGCCTCAATTGGAATCATTTTGGACCTTAATGCATTGCATCATGGGCCTGTACATGCATATGCACTCGTGCCATCCATATTGCCAATTTTGGACATATTTTGAAGTGTGCAAATATCATTCCCTTTGGCTATAAATAGAAGGCCTCTGAGCTCATTTGAATAACCTTTTGCACGCCAACTTTGCCCCCCATTGAAACCCTCTCATTCTAAAGGAAAACCTGAGAAATTTCAATTTGAAATTTGAGTTTGAATCTCAACTGTTGGAGATTCAAGAACTCCAGGATCCAAAGCCTTGCAACCTCTCTAATCACTTCCTGTTAGCTTCTCAAGTGTGATCAGATCGTGTTTGGAGCAAGCAACATCAAGAACTGCATAACATTGAAGGTAATTTTCAGAAAACTTCATCTCTTCGATTCTCACTCAATTCTCTTGGATCTTTGGTTGTCTGAAGTCCTACCATTGTAGGCAAGAAGATTGAGTTGCTTAGAGGTCAAATCGAAGCAACTTAGTTGACACACCTCAAAATTCAACTCCTCATATCTTTTTATATGTTTGGAGTTAGTTGAAATTGAGGTCAGATTTGTGCTCTACGCCATTTTTTCTTTCAGATCATGTCCTCCTTTTTTATTTTGGTGATGGTTGAGGGTGGACCAGTCCGATGTGGTCCACCGGAGAAGAAGACCGGAGTTACAGCTCCGGCGATGTGTTGGCATCTCTCCAGACCACATGATCCTTTTCAAATGTTTTAATCTCACGCGTTGGTTCTGATTACCATCCCTGCAACGCACTGACTAGTGTCCATTATGGAACGCGCGCTGAGGACCACTTGATCTGCCACCTCAATTAATGAGGAAGATCAAGTGGTCCATGTTTTTTTTCTATTTTCTGATTTTCATTTTAATCCTTTTATTTTCATTAATTCATATTAATTTTAATATTGATCCAAAATATATGAGAGTTTCACCAAAAAATTTCAAATAATTTCCTCTTTCATATTCTGAATTAAAATTATTTTTTGGATCATTATTAATATTTTTCATGATTTAATTGATTTTGTGATTATTTTTAATTGTTTAAAAATACTTTTAAGTCTTTAAAAATTTTGAAATTTTTCTCCAAGGTCCTTTGACCTTGTTTGACCTATGATAAATCTCATGGCCATTTCTTTGGTGTTTTGATGAGGTTTTAGGAATTTGACAAACCATATTTAATTTAAATGTATTATTTTGGTCCTTTTAATTTGAATAAATGCCAATTAATTGTGTTGACCATTTGTGATGACTTGTTTGAGTTTGACTCTTGTTGTTGGGCCTTGGTCAAGGTTGATTTGACTTTGTCAAGTTAATATCATTGGATTTAGGGGATTGATGGAATGTACATTCCATCTCCCAAAATGAATGGGTGATATTAATTTGGTAAAAGTCCTCCTTTGACCAATTTGAGTTTTGATTCATTCCCCTCCCTCTTCATCTCATTCCCATTCTTTATGCATTCATCTCATTTGGTCTATGATATCTCAAAGTCCTAAGGCTAGTTGATTGAAAAATCAACATAAGTATGGATGCGATTAGGCCACCTCTTTTGCATATTCTTTTTGAGTGTGGTATGTTTCATGAGCATAGTGCATTATACTATGTTTCTAACATGCATTAACACCAAAACTCTATTGCCCTACCTCAAATAGTTGTGACTTCTACATAAGTCCAATTACGATTGCTTAACATAGCGCTAAATTTGTGACATAAAAAGGCATAGCATTCTAGTAAGTGAGATTGTAAGTCTCCCCTCTTTCATGGTATTATGTGGAAACTTAGCCTTTTTCCTTCCTTTGGAATATGTCTTCGCTCAAGGATACATGCTTGTGATAAGTGGCTTGAGTGTTCTCCAAAGAATGACTTAAAAAATGAAAAGCAAAAGCAAAACAATACTAACTTCTAACTCATTAACAACTAACATTTAATTTCAAGTCCTTTATTTTAATGCACTTTAATTTTTAAGTTCTATTCATTTGCCATTATTCATACCATTCTAATTGTTTATGTTAATGTCATTTTCCCTTTGTCCATTTGGACCATATTCTGTGATTTATCTTGTTTGTGAATACTTTGCTTGTTTGTGTGGTCTTTGACCATTAATGTACATAATAACAACAAAAACCCTAAAAAACTTCTGTGTGGACTGTTGACTTGATCTTGGACAAATTGGACTTAGAATTTAGGCAACCTCCCTATGCAAAAGGACTTGGCCAATGCCAACTTTTGTGAAACCAAGTGATTGCAATTTGAAACTTCATCTGATACATCATTCAAGATCCCTTTGAGTTCATCTGCAACATGATCATTGCGAAGTTGTTATTTTGAACCTGTGACTTGTGGAATTCATCTGTTACATGGGCTAATTTAAAGAAGATCATAGAGTGGCTAAAGCTTGGATGTGGCTATCTTTATTTGATACCTTGCTCTTCAAGATAATATAATTGTGCATTTGTATGTTGCCTGATTCTAAATGTCCAAGGGAATTTGGGTTTCTATTGACATTCTTGTCTATTGGATTGCTACCTATTGGTCAGATCTTTTCAACCCTTAACTTTTAATTTTGTTTATAGGATTAGTCTCTTCATCTCCTCCCCATTTCTTTAATTTCAAAATCTCTCCCTCCTTTTAAAATTTTCTTTGTTTGAACTTATTTTGTTCTAAACTTTGACCACTTTGCAAAAAGATAGAAACTTTCGCCTTATGCCATTGTATTTTCAAACTTCTTTTCTTAAATCAAATTTGTAAATAAATTTAACTATACTTGACTTAAACTTTCGAAAAGCCAAAAAGAACTAACTCATTCAAACCATTTTCTGGCCTTTGTGCCTTTCAAACTTAAATTTTGTTAAAAGCAATGCATCCACTTTGAAATTTGTATCACGAACTACGAGGTTTTGATCCCTCATTTTTATGTTGGTACGTAGGCACAAGTCTGAAGGTCTTGTCAACACAAAAAAAATATAATTAATGAATTCTTTTCTCATCCCCCCATTTTATTTGTTTGTAAACATCATTTTTGTACCAAATACATATGCACACAAAAAGGGCTCCCTAGGACACTTTAGGTGCTAACACCTTTCCTCTGTGTAACCAACCCCCTTACTTGTAATCTCTGACATTTTATTAGTTTTGCTTTGAAAACTTCTTACTTTTGGGTTTTGTTCGTACTTTTTCCCTTTTCCCTTGGAAATAATAAAAGTGCGATGGTGACTCTTGTTAATTGATGTCTAGCTTATCCATAGCTTGATGATCATAAATTTACCGCTACAACTCAGTTGAGCTTTGTCATCAACTCAATTTTCTAAGCTTCAAGCTCCTTGATTTGGGCATTGAGCTTCTCAGTATCTTTAGGTATGATGGGTTTTGGCTCAGGAACCAGAGGATAGATCGAGGGATAAAATGGAAATGAGAGCTTAACCATTTGAACTCTCTATTTTACCCAACAAATGTAAGGTTCATGAGAAATGACATTTCTCTTACCTAACTCCTTACCTTTTTTGAAAACTGCTTGCTACGATCTCTTGATCTTTTTCACCATTGGATGATCTGCTTCACTACTATGCAAGATACAGGGCTCTAAGGCTTCAGCTCTTGGAGGATCATTCATAGGGTAACCATGTTGTCTCAAGGATAACACAAGGTGATAGTTGATGCAACCCATGGTTCCTATCACAGGTACATTGGGGAAGTCCCCAATGCTAACAATAATATCTTTGGTTTCCCACTCCCTTATGTACCACTTAACATGATCAAAGTTAAGGGAAGCTAACTTCTGAGATGACTTGAGATCTTTGGATACAAAAGGGCCTTCTTTGGGCATGTGATATTTGAACCAGGCATGCAACAACTGTGCATAACACAAGAGAGTTCCTCCATTCTTCTCATGGCGCTCATGGAGAGCATAATGAAGGTTAGCTAGGAGGAAAGGGACAATATTACCAGACAAGAAAATCCTCACAGCTAAATAGTCTACAAAATGGTCAATATTTGGGAAGAGAACTATCCCATACACCAACAAAGCTAATACAACATAGAAAGCTTTTCAATTCCCAACCTTCTCCATCTTCATAGCTTGATCTTCCAAGAACTTTCTAGAAAAACCACTGAAGATTCCTTTCACATCCCAATTTTCTATGAACTCAGAAACATCTAAACCCAAAGTTAAAGGTATCCTCTTGGGAGGAATACCTTCACCAAACCTAGGAAATGGGTTATGATCTCTCAAATTCCGTCCTAAATACTCTCGAATTCTTCCAAGGTAGGAGCCAACTGGAAGTTAGAAAAGGTGAAACAATGTAGGGATGGATAATAGAACTGAGTTATAGTCACAACAGTCATCATGTCCATCTTCTCACTCAATATGCTCATAATTCTTCCATAATCTTTCATGAAGTCAGTGAGTTTGGTCGGTGTCACTTTAGCACTAACTTCTGCAAACTGACAAGGTCTACTTTCTTGTATATAAATTGAAATGTGCTTTTCCTCCCAGGATTCATTTTTCTTACAAATGTCGAGAATTCCTAAAACAAATGTGAAACAAACTAAGAGTTTTGAATTGTATGCGTATGCAATGAATGGATGAATGCAATGATTATTTTTTTGTTTGGTACAGGTTCAATGGTCCGAGGTACGGATGAATCTGATTGCTTTCCAAAATGGGGTTCTCATCAGGTATGATCTAGGGTTTTGTTACAAAGGACCCCCAGAATCACGGATTCACAAGAATGTTTGATGCTTACAGCAAATGCTTGTCGATCGTCAACTCCATCAAGGGAATCTATTATGGGTGAGATTCTCGTACCGACCCTTACGAGGTATGAACCTTAGGAGTCCGCACTATGTAACCATCAACTTCGTTTCTAGACAGGGTACTCAGAGCCATGGATTTACAAGACTGTTTACCGTTTATCACAAATGCTTGTTGGACGTAAACTCCATCAAGAGAATCTATTTTAAGCGGGGTTTTCATATCGAATCTTACGAAGTATTCACCTTAGAAATCCATATTACGCAACCATCATTCCTAGTTGGCCAAAGGTTCAATGTTCTAAAAGGTTCTTAGAGTCATGGACCCCTTTCAAATATTAAAGCTTACGAGGTATTCACCTCAGGAGACAACATTTGCAAAAGGGTCTACTCTAAGTAAGGTTCTCATACCAACCCTTACGAGGTATTCACATCAGGAGTATGTACTACTCAGCCAATGTCATATCTTATATTTTCACTTGATACTCGGGTAGAGAGTCTTTTGCACAAGGTTTGCAATCAAAATATCCAAGTACCACATGATAATGGAACCAATAAAACATATATATAAATATGACAATAAAGATAACATAACCAATAAATAAATAAAATCCATACAAGTAAAGCAAATAAAGGCACAAAAATGACCTAATTATGCTTGACTCACTAAGGGAAACTGGTTCTCCATCAGAGCCGTCATCTGTCGCACCTCAAAAAATGTGAGAACACGACTTAGCGAAGCGCAATCGCACACTTACCGGATGGGCTTAACAGAGTCACCATCAAACTTTATTTATTCTTAAAAAGGAAATATCAATAAAACCCAAGAGAAAACGACAATGATTATGATCGTCGCAACCAATATCGGGGTTCGGGAGTCAATTACGCAAGGGGAAGGTATTAGCACCCCTCATGTTCATTTCACTCAACGGGAACTGTTAGGTTAGTTGTGCGTGTTAGTGTTATCTTAGAAATGATAGGTTTCTTGAGTTATTAAGAGGGAAAAAGAATAGGGTCAAAAGAGAAGAGACAATGTTTTTTTTAATGGAGGGGGCTAAACCTAAGTTTTTTAATAATGGGCCTGACAAGATTTACAAATCATACTCCTACGTATCTCTTGGTGCAATAGAGAACTCAATGCTTACATAGTTCTGAGTAGAAAATGTTTCTCTATTGGTTGATTTTAGAGAAAGCTACTTTGTGTCAATCGACAAAAACATTGTTGGACTATCCAAAAGAAGCGGAGAAGGGGACATTTGCATCACGGCCGAATGGATTTACAAATCAACATATATGAACAATGTTGCAAGCTTACTGATAACACTAAAATTTACCGTATTTTCGATTCCGATTTCACATGCATTCTAGTTGTTTTATTATCATTTTGTTGTGTTATTGGTATGTTTTCCTTTGTTTTCAGGTTTTTACTTTAATCGGAGCCCCGATCGAGAAAAGGAGCGAAAAAGAGCCAAAAACCCTAAAATTCAGCATTTTGTTCTTGTGGGCTACCCCATGGCTGGCGCCATAGACCCTGCCATGACGTGTCCAAGCTCAACTTCCCTCAACTCCCACGTTCCCCACTACTTCCACTAAGGCGCCTCATTTTGTGCTTGTGGCGGGCACCATGGCCTTGTGGCGGGCGCCACAAGAGGAAAGTTTTTCCCTCTCATTTTCAAGTTGAAGGGCATCCAAGTCATTTCCATCTTTTTACTTGCTTATAAATAGAAACTCGAATTCACTTTTACAATGATCCAAACTTAGAGCAGAGGCAAACTCAGAGCAACTTTGTTTCACTTAGGCATATATTCAGTATTATAAAGTGGTAACTGCTTCGCATTGGAGTGTTACCACAATTGTGTAATCAAGTCTGTGATAGAGTCTGTAATCGAGTTTGGAGCACTTTGGAAGGAAGTTAATCCTGCCGCCATTTTCATTTCCGCTTTGCAATTTATTCAACCCTCCGATTGGATCAGGTTTTTGTTACTAGTCTTTATCTTATTTATTTTCCGCACTCGCTTTAAATTATTTATTTCCTCGCACTCGCTTTAAATTATTTATTTCTCGCACTCGCTTTACTTTTATTTATTTCTCGCACTCGTTTTACTTTATTTATTTCTCGCACTCGCTTTACTTTTATTTATTTCTCGCACTCGCTTTACTTTATTTACTTTCCGCACTCGCACTACTTTTATTTACTTTCCGCACTCGCACTACTTTTATTTATTTTAATGCACTTTTACTTTACCATGTCTAGCTAAATTTATAAGGTTAGAATGTAAGGATCGTAATTGAACCGATAATCCGTACATTTGTTCGTAGAAACACTTAAGGGCTATTTTAACTTTCAACTTAAGTTTTCCCGCACTTCAATTCCGTAGGATAAGATCGAAAGCCGTCCAACGTCTTTTTAAACTTAATTGTTTTTAACTATTTCAAAAACAGCGAAAGCGCTTTGTTTAGTTCATTAGGAGATTTTAACATTAAGAAGAAAAGAGATTTTAAAACTATTTTCGGACGCGTTTATAAGTTTAGAGTCTGGTTCGTGAGAACCTCTTTTGGTTAAGAAATCTAGGTTATAATACTTTTCAACTTAGTCAAGATACTATATTTCTTAAAAATAGGCTTACTACTCTAACGCAATGCGCGCCTTTTTATAAGTGACAATAAGAGGGTTTGATTAGGGAGTACAACTCAGTTCTGAATACGCGAAAGCGACAGTTCCTGTTAAATTAGTTCTTTTCAAAGTAGGAAACATTGCCCATAAGTAGCTCTACTAGCAAGTACTTGGATTATCAATCGATTATGTGAATTACATTCGACCCTGTCTTTATTAATTAATCTTTATTCAACACTTTACTTTTCATTGCACACTCCAAAAACACTTATTTTGATTGCCTTTGATAAACACCATAACGACAGATAGCGATAGATTGACACTTGGTCTCTATGGATTCGATAATCTTTTATATTACTCTGACGCGTTCGTATACTTGCGAAACACCGCATCAAGTTTTTGGCGCCGTTGCCGGGGACCAATTTCGTCAAATTTCATTTTCCTGTTGTTATATCGTTTAGACTTAGGCTATTTCCCGCCGGTCAATGCGAAGAACTCGCAACACCGGAAGTTTAAGCTTAGTATACCCTCTGGCGGAACCAGAACGTTACGCTCGCGCACGTTTATTCTTTCATAGAATTAAGAGAGCTATGGCCGAAGACCAAAACCAAATACAATTCTTTTTAAACTTAATTGTTTTTAACTATTTCAAAAACAGCGAAAGCGCTTTGTTTAGTTCATTAGGAGATTTTAACATTAAGAAGAAAAGAGATTTTAAAACTATTTTCGGACGCGTTTATAAGTTTAGAGTCTGGTTCGTGAGAACCTCTTTTGGTTAAGAAATCTAGGTTATAATACTTTTCAACTTAGTCAAGATACTATATTTCTTAAAAATAGGTTTACTACTCTAACGCAACGTGCGCCTTTTTATAAGTGACAATAAGAGGTTTTGATATGGGAGTACAACTCGGTTCTGAATACGCGAAAGTGACAGTTCCTGTTAAATTAGTTCTTTTCAAAGTAGGAAACATTGCCCATAAGTAGCTCTACTAGCAAGTACTTGGATTATCAATCGATTATGTGAATTACATTCTACCCTGTCTTTATTAATTAATCTTTATTCAACACTTTACTTTTCATTGCACACTCCAAAAACACTTATTTTGATTGCCTTTGATAAACACCATAACGACAGATAGCGATAGATTGACACTTGGTCTCTGTGGATTCGATAATCTTTTATATTACTCTGACGCGTTCGTATACTTGCGAAACACCGCATCAAGTTTTTGGCGCCGTTGCCGGGGACCAATTTCGTCAAATTTCATTTTCCTGTTGTTATATCGTTTAGACTTAGGCTATTTCCCGCCGGTCAATGCGAAGAACTCGCAACACCGGAAGTTTAAGCTTAGTATACCCTCTGGCGGAACCAGAACGTTACGCTCGCGCACGTTTATTCTTTCATAGAATTAAGAGAGCTATGGCCGAAGACCAAAACCAAAGACCTCTTAAGGATTTCGCTCAACCATCTAATGAAGAACCTAGTTCTAGTATAGTAAACCCAACCATCCCAGCTAATAATTTTGAACTTAAACCATCCCTGTTGCAACTAGTGCAACAGAGACAATTCGCGGGTCTCGCTACTGAGAACCCAAACCAACATTTAAAAATATTTCTTCAATTAGCAGACACTTTTAAAACCAATGGAGCTTCTCATGAGGCAATACGTTTAAGATTATTTCCTTTTTCCCTCAGAGATAAAGCCATATCATGGTTAGATTCCCTTCCACCCAAATCCATTACGACTTGGGATAACCTTAGAAGAGTTTTTCTTGCTAGATACTTTCCCCCAAGTAAGACCGCCATTCTTCGAAACCACATAACTAGATTTACCTAAAACCAAGGAGAATCGTTGTTCGAAGATTGTGAGAGATATAAAGAGTTGTTACGAACATGCCCACATCATGGCTTAGAAAATTGGTTAATCATTCAAACCTTCTATAATGGACTTCATTACAACACAAAGATGACCATCGACGCTGCCGCAGGCGGTGCGCTGATGAACAAACCTTATCCTGAAGCTAGTGCCCTCATCGAAGATATGGCTCAAAACCATCAATCATGGGGAGTCGAACGAGCGACAGTTGAGAAGAAGGAAGCCTAAGGAGGAGTGCATGAACTAAGCTCTATAGACATGATGCAAGCTAAAATGGATGCATTAGCCCTTAAGGTCGAGCGTATGCGCATAAAACCGAATATTGTAGCCGCAGTTTCGTCGGATTATGAGATATGTGGAACCAAAGGACACCAATCCGCGGAATGCAGTCTATTAAACGAAACCCACTCTGAGCAAGTGAACTACACCCAAGGGAACCCATATTCGAATACCTATAACCCTGGATGGAGGAATCATCTGAACTTCTCCTATAAAAACAATAACCCAATCCAAAATAATGCACCTCCGAGACCTAGTTATCAAGCCCCTAGATCAAATCAACCTATGCAACCTGTGGCACCAAAGCCGAGCCTTGAGAAAATTATGGAAAATTTTATCACCGCTCAAACCCAACAAAACAAGGAGTTCATGAACCAAAACATTCATGTTAACGAATTGATTACTCAGTTAGGAACCAAGGTTGACCAAATAGTTACTCATACCAAGATGCTTGAAACCCAGATCTCTCAGGTAGCTTTAAACCAAGCCCCTCAGACCACACCTGGAGGACAATTCCCTGGACAACCTCAACAAAATCTGAGAGGACAAGCCAATGCCATTACCCTACGAAGTGGGAGCGCTTATGATGAGCCACCAAACCCTAGATTGAGTGAACCCGAAACTTCTAAGGAATATACCAAGCCCCGGATGAAGTAAAGGAACCAGAGGAATCTGAAAACCAGGAAGGTCGAGAAAAAGGAGAAGAACCTAAAGACAAAACTTACGTACCACCCCCACCATATAAACCACCTATACCATATCCCCAAAGACTCAAACAAACCCAAATCAATAAACAGTATCAAAAATTTATTAAAGTTATAGAAAAACTTCATGTAGAAATCCCTTTCACAGAAGCCATCACCCAAATACCTTCTTATGCAAAGTTTCTCAAAGACATCCTTACCAACAAACGTAGACTTGATGATCCGAAGCCTTTGGAATGTAATGCTATTTCCGAGGACAAATTAGCAAAGAAAGATAAAGATCCTGGAAATTTCTCCATTCCTTGCCTTTTGGGTAATCATGTCATCGAAAAAGCTTTTCTAGACTTAGGAGCTAGTGTGAGCTTAATGCCTTTAGCAGTTTGTGAGAGGTTAAACTTAGGAGAATTACAGCCGACTAAGATGTCACTTCAGTTAGCCGATAGATCTGTTAAATATCCGATAGGCATTTTAGAAGATGTTCCTGTTAGGATAGGTCAGTTGTTTATCCCTACTGATTTTGTTGTCATGGACATCAAAGAGGACAATGATATACCAATTCTTCTAGGTAGACCATTCTTATCGACTGCAGGAGCCATAATAGATGTCAAGAAAGGAAAGTTGACATTTGAGGTAGGTGACGAGAAAATAGAATTTATACTTTTGAAATTTCTTATGGCACCTGTGATGGGAGATTCGTGTTATGCCTTAGATATCATTGATGAATGTGTTAGAGAATTAGAACAAAAAGAAATTATAAAAACAATTAAGTTACAGTCAACTCTCATAAGGGAAGATGATGACTTTAAGAAACCTTACATCGATGATAACCTTTACGAATGTTTATCCCTTACCCCAGATCCTATGCCATGCCCTAAGAAACCAACCTTAGAACTTAAGGAACTACCTAAGAACCTGAGATATGAGTTCCTCGATGAAAAGATGAACCGT
The DNA here is from genome assembly GCF_024323335.1 of Lathyrus oleraceus. Classification (NCBI taxonomy): domain Eukaryota; kingdom Viridiplantae; phylum Streptophyta; class Magnoliopsida; order Fabales; family Fabaceae; genus Lathyrus; species Lathyrus oleraceus. Next base: position 54,515,560 of record NC_066579.1, read on the forward strand.
CCAGTTATAGTTAGTGCTACCTTGAGCCAAAAGGAAACGAACCAACTTTTAGACGTTTTACGAAGATATCCCTCAGCTTTAGGATATAATATCTCGACCTAAAAGGTATAAGTCCATCCGTATGCATGCATCGGATTTAACTAGAAGAAGATTCAAAACCCTCCAGGGAACATCAGAGAAGAATAAACCCTATAGTGAGTGATGTTGTTAAAAAGGAAGTTCTTAAGTTACTTGAGGCAGGTATAATCTACCAGATCTCGGATAGTAAGTGGGTGAGCCCTGTGCATGTAGTAACTAAAAAGGGAGGCATCACAGTCGTGCAAAACGATAAAGGCGAACATGTAGCAAAACGTTTAGAAGGAGGATGGCGGATGTGTATAGACTATAGAAAATTAAATAAAGCAACTAGGAAGGATCATTTCCCTCTACCATTTATAGACCAAATGTTGGAGCGTCTAGCCAGACACTCTTACTTCTGCTATCTAGATGGATACTCTTGATTCTTCCAAATACCTATCCACCCCGAAGATCAAGAAAAAACTACCTTTACATGCCCTTATGGAACTTTTGCCTACAGACGAATGTCGTTCGGCCTCTGTAACGCCCCAGCTACTTTCCAGCGCTGCATGATGTCAATCTTTGCAGATTACCTAGATGGTATCATGGAAGTGTTTATGGATGATTTCTCGGTTTGCGGATTTGATTTCCACAATTGTCTTGCTAACCTTGAGAAAATCCTGGAGTGATGCGTGGAGGTGAACCTCGTGCTAAATTGGGAAAAATGTCATTTCATGGTGACCGAAGGAATAGTTTTAGGACATATAGTTTCCGAAAAAGGTATAGAGGTAGATAAATCTAAAATAGAAGTTATAGAAAACCTAAAACCCCCTAAAACCATCAGAGAAGTCCGAAGCTTTCTTGGACACGCTGGATTCTACCGGCGTTTCATTAAAGACTTCTCCAAAATAACTAAACCTTTAACCGGACTTTTAATGAAAGATGCTGAATTCATTTTCGATGAAAAATATAATGACGCATTTAATCTTTTAAAGCAAGCGTTAATCTCAACACCCATTATGAAACCGCCCGATTGGTCGGAACCTTTTGAGATAATGTGCGATGCTAGTGATTATGCAGTTGGAGCCGTTCTAGGACAAAGGAAAGATAAAAAATTACATGCCATTTATTATGCCAGTAGAACCCTAGATGCTGCCTAACTTAACTACGCAACAACTGAAAAAGAATTACTCGCTGTAGTTTTCGCTATAGACAAATTTAGATCTTATCTAGTAGGAGCAAAAATTATAGTTTACGCCGATCATGCTGTCATTCGTTACCTATTAAGTAAAAAAGATGCCAAGCCCAAATTACTTCGATGGATTCTATTACTACAAGAGTTTGATTTAGATATAAGAGATAAGAAAGGCACTGAAAATGTAGTAGCCGATCACCTTTATAGGCTAGAACATCTAAAACCAGAACTAGTACCCATAAATGATGATTTCGCCTATGATAGACTGATCGCTAGAGTAGAATTTATTGAAGATAATAACCTAGATCCTTGTGAGCATTCCCAAAATTCCTTAGCAATAAGTAACGTACCCTGGTATGCAGATTTCGTTAATTACCTAGCTGCTGATATAGTACCCCCTGATCTTGACTACCACCGCAAGAAGAAATTCTTCCACGATGTGAGAAACTTCTATTGGGACGAACCGATCCTTTTCAAAAGGGGTAAAGATGGCATTTTTCTCCGTTGCATTCCAGAAGAAGAGGTAAATAATATTATCAAGCATTGTCATTCTGCACCTTATGGTGGACATGCGAGCACCTCTAAGACATACGCCAAGATTCTTCAAGCTGGCCTATTCTAGCCTACCATGTGGCGCGATGTCTATGCTTGCATTGTCAAGTGTGATAGATGCCAACGCACTGGAAACATTTCAAGGCGTGATGAAATGCCTCTAAGAAACATTTAGGAAGTAAAACTCTTTGACGTATGGGGTATAGATTTCATGGGACCTTTTCCACCATCCTTAGGAAACAGGTATATCTTAGTAGCTGTAGACTATGTGTCTAAGTGGATTGAAGCTATAGCTGCACCCACAAACGACACTAGGGTAGTAATCAAACTATTTAAAAACTATATACTCCCTATATTTAGAACACCACGTTTAGTCATAAGCGATGGAGGATCACACTTTATATCGAGAATATTTGACAAACTTTTAAGAAAATATGGAGTTAGGCATAGAGTAGCAACACCATACCACCCACAGACTAGTGGCCAAGTAGAAGTATCTAATAGGGAGATAAAACAAATCCTAGAGAAAACTGTTTCTATTTCTAGGAGAGACTGGTCTCAGAAGCTTCAAGAAGCATTATGGGCCTATAGAACCGCTTTCAAAACCCCTATAGGAACTACTCCTTATCAACTAGTTTATGGAAAATCCTGTCACTTACCTTTCGAATTAGAGCATAAGGCCTATTGGGCTACTAAAACTTTGAATTTAGACTACCTAGCCGCTGGAGAAAAGCTTACCCTAGACATTCATAAATTAGAAGAACTTAGGCAATCTGCCTACGAGAATGCAAAAATATATAAAGAGAGGATAAAAGCCTATCACGACAAAAGAATAGTAAAGAAAAACTTCAATATAGGCGATCCTGTTCTCCTTTTTAACTCTAGGTTACAACTCTTCCCTGGAAAGCTACGTTCAAGATGGACTGGTCCTTTCGAAGTATCCAAGATTCTGAGATCCGCCCCCGTAGAAATCAAGAACGATACCTGTAGTCCATTCATTGTAAATGGACAAAGACTGAAGCTCTACGAAGGAGGAGACATTCCAGCATACTACTCAAGCCACACCCTGATTGATCCATCCATTTCTACTACTACAGGTGTATAAATTCTAATCGTCAAGCTATTGACGTTAAACAAGCGCTGCGTGGGAGGCAACCCATGGTTTTTCTTTCATTTTACTTTTTTTCGCATTTATTTAATTTTGTTTTTATTTTATTTTATCATATTTTGCATTGAGACTAAGATTTGAATGGTTTGCATTTTTAGGATCACTTTCTTAACTTTTACAGGATGCAGGATTTCGATGACATGCACGTGGCCTATAGAGATAATGCTCAGAGGGAGCGCTACATCGCTTTGTATCAGCACCCTATGGCACCCACACGTTATCCCGATCAGCACTGTATGGAGGCACTGGGTATCAAGCCGAGTATCCGATTCCTTAGCCACCAACTTCACTGGGATGAGTTTGCTGATGACTTGAGTAACACATATAGGAACCTGACTTTGGAGTTCCTGAGTTCATTCGACTATGACCCATATTCTGGACCAGATGGGTATGCTGCTTTCAGGCTTTTTGGAGTTTAGTACTCCTTCAGCCAGAAAGAGTTCGGCGACTTATTGGGTTTCCAGACCACTCCTGATGCTATCCCGGAGACACCTATGGGATATTTCCTGGGTAAGGAGGTTGAGAAGTTTTGGAGTGATATATCGGGTGGCGGAAGCCAGGATCCATCTATGCAGTTGTCTCATGTCATACATAACCCAACCTTCAGATACTTTCAGATGATATTAGCACATTCCTTCCTGGGAAGACCGGATGCAGAGACACTACTGAGTGAAGAGGAGATCTTCCTATTATTTTATGCATCCTAGTCTCACCCAGTAGCATGTGGGAAATTTTTATTATACAGTCTCAGCGGTATCTCTAGATCTACCGAAGGAGTTATCCATGTTGGCGGAATCATCACGCAGATTGCTGTCGCTTTAGGTCTGTCTCGCAAGCTGTTACATCTTCGGACCTACTGTGGGTACACTATCATGGACATCGACTTCTGTTTGACCAGAGGGTTAATGAGGAGAGCCTCTTTCCACCCATGTCAGTTCCGACTGTTGGTCGACAGCGAGGCTATCCATTACTTCACACTTCCAGATCCTATGATGACCAGTGTGCATGATCCAGCGAATTGGAGTTATGCTCTAGAGGGCCAGGGAGAGACCGTTGAGGAACCAAGATCACCACCCATTGCTGAATACACGCCTACACCACCATCTCCCAGAATCACTGTTTTCTCTAATAATCTTTCATTGCAGACACCCGACATCCGCACTCAGGTGGCTGACCTCACTTTATAGATGGGAGTGTCCGATCTCACCCATGCTACTGAAGCCGACTGTCTATATCAGGAGATCGCGGAGCTCAAGCAGGAGGTAGCCAGGCTCCGTGGATCCTCTCAGGAAGATGACATCCCCACTATATGATCTCACCATTTCATCTTATTTTATCTCTTTTTTATATTTCTCGTATTTACATGACTCATCTTATATTATCGCATTTGGAATATTATATAAACTACATCTATACATTAGTATTTCTATTATTATCTATATATGTTTTATGTTTGTTTTATCTGCATTTTAATTTTTCAGTTATTTATTTATTTATATTTAACTTTTGTTTCAGTTTCATTTTTATTTTTTGTTTACCTTTATAAAATTATGCAAGTCAAAGATACTAGGAAAATCACAAGACAATTGCCATCCGGACCCCTCAAAGCCAAAAGATAAGAGAAGCCCAAACCAAAGGACCAAAATCCCGCCCAGCTAGATTTTGCCTTGTGGCGCTCGCCATAGACCCTGTGGCGCCCGCCACAGCGTCTGTTAAAGGTCGGGGCAGAACCCCTTTCTTCACCATTTTTGCAACTTACAACCTTTCAAACCCATTTTTTCACCTTGGAAAAACATCCTTGAACCCACAAAAAGCTCATACTTTTCTAACCACCACACCGTACAAATCATCTTTCCGAATTCCATTTTCATTTTCATCCGTCGGATTTCGTAAAAATCCAACCTTTTCACAAACCACTTCATCTTCTTCATCACTTCTCAAGAGCTTTCAAATGGAGTTTAACGGATTCATTCCTCGAGGAGGGAAACCAGGGGATAGACAAAGAAAAATTATTGAACGGTTGCAAAATCGGGAAATCCTCCCGACAAGGTATGTTGACGAAAACTGTCTCTACACTTTAGGTATCTCTCATAGCATATTTCATTTATTAGATAATTTAGGTTCGCATAATTTCTTTTCCAATAAAGAACCTACCTATGAGCGGTTGACAATTGAATTTTTGAGTTCCTTAATTTATATTGTCAACCCTAACACTGCTAGCACAGTTGGTACTGTCAAATTTAGAATGTTTGTTGTTGAATACCAATTCAGTACCGACGAACTAGCCATCTTGTTAGGAATCCCTCATGGGGACGGTGCTATTTGTGAGGCCCCTTTGGAATTCGAATGGTCTGTTGAGGTATTTTCCTTTTGGGAGCGTTTATCAAACACTTCCATAAACTCTTTTGAAGGAGTTCTTGCCTCAACTATCCATAACCCGACCATCAGAGTTTTTAGATATTTGTTGGCATGCACTATTTTTGGCCGGGAGAATCCAAATAAGATTAATGCTAGAGAGCTTCTATTTTTACAAGGAAGCCTCACAAATAGACGTATTAATTCAGTCCCGTTCATGCTTGCTCATATGACTTTAACTTTGAATAAAGCGGGACCGATTTTTTTGGTGGATTGATTACATCTATTGCTCGGGCGCTTAACCTGCACGATGAGATGGCTACCCTAGAACCCTTACCTCCTCGCACAATTAACCTAAAATTTCTGAGAGACATGAAATTGTGTCGCTCGAGGAGAGAAGGAGGCTATATGCTTATGGTTCATGGTGTAGCCATCCCTTCTGTTGTTTTACCGTGCACTAGACGTACAAATGTACGAGATGAAAGGAATTGGACCTACGCTTTAGATGCTCCACCTGTTTTGGGTCCTCTTCCTCCTAACATTCCTGATGAGGCGGGACATGACACTGATGATGAATATGATCGGCGAGAGAGATCTCCCGTACCCCATGTATCCCCCCATCATCCTTCACCACCACACACCGCACCATCTTCTTCTTCTGCAGGTACCACTCCTGGCTTCTATATTACAGAGGAGATGTGGCGTGACCACATGGATAGAGAGCAAAGGCGTGACGACCTACTCTCTACCATCCAGCAACAAATGGCGGATAACATGAACTTCATGCAAGAGTCGCAGCGGAGGACAGACAGGTCCTACGATACTGTTCTACAGTCCCTGCAAACGATCACAGATTCACAAGCCCGTCAACAAAACTACCACCAGAGACACATGGCACTAATCGAAGCCACTCAAGGTTCTATTATAGGTAACCTTCGAGAGGTGAGGACCACTCAGGATGCCCTGATGGCGAGGATGGTTCAGGGAGACCGTCGTCGTACCCGATCCCGTCGTCCACCTCAGGATGGCGAGGGCACTAGTGGTCAGCAATAGGTTGTCAAGTAACTCTTCCCTTATCTTATTTCGAAACATTGGGGACAATGTTTGATTTAAGTGTGGGAGGAGACTCTATCGTCTTTTCTTTATTGCTTTTCTCGTTTTTCCTTTATCGCTTTTTCTTTACTGTTTTTAGATAGTTTATTTATTGTTATTTCCTTTTAGTTGTTTATTTTAATTTTTAGTATAATGCATGAGTCTGACGAGTCACCAAATATAGTATATCTTTAGTACAATCCTACCTCCCCATACCTTTAGCCCCACCGAAATTTTTTTGAAAAAGAAAATAGTGTTATTACGAAAGTTTTCAGGTTTTAAAGATATGTTTTGAGTAAGGATGCAGTGACTTGGGAGAACTTTGCGAAACATCAGTATCTGTTTTAGCACCATAAGCTTCGTAAATATAGGAATCATTCCCGAAACCCTATATACCATGGCCTTAATCATCATTTCTGTATAAGTCCTTAGTAGTTTATCTCAGCAGTCACCTCCGACCTACGCATCCTTTACGTAGGGGACCGATGCAAATAAGTGAATGAACCAGAAAAAAAAAAAAGCAAAAAGGGAACTCCGGTATAGGTGACCCTCACAAAGTCATTTAAACCAAAGAATTGTAAAAAATTGCTGCAAAAAGAAAAAGAAAAAGAAAAAGAAAAGCTTACCCACTGTTAGTTGGTTCTGAGGTATCTGACACTGAACTCGGTAGGGCGGATTACGATCCGATCCCCCGCAACTACAGTTGGGTCCAATAAAAGGGTTTACACATATTTATGTGCCAGAAACCCCATGCTCTGATCATAATCACTAACAGGCCACTCTACTATGAAGCATGTACGGATAACGGGCTTAATGTGATTGCGCCTGAATGAAAAGGACACAAAAAGAGATGAAGAGGCAGGCCTAGGTATTGTGGGATAATATGGGTTGGTTAATATAGGAATGAAGTTTATGTCCGTATTTGCGGATTAGTGTCATCATGATACCCTTAGTTCACTCAGTTAGTACCTATCACTGCATCCCGACTTGAACTTGGAATTTTACCTAAAGCACTCGTTTACACAAATTTTCTTTTATGAGCTTTTTAATGTTTTGCTTGAGGACAAGCAAAGGTTAAAGTGTGGGAGAGTTTGATAACACTAAAATTTACCGTATTTTCGACTCCGATTTCACATGTATTCTAGTTGTTTTATTATCATTTTGTTGTGTTATTGTTATGTTTTCCTTTGTTTTCAGGTTTTTACTTTAATCGGAGCCCCGATCGAGAAAAGGAGCGAAAAAGAGGCAAAAACCCTAAAATTCAACATTTTGTTCTTGTGGCCTACCCCATGGCTGGCGCCATAGACCCTGTCATGACGTGTCCAAGCTCAACTTCCCTCAACTCCCACGTTCCCCACTACTTCCACTAAGGCGCCTCATTTTGTGCTTGTGGCGGACGCCATGGCCTTGTGGCGGGCGCCACAAGAGGAAAGTTTTTCCCTCCCATTTTCAAGTTGAAGGGCATCCAAGTCATTTCCATCTTTTTACTTGCTTATAAATAGAAACTCGATTTCACTTTTACAATGATCCAAACTTAGAGCAGAGGCAAACTCAGAGCAACTTTGTTTCACTTAGGCATATATTCAGTATTATAAAGTGGTAACCGCTTCGCATTGGAGTGTTACCACAATTGTGTAATCAAGTCTGTGATAGAGTCTGTAATCGAGTTTGGAGCACTTTGGAAGGAAGTTAATCCTGCCGCCATTTTTATTTCCGCTTTGCAATTTATTCAACCCTCCGATTGGAGCAGGTTTTTATTACTTGTATTTATCTTATTTATTTTCCGCACTCGCTTTAAATTATTTATTTCCTTGCACTCTCTTTAAATTATTTATTTCTGGCACTCGCTTTACTTTTATTTATTTCTCGCACTCGTTTTACTTTATTTATTTCTCGCACTCGCTTTACTTTTATTTATTTCTCGCACTCACTTTACTTTATTTACTTTCCGCACTCGCACTACTTTTATTTACTTTCCGCACTCGCACTACTTTTATTTATTTTAATGCACTTTTACTTTACCATGTCTAGCTAAATTTATAAGGTTAGAATGTAAGGATCGTAATTGAACCGATAATCCGTACATTTGTTCGTAGAAACACTTAAGGGCTATTTTAACTTTCAACTTAAGTTTTCCCGCACTTCAATTCCGTAGGATAAGATCGAAAGCCGTCCAACGTCTTTTTAAACTTAATTGTTTTTAACTATTTCAAAAACAGCGAAAGCGCTTTGTTTAGTTCATTAGGAGATTTTAACATTAAGAAGAAAAGAGATTTTAAAACTATTTTCGGACGCGTTTATAAGTTTAGAGCCTGGTTCGTGAGAACCTCTTTTGGTTAAGAAATCCAGGTTATAATACTTTTCAACTTAGTCAAGATACTATATTTCTTAAAAATAGGTTTACTACTCTAACGCAATGCGCACCTTTTTATAAGTGACAATAAGAGGGTTTGATTAGGGAGTACAACTCGGTTCTGAATACGTGAAAGCGACAGTTCCTATTAAATTAGTTCTTTTCAAAGTAGGAAACATTGCCCATAAGTAGCTCTACTAGCAAGTACTTGGATTATCAATCGATTATGTGAATTACATTCGACCCTATCTTTATTAATTAATCTTTATTCAACACTTTACTTTTCATTGCACACTCCAAAAACACTTATTTTGATTGCCTTTGATAAACACCATAACGACAGATAACGATAGATTAACACTTGGTCTCTGTGGATTCGATAATCTTTTATATTACTCTGACGTGTTCGTATACTTGCGAAACACCGCATCACTTACTCATACGTTCAAGTGGACGAAACATTGTTTTTCATTGTCAAGACAAAGTATCGTTCATTTGAGAAAAATGTTTAAGAATCAATCACACGGCAGAGAGAAAAGAGTTTTATTGGTTTGATGTGTTTTGAGTAATGGCGGGAACTTGGATGGGTGAGATATCCATCTCGAATCCTAGCCTCAGGAGTGTGTGGTATCCACCATGTTATGTTTCCATCTTATTTGCAAAAATGTTTGAAATTTTTAGGTGTATTGGAGATTTAACTGAGAAAAGGTTTGGAGAAACCGCATTGACAATTTTGAATGATGGCGAGAGCTAAGATGGGCGAGATATCCATCTTGAATCTCTATCTCAAGAGCTCGTGGTATCCATCCTATTCCGTTTCCATCTTTATTGAAAAACCGTTAAATAGGTATTAAGTATTTTTGAGTTTTATTATGAAAATGGCTTGACATTGGATCAATCATTTGATGAACGGTCGCGAAAGGTTCGAATGAAATGGTTTGATATATTGAAATGGATATATATGGATTGAGTTTGAAATGGATTCATTTTTTATTGGGAAAATACTTGAAGTTGGGTCGAGTTTTTATTTTTGATATTTTTTAGAAATGGTTGATTTTATTCTTGTATTAGAACTATCTAAACATGCAAACAAACAAAGAAATAAAATTGGTAAAATTATTACATGTCATCGGGAATGGGGCTACATTTTGTCGAATGGGGATACGAGATAACGAAATAATTAAATCAAACCCAATCAACAAACAATAGTAGACAAGTGTAAGTGAAAGAGAATGGTCTCATTGTAAGAAGGCCCAAGAGTATGCCATGTGAAGAAAATAGCAACACACAAGTTATATTTACAACACGTTCAAAAATTAAATCGAAAGAAGTAAAAATCAAACTGTGCATAGATCAAAATCGGGATATAAGGATGTGAATCAAAGTCAGATAACGCAAGGACATGCAAGGCAAAATGAAATTGAGAGGAGCAAGCAAAACCCTAGATAATAATGAAATAATTAATTCAAGCCCAATCAACAAACAAAACTAGGCAAGTGTAAGTGCAAGAGAATGATGTCATTGTAAAAAGGCCCAATAGTAAGCCATGTGAATAAAATAGCAACACGCAAGTTATATTTATAACATGTTCAAAAATTAAATTGAAAGAAGTAAAAATCAAAGCGTGCACGGATCAAAATCGGGATGTAAGGATGTAAATCAAAGTCAGATAACGCAAGGACATGCAAGGCAAAATTAAATTGAGAGGAGCAAGCAAAACCCTAGATAATATGCTCAAAGCGGGTTTGCGCATATTGATAATAATGGAAATGTCATATACAACGAGTAAAAACAAGGAGAAATACCATCGATATATCGATAAAATAATCATGGAATAATGACATGAGAAGTGTCGAATCCATAGATCAAAGTTTGATGCTTAGCCATGAAAAAAAATCAAAGAAATCAAGCAAAAATATAACAAGTATCACATTTAAGAAAAACATTCATGGGGCACTTTTACAACGGTCGTAATCGGGGGAAAATGAGTGGGAAAAAATTAAATGGTAAAGACAATGTCACAAATAAGAGATAGGAATAAAAAAATGTAATCGGGGGAAAATGAGTGGGAAAAATAAAAACAAAAATTAAATGGTAAAGACAATGTCACAAATAAGAGATAGGCATAAAAAAATCAGAAAGAAATTCATTGGAATGGCTAAAAAAAGCGAAAGAACATGAAAAATAAGGGTGAAAAAATGAAAAAAATTTGGAAAAATGGTGAGGAAAAGTGGCAGCAAGGAATAGAATCCAAGACATAGGGGAGGAACGCGTGAAACCTTAACCATTACCCCACTGGTCTTATTGCTAATAGATAAATGCAATCATAAATATATAATATAAATGCTTTGTAAAAATAAAGAGAAAAAAAAAGAAAAAAACAAAAATGGGGGTGCGCCTAGTTTGACCCAGGACCTGGTGGTTGGGAGCCAAAGGCTTTACCACCCCACCAGAGTCGTTTAGTTGTCATCAAAAGGCATCAATAAATATATAATAAAAAAATGCAACTAAAATGAAAAATAAATTAATGCAACAAACAAAAGACCAAACCAATATGCACATGAATTATTCATCCTCTTATTTACATGAAAACTCAAATTCAAAGCATCCCAACACCAATCCAAATTGAAAACAATAATGGAAATTAACACAAATTCTATGCACACGATAAAATCTAAACCACCGATGTCAAATAATCATCACAAACAAAACTGATTTCAACACCATAAACCCATGCAACAACACAATATATTATTTCATCATTACAACATTGACAATAACATGATCATAGACATAATCGAACCAAAATCTAAGTACATAATCAAAACAATATGATACGCATTGAAACAAGCATAAAGAAACTCGAATATGTAAGTTACAGAACACCAAAGCTGCTACCGCTTTATGTTATTGTGACACCACCGTGTTACCTCTTGTCGTGTCGCTACAAAGAGATACTGTGTGTTGTTGTTGTTTCGCTGGAAATGGAACTATGAAGGTTTGTCAGACTCGTTGCTGCTCAAGGTGACATGCGGTTTTGGTGAGTGAATAAGCAGTTTGTACTGCTGCGTGATTGTGGCGGTGGTGAGTGTTGTTGAAGTTGTTGTTCTTCGAGAAATAGAAATGTATGAAATAAAAGGTTGGTGGTCGGCGATTTAAAATGGGTGACCTAAAGGTTGATGAGTGGGGGAAGGAAAAGGTTGAACAACAAACAAGGTAGAGGGTTGAAGAAAGTGAGATGGAGTCATTGTTACTGCGACGGTTGTAGAAGGAAGTGAGGAATGAGTTTATTTGGTATTCATTAAGAAAAAACGTTAAAATAATTATGAGTATATTTCCATCTGTTCCCACTTTTTTTGCTTTTGGAGAGAGATAATATTTTTTTTATTATGAATTTCGTCCCTCTCCTTTAAAATGTGACACCCCCCCTTTATCCGTCTCTGTGTCTAGCCTGTGATGATTTTGAATTTTTTAGCTCCTCAACGAAACGGTGATGCGTGTGCATTGTTGTCCATAAAACATGGAGAGATATCACTATCTAAATACCAGTTGTCATGCGTATCCCAATATAGTCGTCCTAAAAAAAATTAAATCAAAACCCACAGCTGGCCGTTTGAGAGAGGATCCAATGTGAGGGTCATGAATGAGTGATTTCCAAGTGTCAAATCTTTATTAGCAAATTAAATTTATGATTTTTCTAATCCTTTTATTATTATTTTTTGAATTATAAGAAATAGTTTTGTAATAATTTAATTAAAATAAACTACACAAAATAAAATCAAACTAAATGATCGATTAATTCTAATTAATTATGCCGATCATTTTGACTAAAAAATATAAATAAAAGAATAAAAAAAAGAAAAAAAACGGGTGCGAAAGTTCTCAAAAATTAAAAAGAATGCAGAAAAATGATCATCGCGAAATAAACTTCTCGAAAACATACAGGTTTTTGTCAAATTTTGAAATAGAAAACGCCCGGTTAAAACACTCATACGAATCAAAATATGCTCGAAAAATTAGGCAAAAAATAAATCGAGCACATCAGGTTAAACTACGGGAAACGTAGATTAATAAAACAAATGTCTGCAAGCCAGATTTTGAAAATTTTTGCCCACTGTTTTGATGCATATTTGACAATTGATTTAACTGGTTTGCCTGTAGATCCAAAAATTTATTTCGAATGAAATTCTAGGAATTATGCGGTATGGAATGCATGTTATGCTATGCAGAGATGCAACAACTATGACGAATATATTGAATCGGTGATTCAGGATCAAAATTAGGGTGTGATAGCTTGGCCATCTGAACTCTTTCCAAAACCCATTGAAGGTAAGGCTCCTTTGCTATGCAATTCATCTTTCCCAATCCAGTACCTTTGGTGTGAACCTTACCCCAGGCATGAATGATTTTGTAAAGAAAAGTTGTATTACCAGCACCCATGGCGTGTATCACCATTTCTTCCAAGGCCTTGTCTTTGCATTTCCCCAAGATCGGGTATCCATGTTGTCTCAAAGCTAAAGTGGGATTATAGCTTATACAACCCTTGAACCCAATCAGAGAAGATAACAACCAAAAACAATATTTTCATTCTTTGATTATAAGCAAGTAAAATATTTGAGAATACAAGTGTAAGATCCCCTAGACACTATCACCGGCTTGCGCCTTCTTAAGTATCTCTAATTCGGCTTGGAGATCTTTTATTATGATTATGCAAAATATGATAAAATCAAAGACAACTGGGATTTTATTATGTGGCATTATATGATCAAAAGCATCCCTCAACTTCAAAAGCATGTCCAAGATCAAGTCATTAGAAAACTCTACCACTTAGACACACTTCCTATACCACATCTTCGACTCGTGGTGGATGTGTCAGATAGTGTCTTGGTCTTGTCGGACGAGACCCTCCAAATGTTGGACCTTAGCCTCCCTGTAGGTTTTGAGGTTTCTGAGTTCCTCTTAGGCCTTTCTCGGGTTGGACGGGAAGTTTCTATGCATCCGCTCGGCTTCTTCTTGAATATGAATCTCATAAGATGCATGAGCTTGGGCTTCCTTCTGTAGTTGGGTGAGCTTTTGGATTCGTGCCTCGAATCCTTCCCTCATTGCCTCGTGGCTCTCCAATGTCTTCTCCCAAAGACTTCTACATTCACTATTTCTCTGTCGAGCTTCTTTGAGTTATTCATTTCGGTGATCAAGATCAAGCTCTGCCCCTGCCAGACATTAACCAACTCTCTTTATTTTTAACTTTTCATCTTCAGTCATTGTCTCTTCTCCTTGAGTTTTTCTTCCTTCTTCATGAGGTTGAACTTTAGTTCCTTCCTCCTATAAGAAACCCAATTAAGACTAGTTTGCAACTCTTCATTTTCTAGCTCAAGTATGAGGATAGTTTCTCTAAGCTCATAAACCTACTCAAGAGAAATAGGAACAAGCTCAGTTCATGCAGGTCGAGCGGGAAGCTCACTAGAAAAGGGAAGCATGGCCATCTAATCCCTTTCCAAGACCCATTGACGGTAGGGATCATTTGCTATGCAATTCTTATTTCCCAATTTAGTACCTTTGGCGTGAAACTTACCCCAGGCATGAATGATTTTATGAAGCAAAGTTGGATTACCAGCACCTGTGTCATGTAGCACCATTTCCTCCAAGGCTTTGTCTTCGGGTTTTCCTAACACCGGGTATCCAGGCTATCTCAAAGCTAAAGTGGGATTATAGCTTATACAACCCTTGGACCCAATCAAGGGCATATTAGGAAATATTCCATAGTTTAAGATGATCTCTTGCACATTTAGTCTTCTGAATACCAAGTGACGGACCCTGCAGTTAGTGACACCAGGTATGAGCCTATTCTTCTCAAGTCATCTCATTGATCCATGTGTAGAGTCAAGGAACACAACAGACGATAATACCATTTCTCTTCTCATGACGGAGGTGAAGGGAATGGAAGACATTAACTAGAAGTGCAGGGACAGGGTTCTCCTTTTCCTTTAGTATAACCCAAAATACACTCACGACAATAGAGTCTATGAAATCCTCGTATGTTGGGAATATTATTAACCCATATATGAGGAGGGACAATACATCCCCCAAAAGCATCCCATTGTTGGGTTGTAGCTAGGTCTTCATCCTTCCCTTCCAAGTAACCTCTCTAGAATTCAGGGAAGTTCCCTCTCCTCTTCCAGTTGGCTATCATGTTTGGAACTTGGATTTGGAGGGACACAAATAGTTCTTCCACCTTGGGAACATTACCAATTCTAGTGTAAGTTTTTCTTCCCTTAAAAGGGATCTCCAAGACTTTCTCAAATTCTTCTAGGGCTGGAGTTAACTGAAAATCATAAAATAAGAAGCTTCGGAGTGGAGGATCATAGAAATGAGCTAGTGCGGTAATGGCCAAAGTCTAAACTCTGGTAGAGAGGAGGTCTAAGATCTTTCTGTAGCAGTAAATTCATGACCATCAAGCTATGGATAAACTTGACATCAATAAAACCAGAGTCGCCACCGCACTTTTATTGTTTCCAAAGGGAAAGGGAAGAAGTTAGAACAAACCCAAAGATAAGAAGTTTCCAAATCAAAACTAATAAAATGTTAGAGATTACAGGTAAGGGGGTTGGTTACACAGAGGGAAGGTATTAACACCCAAAGTGTCCTAGGTACTCCCAAGGAGCTCTTTTTGTGTGTAAGTGTTTTAGTTGAAAATGATGTTTGATAAAAATATAGAGTTAGGGGATGAGAAAAGAATTCATTAATTAAATTTTGTGTTTTACAAGACCTTCGGTCTTATGCCTACGTACCAACATAAAAACGAGGGATCAAAACCCTGTAGTTCGTGGTAAAAATTTCAAAGATGTTGGTGAATTGGTTTTAACAAATTTTAACAGAAAAAGGCACAAAAAGGCCAAAGACTTGAATGGGGTTGTTAGTTCTTTTTGTCTTTTGAAATTAAAGTCAATATCGTTAAGTTCATTCACAGATTTGATTAAGAAAAAGTTTTAAAATTCATTGGCATAAGGCCAAAGTTTCTACTCATTAAAACATGTTTAGGTTTGAAATCACAAGCAAATAAGGTTTTGAAAAGAGGGAGAGATTTTGAAATTAAAGAAGTGGGAGAAGATGAAGAAACTACCCTCGAAAACATTAAAAGTTAAGAGTTGAAAAGATTTGATCAATGGGATACACTCCACAAGACAAGAGTATCAGATAGAACCCCATTTCCTTTGGACTTTTGAGCAAGCAATAAGCATAAGCAAACATCCAAGGAAATCATATGAAACCCAAGGCATCAAATAAAGATAACCATAACATCCAAGCAAACACTCCAATAGATAGTAGTCTTCAATGTCTTCCAATGTGTCAGATGAAATATTCCTTGGAAAACTCTCAGAAACAATCATCAGACATCAATTACAAAGTCAAAATAACTGATTAAACATAGAGACCACACAACAGATGAACCAAGGGCACTCAAGGTTTGCATCAGATGAAAGGCATAGTCAAGGATAGATCTGTCTCAAATAGTTGCATTGGCCAAGTCCTCAAAGCATAAGGAGGTTGCCTATCCTAAGTCCAAAAGTTCAAATCAAGTCCAACAGTCTACGATATATTTTTTAAGGTTTTTTGTTGTTATTAGGTATTTTAAGTCCTATGACCATAAACAAAAAAAATCACAAGCACACAATATATACAATCACAAGATATGGCTCAATTGAGCAAAGTGAAAAGGAATGAAACATAAACAAGTTGCATGAAATGTAAATGGAAATGAGTGATAAAGGTACTGGAATTTAAATTGCATTAAGTAAATGACTTGAAAGTAAAGCAATGTTAATAAGAAGTTAGTCAAATGCTAGTGACAAGTTTAATTTTTTTAAGTCATTCTTTGGAGAACACTCAACCATTCATTCACAAGTATGAATACATGAACAAAGACATCATCCATGAGAAGGGCTCCAACTTGGATAAATCAACAAGTATGCCACTAGCTCTCATGAATGGAAAAAAGGTCAAGTTTTCACACAATGTCATGAAGAATGGGAGACTTACAATCTCACTTACAAGAATGCTATGCCTTTTTGGGACAAATTTAGCTCTATGTTAAGCAATCGTAATTGGACTTATGTAGAAGTCACAACTATCCGAGGTCGAACAATAGAAATATTGGTGTTAATGCATGTTAGAGACGTGGTACAAAGAACCAAGCTCCTAAAACATACCACACACAAAAATAAAGTGGGAAGGACCTATCTCAGTCAAGCTCATGTTGATTCATCTGACACAAGGTCATTGATGAATCAACTAGCATTTGACTTGAAGGGAATTCATTGGTCAATGATGGATTGAGGAAGAATAGGGATGAAGATGAAGAGGGAAGGGGAAATAGGAACCCAAATTGATCATAAGAGGAATTTCATCTGATTAATACTATCCATTCATTTTGGGGGATGAAATGTAAATTTCATCAACCCCCTAAATTCAATAGTATTGATCAAATGGAAGTTCAAACCAACCATGATCAATGCCAAATAGAAAGTCAAACATCACAAGGTCAACCAAATGGCTCGATAATATTTTTAAACAATTAAAAATCAAATTAAAAAAGAATTAAAATGCATTTTTCAAAAGTAAAAACCTCAAGTCCCTTCAAATCACCAAATAAATGGCCAAGAGATTTATCTTAGGCCAAACAAGGTCAAAGGACCTTAGACAAAAAATTTGGGAATTTTTGAAAATTCAGAAGTATTTTAAAATATTTAAAAACAAGTCCTAAATCATTTAATTCACAAAAAAATATCAAAATTAATCCAAAAAATGATTTTAATTCCGAATATGGAAGAGGACATTATTTAAATATTTTTGGTGAAAGTCTCATATTTTTTGGATTAGAAATGGATTTAATAAGAATTAAATAAAATAGGAGCAATTAAAATAAAATCAGAATGATAAAAATAAATGAAAAAAACAAGGGCCATCAGATCTCCCTCATTAATTGAGGTGGCAAATCTGATGGCCACACGCTAGAATGCACTAAACAACTGAGTCAAACGCGTAGCAACATGAGTCAAACAAAGCAAGGGCCCTGATTAAAACGTGGAACCATGATAAAAGGGATGGGAGAGTGCCAACACACCACCGGAGCTAGGGCTCCGGTCGTCTTCTCCGGTAGACCTCACCGAAATAGTCCACCATCAACCTTCACGAAAATGAAAAGTGTATACACTAATTTGAAGAGAAAACTGCCAGGAATCCAAAGTTGCCATCAAAACTCTCTAATTCTCACTATATTGAAAGATACGTGGAATTGAAATTTGAGGAGTATGAGCTGAGTTGCTTCAATTTGACCTCAACGCAACTCAATCTCGTTGCCTACATTGGTAGGTTTTCATACAACCAAAGAACACGCAAAATAGTGGAGAATTGAATAAGAAAAAATACAGAAAATTCACCTTCAATTTGCTTAAATTGAGATTGATCTTGCTTCCAATTTGTCTTGGCTCGCCTCTAACAACTTGCAGGAAGTGAAATGGATGATGAAAGGGCTTGGATTCTTGGAGTTTTAATTCCAAAACAGAATGAGAATTGAAACTCAATTTCAAGTGAAATCTTTATGTTTATCCTTTTAATGAGGGTTAGCGAAGAAGCAGGTCAAAGTTTAGGTAAGAGATCCCATTTCTGAGCTCAAGGACCATGTATTTATAGGCTATCAATTACTTTCCACACCATTTCCATTTTTTTCCAAAAATAGCAATGTTATGGTGCATGCTTCCATGGGTGTGCACAAGGCCCAAAGAATGATTGAAATTAGTCCAAAATCGTGCACAAGTGATCCTAAAATCTTAACACGAGGCCATGCAATGTTGGTTGAAAGTTGATCATGAATTCATCCAAATGGGGCCATGCATTACACTCATGTGCAAGTCATTTGAAAATACTCCAAATGCCATGATCTTAGACTATTTAGAAAGATAACATGAAGGGGAGAAACTTTTCTATTGAAACTTTTCCCGCTGTGAGCTTGGATCATGATGAATTTTGAGGTCGAAGTTGGAGAAATCAAACATAGTTGAAACTTTTCTAAGTTAAAAGTCAAATGATCACTTTTTCCACCTTGAATAACTTTTGCTATGAGATTCAAATGAAAATGGTTCCTTTTTCAAAGTTATAGATCTTTCATTACTCTTCAATTCGGAAACAAATTTTACACCATTTTAATCTTGCATGAGGGAATTATTGATTTTAGAAGTTGAGGAAAATTGCTTGTTCAATGATGATGGCCCAAAATGACCTATAATGTTTCCTCATAGCACATACTCTTCCAAGTAGAATTTGACATTTCTCAAAGAAGTAAAGTTGGATAAGACATCTTGAAATTAATCATGAAACTTGGATGTCCTTCATAATATAAAAAATGATCAAGTTATGATTCTTAGAAGTTGACCTTCCATCTAGGGCAAAAACAAAATGACCTATAATCTTCCATCATTAAACATGACTTTTCAAGAAAAATTAGATCTTGATGCCAACATGAAAGTTGTTTGGAATGTCATAAAGAGTCACTTTCATCTTGGAATCATTTTCACATGACAAAAATTGTATGAGATAGGGTCTAGGGAACCCTAGATTTGACTAGTTGACTTTCTCTGGTCAACCTCTTTGAACCAACGTACAAACTCGAAATTACTTTGATCTTTGGGGCTCATGGATAACAATATATGCTTCAGATGAATTACAATGGAGTATCCCTTGAGATTTTTGACCAAATTTTTAAGAAACTTACTGAGGAAGTCACACAAGGTACCTAGATGAATTAGGGCTTCAAAGGAAAAGAAGCTTCAATCTCTTGATGAATTCTTGATCAAAGTGACAATTAAAGAACATGGGGATCCATATATGATAATTATAACCATTGTGAACCTTTCCATGGTTGATCTCTTACATTGAGGGTCTCAAACCCTAGATATGAACTTGGTGGGGCATAGATGGACACACACACCTACAAAAGAAACAAAGCTACACATAGACATATTTTTGGTATTTTGGTTAATAAACAAAAGAAAATAAAGTATGATACAATCAAAAGTGCTTGGTTATCTCTCTCAATGCAAACCCAATGAATGAGGAGTGAGGAGAATACCAAGGTGTGATCCCAAAGCCAATGCAAGTGATGAGATAACATGATAGACTGTCGGGAAAAAAATAGGAATTACAACTACTGGTTACTGGGTAGAATACCAAAGAGAGTATTCGCCATCGGTTAAGATGAACATATCAAGGATAAACTCAAAGGGAGAATATGATTTATATCTACCATTTACTGGGAAGAATACCACAATTAGGAATTACAACTACCGATTACTGGGTAAAATACCAGAGAAAGAGAAAATCAATCATCGGTTAAGATGAACATATCGAGGATAAACTCTCTGGGGAAGGAAGGAACTACAACGACCTTTTTATAGGATAGAATACCAAACAGGAAGAATATTCGTTGTCGGTTAAAATGAACATATCAAGGATAGACTTGTCGGGGAAACGAAAAAACGAATCCGCTGGAGAAATCAAAGAAGTAAATTACCTTTCACCAGTTACTGGGTAAATTAACATAGGTAGAGTACTCAATCATCAAGAAGGATATTACCGGCTATTGGGTGATAAACTCTTGGGGCCAAAAGATCTATCTAGGTAACAACTAAAAAGAAACTGTCAAACAAGACTCAACCCAATGAGGATATAACTCAAGGGGAGTGGTTCCATCTAGGTAATGAACTTGGGAGGAAACTGAAATAACCATAATCCACGAGGCAAGAACTCAATGGGAAAGGAGAAAGGATAAACTCTCTCTGCTTAGGGGGATGGCACTCTACAGTTGAAGGAGGACATGCACACCAAATCTACATGGGGAAATAATATTACCAAAGTAGGGGATCATAAGAAAGGTCAATGTGACAACAATGCATAATGAAATATTTGTTGTTATATTTATGCATGTATATGCATGAATATGTATACAATTATGCTGATAAACGAGCACAAAGGATACAAACAATGAAGGTTTGAATCATCACGACTAGATACTCGACTAATCTCAACAAGATGGGAACACCAACTAAAGAACCTGCTAGGGATGAAAATAAATCATCGAGGATATAAATCCTAACTCAAAAATTCAATTCGCTGGGATGGAACACAACCATGGCTCAAGGGAGACTGAGGATACATCAATCCAAATCAAGGCTCAACTCTAGTTGGGGAAAGGCATGGAGAACATGTATCCAACCCAAAATGCTAAGGATAAAAGGAGATCTGTCGAGGATCCACATCTCAAGCTGAGGGATATATATACTTTTCAAATCAACAAGTCACCACTGCGGGGAATTTTAAGCCAACCCCATATCAAATGGGAGACAACCTCGCAGGGGATATCATCCATACTGCTCAGAACCAAATACAACCTGAAGGAAGAAATATTCATTCAAACGATGGAACTCCGTTGGGGTCTCAAGTTACAACAAGAGGTAAAAACTCTGAGTAAGGATAACCCTACGATCTATTCAGGATTCCATCCACAAACATCTCTGTAGGGCTTCGTTGAGGGATTCAACAATCTTCCAGGATAAATCAAAGGCCACACGAGGATACAAAAATCAACACCAAATTCCTTAAAAGGACAACAACAGTCGTCAGACTCTTCTTGGAGATTGAGAAATAAACCAATTCGAGGTACCAATATATCAATCGGATCTGCAGACTCACACAGGGGAGAAACTGTCACAGCTATGCAACACACAAATAAAGGCGTTGGGGATCTTAAAAACAAATAAGGGTTCCACGGAGATCCAAGGTTCATGCAAGATACAAATGCAAATGAAGATCATAAATCCTTAGCTAGGGATAGATGATAAACTACAAAGAGAACAACAGATTAGCTCTAATGGGGATGATAAATTGCTTGGGGAGAAACTCATTAACCATGTTAGAGATGAACGACGAACTGTTGTGGAGGTAAAGTCACCAACAACTGCTCAGGGAAGACCAACAATGCTTCACACATAAAGACTTACCGTTCTTAGATTTTTGTTGACATTCCTTTTTGAAATCGGTTGTTCTTAAAGTAAATGTCTTATTATTTAAGAAAAATGATTGTTCATTGATTCATTTATTTCAAAATTATCATCATAAACATTTAATTTTAAAATAGAAACAAATAAGAATAAGAAACAATTGGATAAAAGCTCAACTTTATTTAATGAAATGGTAGTCCGTAAATGGCGGGACTCCATGGATCTTTACAAAGTTTGAAAATGGTAATTTACATGGAAAAGTGCTACATTGAATACAATGACCACTACTATTCCCACCAACTTTGAAATCTATTGTGTGCCTATCTTTGGATGAAAATGATGAATCAGTACCAAATAACTGTTCAAAACTGCTTCAAAGATCAGGATTTTTTTTTCTGTTTTATGTCTCTAACTTTTTCCTGAATTGCCCTTTTGGGTTTTCAATCCATCGAGACGCTCATTTTTGCCTAAGCCGCCCTTTCGAGTTTTCAACTTAGCGAGTTGTTCTTTTCTTTTTAGGCGAATTATTTCTTGAGTGCATCGACGTTCATAGGACGAGTGAACTCTTCACCATCCATAGTTGTAAGAATCAAAGCACCACCTAAAAAGGCTCTCTTAACAACATATGGGCCTTCATAATTAGGAGTCCATTTGCCCCTAGCGTCAGGTTTAAAAGATAGAATCTTCTTAAGCACGAGGTCACATTCTCGAAACACACGAGGCTTAACCTTCTTATCAAAATCTTTCTTTATTCTTTGTTGATATAACTGACTATGACACATGGCAGTCAATATCTTCTCTTCAATCAAATTGAGCTGATCAAACCTGGTCTGACACTATTTAGCTTCTATCAACTTGGCTTCCATTAATACACGTAATGATGGGATCTCAACCTATATGGGGAGCACATCTTCCATGCCATAAACAAGAGAGAAAGGGGTTGCCCCTATTCAGGTGCAGACAGATGTACGATACCCATGTAAAGCAAATAAGAGCAACTCATGCCAATCCTTATTCGTCACAACCATCTTCTGAATGATCTTCTTAATGTTCTTGTTTGCAGTTTTAACAACTTCATTCATCTTAGGTATGTAGGGAGAAGAATTGTAATGTGCAATCTTGAAGTCTTTGCAAAGAGCTTCCACAATATTATTATTCAAGTTCGATCCATTATCATTAATGATCTTACTTGGCACACCATAACGGAATATGATCTGATTATTGATGAACCTTACAACGACTTGCTTAGTCACATTTGCATACGATGTCGCTTCAACCCATTTTGTGATGTAATCAATAGCCACCAGAATGCAATGATGTTCGTTCGATGCTTTGGGCTCAATCATGCCAATCATATCAATTCCTCACATGGATAAGGGCCATGGAGAGGAAATGATGTTCAACAGTGTCGGAGGAACATGGATCTTATTTTGATAGATGTGGCACTTATGTCATTTCTTCATAAACTTGCAACAACCATACTCCATTGTCATCCAATAGTAACATCCTCTCAACATCTTATTTGCCATAGCATGTCCATTGGAATGAGTACCAAAGGAACCTTCATGGACTTCATTCATCAATAGGTCTGCTTCGTGTTTATCCACGCATCTGAGCAAAACCATATCGAAATTCCTCTTATAAAGCACATCACCATTCAAGTAGAAGTTGCTAGCTAATCTTTTCAAAGTCTTCTTATCTTTCAAAGATGCCTTAGACGGGTAAATCTGATTTTGGAGGAAACATTTGATATCATAATACCATGGCTTTTCATCTTTGACTTCTTCAACAGCAAATACATGATATGGCATATCAAGACGCATCACAGTCAAATTAGGAACTTCATTCTAATACTTCACCATAATCATGGAAGCCAACATTGCAAGAGCATCTGCCATCCAATTTTAGTCTCAATGGATATGATGAAACTCAACCTTTGTAAAGAAGGTTGATTTCCTCCTCGCATAATCTTTATATGGTATCAAACTGGGTTGATTTGTCTCCCATTCACCTTTAATCTGATTCACAACCAAGGCTGAATATCCATAGACGTCAAGATGTTTAATTCTGAGATCCATGCCCTCTTTAAGCCCCATAATGCAAGCTTCATACTCGGACATATTATTTGTACATTTGAAGGTCAATCTAGCTGTAAACGGAAAATGAGTTCCTTGAGGAGTAATAATCGCTACCCCAATGCCATTACCATACGAATTAACAGCTTCATCAAATACCATTCCCCAACGAGAACTAGGCTCTGGCCCTTCTTCAAAAAATGATTCATCATAATCTTTCATCTTCAAGTACAAAATATCTTCGTCAAGAAAATCATATTGCACTGACTGATAATGTTCAATAGGTTGGTGAGCCAAATGGCCGGTGTAGCGGTAAATTTGTGACCATCAAGCTATGGATAAACTTGATGTCAATAAAACCAGAGTCTCCACCACGCTTTTATTGTTTCCATAGGAAAAGGGAAAAATACGAACAAAACCCAAGGATAATAATTTTCAAATCAAAACTAATAAAATGCCATAGATTACAGGTAAGGGGGTTGGTTATACAAAGGGAAGGTGTTAGCACCCAAAGTGTCCTAGGTACTCCTAGGGAGCCCTTTTTGTATGCATATATTTTTGGGTATAAATGATGTTTGAGAAAATATAGAGTGTAGGGATGGGAAAAGAATTCATTGATTATATTTTTATGTTTTTACAAAACCTTGATTCTTGTGCCTACATACCAGCTGTAAGACCCCAATTTTGGCCCTAAGATCCCTCATGTCATCTCATCATATGCATCAACATGGGGATCACACCTTGTCATCCTCCTTACCCCTCACTTATTAGGTTTGCATTGGGAGAGATCACCAAGCACAATTTTATTGTATCATACTTTGTTTTTTATCTTTTACTAACCAAAATACCAAAAATATGTCAATATATAGTTTGTTGCTTTTGTAGGTAATATGTATGCTCACCTATGCTCTATCAAGCTCATATTTAGGGTTTAAGACCCTTATTGCAAGGAGCTCAATCAAGAATTTGCATACATTGGATCTAAGTATCATATATGGATCCCCATGATATTCACATGTTATTTTGATCAAGAAATCACCAAGAGTTTGGAGTTGGTTTGCCTTGGAAACCCTAATTCATCTGGGTATCTTATGTGACTTCTTCAACAAGTTTCTCCACCAATTAATCAAATATTTTAATGGATACTTAACATTTCATCATATTATGCATATATGATCCTCCATTAGTTCCAAAAGTCAATAGAATTTCAAGCTAGCAAGTTGGTTCATGGTGGTTGACCAGAGAAAGTCAACTAGTCAAAACTGGGTTTCCCTAGACCCTATCTCCTACAATTTTTGTCATATGAAAATGATTCCAAGAGAAATGTTACTCTAAATTACAGTCCAAGTAACTTTCATGTTAAGGTCTAGAGCTATTTTTGCTTATAAAGTCATTTTTTATGGTGAAAGATTATAGGTCATTTTGCCTAAACCCTAGTTTGAAGGTCAACTTCCCAACACCATAACTTGCTCAATTTTTATGATATGAAAGATATTAAAGTTGCATGATCTAATTCAAGATTCCTACTTCAACTTTGATGTTTGGAGTAAGTTCAAATTCAACTTACAAACGCATGTGCTAAGAGGAAACAATATAGGTCATTTTGGGTCAATACCATTGAACAAGTGATTTTCCTCAAATTCTAAAATACATAACTCCTTCATGATAAATCCAAATGAGGTCAAATTTGTGACCAAATTTAAGGGACTTGAAAGACATAAAACTTTAGTGAAGGAACTTTTCTCATTTGAAGTCCATAGAAAAAGTTATTCAAGGTGGAAGAAGTAAACATATGGCTTGGTACTTAGACATTTTTTAATATGTTTGATTTTCCAAACTTCCACATCAAAATTTATCATGATCCAAGCTTCAAATGAAAAAGTGTTCAACATGAAAGTTGTTCCCCTTGGTCTAACCTTTCCAAAAAGTCCAAAATCATATTATTTGGACAAAGTATGAGGCACTTGCGCATGGGTTAAACTTGAAGGACCATTTAGATGATTTCAAGTTCCACTTTTCATACACGAACGCATGGCTTGACAACATGATTTCAGCATTGCTTACACTCAATTTTGGACCTAAGTGCATCACTTGATGGGCCTATCACACACCCATGCAAGCATTCAAGATAGATTTTCAAACTTTTGCAAAAAATGGAAGTGTGCAATTATCAATCTCATGGCCTATAAATAAGACCTCTCCTGGTCATAAATAGGGGCCTCATGCCTAAGCTTTGATTCAGCAAACCCTAACCCTCACCATTAAAGGATATGCTTGAAGATTTTCTTTGAAAATCGAGTTTCAAATCTCCAACTGTTTTGAGACTGAAACTCCAAGAGTCCATCCATTTCCTTGATCCATTTCCATTCCATCAAAAATCTGAAGCAAGGCAAAGAATAATTGAGAGCAAGATCGTGCCAATCTGAAGCTACATTGAAGGTGAATTTCCAGATTTTCTACTCTTCGATTCTCTCTTATTTCTCCACTATTCTTGTTGATTTTTGGTTGTCTGAAGTTCTACCAATGTAGGCAACAAGATTGAGTTGCTTAGAGGTCAAATCAAAGCAACTCAGATCATGATCCTCAAAATTCAACTCTCTGTATCTTCCAATATAGTTGGAGTTAGATAAAATTGAGGCCAGATTCGAGCTCCTGAGTATTTTTTCTTTAAATTCATGTCTTGCTTTTTCATTTTGGTGATGGTTGAAGGTGGACCAGTCCGGTGAGGTCCACCGGAGAAGAAGACCAGAGCTCTGGCTCCAGTGATGTATTGACAAGCTTCTGAACCACATGATTCGTTTAAAATGTTTTAATCTTAAACGTTGGTTATGATTACCACGCGTGCAGCGCACTTGACCTGGTGTATGGTGGAACGCGCGCTTTGGACCATTTGATCTACCACCTCAATTAATGAGGGAGATCAGATGGTCCACGTATTTTTGATTTTCTGAATTTCCATTTTATTTGCTTTATTTTCATTAATTCATATTAATTTTGATATTGATCCCAAAAATATGGGACTTTCACCAAAAAAATTCAAATATTTTTCTCTTTCATTTTCTGAAGTAAAATTATTTTTTGGATCAATATTAATATTTTCCATGATTAAATTGTTTTTGTGTATATTTTTAATTGTTTAAAAATACTTAACTGACTTTCAAAAAATAATGAATTTTTTTCTCCAAGGTCCTTTGATCTTGTTTGACCTATGATATATCTCTTGACCGTTTATTTGGTGTTTTGAAGAGGTTTTAGGTTTTTGATCAAACATAATTTAATTTAATACATTTTTAATTGATTTTAATTTGTTTAATTGAAAATAAATTATGTTGAGCTATTTCCATTGACTTGTGAAGTTTGACTATTGTGTTTGGGCCTTGGTCAAGGTTGATTTGACTTTTGTTGGATTAAAATCATTGGATTTAGGGGATTGATGAAATATACATTTTATCTCTCAAAATGAATGAATGATTTTAATTTGATAAAATTACTTCCATGACCAATTTGTGTTTGTCTCATTTCCCCTCCCTCTTCATCTTCAATCCCTTTCTATCCCACTCCTCTCATTGGCCATTTACATCTCAATATCCTAAGGCTAATTGGTTGATAGACCAATATAAGTATGGATGAGATTAGGTCCACCCTTTGCCATTTTCTTTTTGTGTGTGGTATGTTTTAGGAGTGTGGTTTATTATACCATATCTCTAACATGCATTAACACCAAAAAATTTATTGCCCGACCTCAGATAGTTGTGAATTCTACATAAGTACAATTACGATTGCTTAACATAGCGCTAACTTTTTGACACAAAGGCATAACATTCTAGTAAGTGAGATTGTAAGTCTCCCCCTTTCATGGTATTGTGTGGAAACATGGCCTTTTTTCCTTCTTTTGGAAGATGTCTTGGTTCAAGGATCCATGCTTGTGAATAGAGGGTTGAGTGTTCTCCAAAGAATGACTTAAACAATTGAAAAGAAAAACTTCACTAACTTCTAATCAACTAACATTTGACTAACTTTTAATTTCAAGCCATTTACTTTTATGCACTTTAAATTTGAGCCATTTATCATTTTGTCATTATACATATCATTTAACTTGTTTATTTTAATGTCATTTTCACTTTGCTCACTTGAGCCATACTTTGTGATTATATTGTAATGTATATACTTGTTTGTGTATTTTGTTTTTGTTGGTAGTCTTTTGACCTTAAGATACTTAATAAATAACAAAAACCCTAAAAAATATTTGTGTGGACTGTTGGACTTGATATGAGACTTGGACTTAGAATTAGACAACATTCCCTATGCAAAAGGACTTGGCCAATGCTAACATTTCTGAAACCAAGTGCTTGTGAAGTGATTCTTTCATCTGATACAAGTGTTGGAATCCTTATGAGTTCATCTGCAATATGGTCTTGATAAAGCTGTCACTTTGAACCTATGTCTAATGCATTATTCTGAGCCATTCAAGGAGTATGCCATCTGATACATGGGAGCTTAAGAAGAAGACTATGAAGTTGCTTGTTTGGATGTGGCTATCTTTATTTGATACCTTGCTCTTCATCTTGCTATTTGTGTATTGATATTGCTTGATTCAAAAGTCCAAGGGAAAGTGGGTTTCTATATGACATTCTTGTCTATTGGATTGCATCTCATTGGTCAGATCTTTTCAACTCTTAAATTTTAAATTTTTTTGCTTAGCATTAGTCTCTTCATCTCCTCCCCACTTCTTTAATTTCAAAATCTCTCCCCCTTTTAAAAATCTTCTTTGATTGTATTTTTTTTCTAAAACTTTGACCATAATGCAAACTTGTGATTTCTAAATCTTCTTTAATTTCAAAATCTTCTTTGCTTGTGATTTCTAAACTTAGACTTTATTGCAAATTAATAACTTTGTCCTTATGCCATTGCATTTTTAAAACTCTTTTCTTAATCAAACTTGTAAATGAATCTAACCATATTGACTTAAAATTTCAAAAGACAAAAAGAACTAATACTCATCCAAACTCTTTTAGGCCTTTGGTGCCTTTCTTAAACTTAATTTTTTGTTAAAAGTAACTCACTCACTTTGAAATTGATACCACGAACTACGAGGTTTTGATCCCTCATTTTTATGTTGGTACGTAGGCACAAGTCCGAAGGTCTTATCAAACACAAAAGTATAATCAATGAATTCTTTTCTCATCCCCACACTCTATTTTTCTCAAACATCATTTTATACTAAAACACATGTACACACAAAAAGGGCTCCCTAGGAGTACCTAGGACACATTGGGTGCTAACACCTTCCCTTTGTGTAACCAACCCCCTTACCTGTAATCTCTGGCATTTTATTAGTTTTGATTTGAAAACTTCTTATCTTTGGGTTTTGTTCATACTTTTCCCTTTTCCCTGGGAAACAATAAAAGTGCAGTGGCGACTCTGGTGTTATTGACGTTAAGTTTATCCATAGCTTAATGGTCATGAATTTACCGCTACAGAAATTAAGTGGCGACTCTGCTGGGGAGTAGTCCTCAGTGGGTTTAGCCTACGTTTTTATGTATATATAATTGTATATTTGATGTTTGTATATTTGTTTGTATGATATAATCTGCTTGTTGTGCTTGGTAATCTCTGAGTGGTGAGATAAGTTCTAACCCGAACTTGAGTGCAATTAAGATAGGAGCATGGTATAGTCATGTTTGACTTTTGTGGAGTAGTCATTAACAAGTTGGCTTGAGACCCATCTACTTAATGGATACCCTTTTAGAGTTATGAATGTCACACAAGTTATTTGGGGTTAGGCATTACTTTCTCTGATTTGGGGTCCGATAAGCTAAGGACCGTAGAACATTTAACCCTACTTGGCCTATTTAGGATGTAGTGCGGAGACTGTTCAAGTGTAGACTTGATAACAATTGTTACGTGATGCTACACTCAGACGAGTTTCTCTTGAGAATATTATGGGTTGATGAGTCAGTCATCCTAACCTATAATATCTGATAGATGGAATTAAGACTCTGGGAACTTTTTAGAACATGATCTATAGGTTTTTACTCTTAGTACACTCCTTTGGGGTGGTTCTTAACAAGACTCCATGCTTGTGACTCACAACAAACCCTTGATTCTTGGTTAATCCAATCAAGTCTTGTCAATATCAATGGAACTTGGGTGTTGATAAGGTGAAAACCATAATCCACCAAAATGGATGATTGATCTTGACAATTACTTGATTCATCCCTTGACCTTTGTTTGTTTGCCTTGTGTGTGATCCCTTGTTTGTGATTGTTGCATTCATGCATTCATGTGTATTATGAAATTCATCACACGAAAAATAACTTCAAGGAACTGAGGCTTTATTTGTAAATATTTTCAGACCATGGATTATGGACGAAGGAACACTAAGAAGTAGAGTCTCAGATGTCCTGATTTAAAAGAGTTAAGGAAGCTATCATCTTTTGTATTATATCCCTTGGACTTCAAGCAACGTCATGGGAAGCTTCTATCTGTGTTATCTGCTAATATGGTTGAAGGACTCTTGAATGTTTTGGTTCAGTTCTATGACTCTATCTACTGTTGCTTCACTTTTCCCGATTATCAGCTTATGCCCACGTTAGAGGAGTATGCCCATCTCTTGGGAATACCTGTTTCTAACAAAGTGCCTTTTAGTGGATTGGAGGAGATTCCCAGATCTCATCTTATAGATAAAGCTCTTCATCTAAAGAAGTCTGAGATTGAGGCTCATTGGGTGAAGAAAGGAGGAATGTTTGGGTTAACTTCTGAGTTCCTTATTGGGAAAGCTACTGCCTTTGCTCAAGCCAGTAGTGTGGATGCTTTTGAAGCCATATTTGTGTTGCTCATCTATGGTTTGGCTTTGTCCGCTAACATTGACGGTTTTGTTGATGTTAATGCCATTAGAATCTTTTTGATTGGGAATCTAGTGCCTACTTTGTTGGGTGATATGTACTTATCTTTGCATTTGAGGAATTATAAATGTGGTGGAACTATTGTATGTTGTGTTCCTCTTCTGTACAAGTGGTTTATTTCACACTTGCCTCAGACGCCTGCTGTTGTGGAGAACAAACAATGTCTACGGTGGTCTTAGAGACATAAGTCTCTAACTAATGATTATATAGTTTGGTATGATTCTTCATGGGGTAGCTTGGATATTATTGATAGTTGTGGTGAATTCTCTAATGTGCCTCTGATTGGTACACAAGGAGGAATCAACTACAACCCTGCTTTGGCTCGTCGTCAACTTGGGTTCCCCTCGAGAGACAAACCTAATAACACTCAGTTAGAGGATCTTTTCTATTAAGACGGTAAAGATCCCCAACATTTGAAGCTGAAGATGATACACGCTTGTCATAATGTGCATAGGAAAGGAAGATCCAAGCTTGGTCCGCGCAACTATGTAGCTTTGGAAGCTTACACTACATAGGTGAAGAAGAGAGCTTTGGAATTGAAGATGCCTTATGCTTGTGAGAGACCTATGTCTATTGTTGTGGTTGAGCCATAAATTTTCCCTAACCAAGATGTAGAGGAGTTGGAAGACGCACTCACCAAGATGAAGCAATATAAGGATATGTAGGAAAAAATGGTTCCATGCTTTGAGCCGAAAGCATGAAGAGATGTAGCTTGAGTCTAAGGACAAAGATGCACTTATTGAACTTCTTGAAGACCGAGCAGAGAAGAGACAGACATAGCCAAAGGGTCCATCTTCCTCTAGTATGCCTCAACCTTCTGGTTCTTGGAAGAAGATTGTTGATCAGCTTGTCCTCGAGAAGGCTCAGATGAAGAGATCTTTTGAGTCTGAGATTCGACGCATCCAAAGGAAGTATGCGCCTGCAGCCAGATCATCTGACGCTGTTGTTAGGGGATCCTTAGGATGATTAGTTTCCTTACCTCTTGTGTTTATATTTTGGTTTCTGAAATTGTACTCAGTGTAATCCTTC
This sequence comes from Lathyrus oleraceus, assembly GCF_024323335.1. Taxonomy (NCBI): domain Eukaryota; kingdom Viridiplantae; phylum Streptophyta; class Magnoliopsida; order Fabales; family Fabaceae; genus Lathyrus; species Lathyrus oleraceus. Next base: position 54,547,393 of record NC_066579.1, read on the forward strand.
CAATTATATGAATAAAAGAGATTTTTATGGTCAATCAAATTGTTACAATTGTTATTATATATTTGCGTATGTTCCTTGAAAATAAAAACAATCAAAACATTGCATTTCATGCATCATTTGCATCACAGGTTTTTCTTCCGTCAGATGTCTTATTGGTTATTCTTCTGTGCTTCAGCCATGCTGACTCATTGATACAATACTCACACCAATCATCCGAGAATCATGGAACATTTGGAACAAGAGAACCGAGAGTTGAAGGACGAGATTGCCGCTTGACTTCCATGATGGAGTCAGTTCTAGCTGCTCAGAGTCAGTCTTCTCCAATGCCTGCAACTCCTCCTCCTCAGAGGATTTTCATCTTAGAGGTTTCTACTTCAACCATGCCCGCCACTCAGTTTGCTCCGATTATGCCTGCTGGATTTCCGTGGGGAATGCCGATAAACTTTGTGCCTGAAGGGTTTGCGCCTACCTTTGCTTCTATGCCGGCATCTAGCTCGGTCATGTCTGTGCCGCCTCCAGTTGTTCACACCCTGCCTCGTGTTGAGGACACCAGCTACCATTCTGAGCCGTCTGAAGGTCCGAATGTTTATGAGAAGATGGACGAGATGAAATACCAATTCCTTGATCTGCGAAAGGAGTTGAAGACCTTGAGGGGAAAATATTTGTTTGGTAAGATTGTTGCGGAACTTTGCTTAGTGCCAAACGTTAAGATCCCGATGAAGTTCAAAGTCCCTGACTTTGAAAAGTATAAGGGAAATACTTTCCCGCTCAGCCATCTTGTCATGTATGCCAAGAAAATGTTGATGCAAACTGATAATGATCAGTTATTAATCCATTAATTTCAAGATAATCTGACTGGTGCCACTCTGAGGTGGTACATGGGTTTGGATAGTACGAGTGCTCGCACGTTCAATGATTTGGGTGAGGAATTTGTGAAACAGTATAAATACAACGTGGACATGGCACCAGATAGGGACCAGTTGAGGTCGATGTCTCAGAAGGACAAGGAGACATTCAAAGAATACGCACATAGATGGAGAGAGTTAGCTGCTCAGATCAACCCTCCATTGGAAGAAAAGGAGATGACCAAGATTTTTCTCAAGACCCTAAGCTTGTTTTACTACGTGTGAATGATTGCTAGTGCCCCTAGTGATTTTACCAAAATGGTAAACATGGGGATGAGATTAGAAGAAGGTGTCTGAGAAGGAAGTTTGTCTAAGGAAGAGGTATCGTCGAGCAAGAAGTATGGTAGAAGTTTCGCTAGGAAGAAGGAAGGCGAAACCAATGCAGTGTCCATGGGGAGGCAGAGGAGGCGTCATGTCAGAAGAAGTTCGCAACCACGTCAACACCATCATAAAGTGTCATCTGTTATTCCAGTATTTTCCAATAATTAATCAATGCCAGTTCAACAGCAACGTCAACAACAACCACAACAAAGAACAAACAACTACAACAATAACACCAGTAATAATCAACAACAATATAATTTTAAGAGGAAAAAGGTCTCTTTTGACCCTATTCCTATGTCTTATGTTGAATTATACCCATCTTTGGTTCTCAAGAACCTACTTCAACCGAGAAATCCGCCTCAAATTCCAAAACTACTTCCATGGTGGTATAAGCCAGAACTCCACTGTGCCTTTCACCAAGGAGCTCCCGGCCATGATATCGAGAATTGCTACCCGCTGAAATATGAGGTCCAGAAGCTCGTGAAGAGTGGGATGGTGTCCTTCTGAGGACCGTGCGCCAAACGTGAAAGCAAACCCATTACCTGCTCATGGTAATCCCTTAGTTAATATGGTAGACGATTGTACCAGGGAGTTCAAGATCTATGACATCCACTTCATCAGAAGATCCTTGGTGATGATGCATAAGGATATTTGCATGGTGAGTGATTGTGAGCATGACCATGATGGTTGTGCAATTTGTAGTGTTAATCCCCGAGGGTGCATCGTTGTCAAGAGAGACATCCAAAGGTTGATGGATGAAGGTATGATCCAGATTTTCTAGTCCCGTCACTTGGGTGACAATGTGAATATAATAGTGCAAGTATTCAAGACCCCAGAGAGGGTGGTAATCCAGTTTGATAGCAGCAGCAGTAACATCATTAACAGATCGGTATCTCCGTTGGTAATACGGTTAGCGGGTCCAGTCCCGTATGCATCCGATAGAGTTGTTCGATATCAATATAACACCACTACGTTGGAGAATGGTAAGAGGTTATGTTGCCTACAACTAGTTCTGTTGTGAATATCGATGATGTTACAAAGGTGACCCACAATGGTCGTGTTTTTGGGCCTGTGTTTCCTAAAGGATGTAGAGGATGTCGGTAAGAAGGTTGAGGTACCTACAGTAGATCTGGTTAGTGCTCCAAGATGTAAGTCTAGTGAATCCAGCAGTTTAAAGCCTAATGATGATTACGAGGTACTCCGTTTGATTAAGAAAAGCGAATTTAATATGGTGGAGCAGCTGCTCCAAACTCCTTCCAAAATTTCAGTGTTGTCTCTGCTCATGAATTCTGAAGCGCACAGAGAAGCATTGCAAAAGGTATTGGAACAAGCCTATGTCGAGCCTGATGTAACTGTGGATCAATTTGATCATATTGTGGCTAAAATCACTTCTTGTAACAACTTGAGTTTTTGTGATGAAGAGTTTCTCGAGGAAGGCAGAAATCACAACCTAGCATTGCATATATCAATAAATTGCAAGGAGGATGCATTGTCCAACATATTGGTTGATACGAGTTATTTGTTAAATGTGCTCCCTAAGTCAAATCTATCAAGGTTGATCGTCAAAGCTTTTGATGGTTCTCGCAAAACTATTATTGGTGAAGTGGACCTTCCAATGAAGATAGGTTCGAGTGATTTCCAAATTACTTTCCAAGTAATGGATATTCACCCAGCCTATAACTGCTTGTTAGGAAGGCCATGCATACATGAGGCAGGAGCTATTACATCAACTCTGCATCAGAAGTTGGAAATTGTGAAGAATGGTAAGCTCGCCATCATGGGTGGAGAGAAAGCTCTGTTAGTGAGCCATTTGTTGTCTTTCTCATATCTTGAAGCTGAGGATGAGGTTGGAACCCCATTCCAAGCTTTATCTATTGCTGAGAAAAAGAGAGTTGGGGCACCTATGTCCTCTTTTCAAGACGCTCAGAAGATTGTTGAAGACGGTAATTCTGATCAGTGGGGACGAATGGTAGAGGTCGCCGAGAATAAGAGCCGAGCAGGTTTGGGATTCCAGGAAGGATCTTCTGTGATCAAGGCTGAAGGTTTGCAACCTAGTTTTCGTAGCGGAGGGTTCATTTATGATAATGAATAACACTTAGCTGCAGTAATCGAGGGTGACGAAGATGAAGAGTGCACCAATTTTGTGATGCATGGAAAAGCTTGCAACAATTGGACCGCTGTCGATGTTCCTGTTATTGTTCATCACTCTAAGTAATTGTTTTATTATTTTTGAAAATCCTTCTCTTATGCCTAAGGGAGAAGTGAACATTGGTGGGCATATTTCAAATTGATCATCAATAATATGAAATTCTATTCATCCACGTCTTTGATGTTTTTACTTTTACTTTTTGCTTTTCTGAAAAAAATGGTAATCACAAAAAACATAAATAAATAAATAATAATTGTCCATATGCATAATATTTGGTCACAATTCACTTCTCTAAAATCAAAATATCAAATCATTATGCAAGTTGGTTTCTAAACTCATTGAATACAATGATCCTGCTCCTTCTCCAAACTTTGAATTCCTTGTGTTTGAGGCTGAGGAAGAAAGTGGTGAAGAAGTGTCTGATGAATTGTCTCGTCTACTTGAGCATGAGCAAAAAGCCATTCAGCCAATCGAAGAACAGATTGAGTTGGTCAATTTGGGTTCCGAAGATGATGTGAAGGAAGTCAAGGTTGGGTCTCAACTGTGTCCAGAGGTTAAGAAGGGGTTAATTGATCTTCTCCGAGAATATTCAAATGGTGGAGCATAGGTTGTCGTTGAAGCCAGAATGCCCGCCAGTCAAGCAGAAGTTGAGAAGAACTCATCCTGATATGGCCGTGAAGATCAAAGAAGAAGTGCAAAAGAAGATTGATACTGGTTTCCTTGTTACTGCTGAGTATCCTCAGTGGGTGGCCAATATCGTGCCTGTTCCTAAGAAGGGCGGAAAATTTCGTATGTGTGTTGACTATAGAGATTTGAACAAAGCTAGTCTGAAAGATGATTTCCCTCGGCCATACATTGATATGTTGGTAGACAATACAACTAAATTCAAAGTCTTTTCATTTATGGATGGATTTTCCGGATATAATCAAATCAAAATGGCACCCAAAGATATGGAGAAGACCACATTCATTACACCTTGGGGAACATTCTGTTATAGAGTGATGTCTTTCGGTTTAAAGAATGTTGGTGCAACATACCAGAGAGTAATGACCACTCTTTTTCATGATATGATGCATAAAGAGGTCGAAGTATATGTTGATGACATGATTGCTAAATCCAATGATAAAGGAGAGCATGCTGAGCATTTGTTAAAGTTATTCTAGCATTTGAGGAAGTACAAACTCCGCTTGAATCCCAATAAATGTACTTTTGGTGTTCGTTCTGGTAAGTTGTTGGGCTTTATTGTCAGTGAGAAGGGTATTGAAGTTGATCCTGCCAAGGTCAAAGCAATACAAGAGATGTCTGCGCCCAAGACTGAGAAGTAAGTAAGAGGTTTTCTCGGTTGCTTGAATTATATCTCCAGATTCATTTCACACATGACTGCCACATGTGCGCCTATATTCAAGGTTCTTCAGAAAGATCAGTCTTGTGATTGGGCCGAATATTTCCAGAAAGCTTTTAATAGTATCAAAGAGTATCTGCTTGAACCTTCGATTTTGTCTCCTCCTATAGAAGGAAGACCATTGATCATGTATTTAATTGTGCTTGATGATAGTATAGTTGGTGTTCTAGATCAGCAAGACGAAACCGGAAAGAAAGAATATGCGATTTACTACCTCAGTAAGAAATTCACCGATTATGAGACTCGGTATTCTATGCTTGAAAAGACTTGTTGCACATTGGCTTGGGCTGCTAAGCGTATGCGTCAATATATGTTGAATCATACCACTTGGTTGATATCCAAAATGAATCCAATCAAGTACATTTTTTAGAAGCCTGCTTTAACTGGGAGGATTTCCCGTTGGCAGATGTTGTTGAAATTCTGGTATCAAATATGACATGTCAAAGGTAATGTCACGACACTAATATCTGAGTAATGCAAACAGAATAAAGGTAGAGAATGGTAATGCAAGATACACAAGCAATTGTTAACCCAGTTCGGTCCAACTCACCTACATCTGGGGGCTACCAAGCCAGGAAGGAAATTCACTAAAATAGAATCAGTTCAAAGACTCTCTGTACACTTCAACAAGTTACAGTTTTTCTCACCTAATCTCTACCCGTGCAATTTCTACCTAAGCACTCTTAGATATGAGAACCCACTCACTTCCCTACAATCATACCTGTGATCTTAAATAACAATCCCTTGAGAAAAGAAAACACTTTTCAATAACACACTCTTGATTTTACTTCACAGTTTCAATCAAGAAGACACACTCTTGATCTTGCTTCACAGCTTTGATCAAGAAGACACACACTTGATCTTGCTTCACAGCTTTGATCAAGTAGACACACACTCTTGCTTAACAGCTTTAGAGTGACAAATTACAACCACAAATCAGTCCAATTCAATCATCAAAAGATGACTTGAATGGCTTACAAGTCTCACGACTAAGCAGACACAAACCCTAACTCTCTCACTATATTTTGCTCAGTATTGGTTGTGTGTAAAACAGGTTTTCTAAGTCCCTTTTTATAGAAGCTTTCAGCTGGGCTTGGACATCTTGAAAACCCTAAATCTATTTTCCAATCAAATCTTTTTATAACAGCTGGTTAGATCTCCTTGGAAAATAAGTAAATCAGGTTGTAATCCATGATTGAATGCACCAGCTAATCAGATCTTCAATCATACATAGATTGCCATTAATTGTGCAATCACAAAACACCAGACATTCACACTGAATGTTCTATGTACAGGATGTCATGACACCGGGTGTGACATCCTGGAAAAATCCTGCATAATTCAATAATTCCTTTTATAACTTCCGGCAGGTACAACCATATCAGATGCCATGACCTTGTGTATGACATCTTGAAACAATCCTGCATGAACATGTCTTTCACTTAAGCTTCAGCAGGTACATCCCATATCAGATGCCATGACCTTGTGTATGACATTCTGAAACAATCCTGCATGAACATGTTCTTGAACTCCAGCAGGTACATAGGATATCTTATGTTAAGACATCACACATAACATCTTATGAACACTCTTTGTTTTACTAAAATTGCTGCAAACACTTAGAATCAACAGACTCCCCCTTTGGCAAATTTTGGCTAAAACATATATTTGTCCTTTTTGTTCACAAGGCACACTATCAGCAGTTAAACAACATAACAGTAGTTTAAATAGCAGCATAAGCAACACAATTACTAGCTTATAGTTACTAGTAATACACACATGCACAATGGTACTTCTCATCCCCCTAAATCTGTGCAACAAAAACATAATTACTAGTTATGGATGCAACTAGTAAGACACACAAATGCACAAGGGTTCTTCTTCTCCCCCTAAATCTGTGGATACATCAAACATCTTCCATGAACATGACAGCTATTGTAACTCCAACACCTGTACCAGTCAGAATTTCATTCTGACATCTGCTTCAACATCAACACCTGTGCACCATATCAGACATCCTCTTTGACATTTGTACACAGATCATCATTCTGTTTTAACACCTGTGCACTTTCTTCAATAATAGTTGTCCTTCAGTTCAGCTACATACAACTCACCACTCCACAACTGCTTCCACATTCCACATTAACACTTCTCCCCCTTTTTAATCAAAATTGACCAAAGGTGACGAATTAGACAAAATAAATGTCAATTAGTCTATCAGAGAATGTCAGGACAGATGTTATAACATGTTAAAACATAACAGTTAAGCAGTACAACCCATCATTATACATAGTTGTGATAGCTGAGATAATGAACAAATCCAAGGAACTCATTATGAGCCCAAAATATTACAAATAGGCACCAATAAGGACTGCCATAAAAACCAGTAAAAACTTCAGCATCCATACATCTTCAGCCACACTAGACCAGTCTTTGCCACAACACACTTCATCCAGTCAGAAATATCCTCTGGGATGACCAAACCCAACCTCCTTTGCTTGCTATAGGTTCTCATGAATACAGATCCCCAACTTCCCCCTTAGACATTCAAATTGATTGGCATCCAAAGCTTTAGTGAAAATTTCTGCTAATTGCTTTTCAGTAGTGACATGCTCCAGAGTTATGATCTTTTCTTCTACAAGTTCTCTAATGAAGTGATGACGAATGTCAATGTGCTTTGTCCTGCTATGTTGAATAGGATTTTTGGAAATATTTATGGCACTCAGGTTATCACAGTATAAAGTCATGACTTCTTGTGTGACATTGTATTCAGACAACATTTGCTTCATCCAGACCAGTTGAGAACAACTACTCCCAGCTGCTATGTATTCAACTTCAGCAGTGGATAGAGATACACAACTTTGTTTCTTGCTGAACCATGAAATCAGATTGTTCCCCAAAAAGAAGCATCCTCCAGATGTGCTTTTCCTATCATCAACACTTCCAGCCCAGTCAGCATCACAGTAACCAGTCAGCATGGATCCAGATCCATGAGTATACAACATCCCATAGTCATTGGTGCCATTGACATATTTCAGTATTCTCTTCACTTGGTTTATGTGACTGACTTTTGGTTCAGCTTGATACCTAGCACAAACACCTACAGCAAATGCAATGTCAGGTCTGCTTGCTATGAGATATAGCAGACTACCTATCATGCTTCTGTATAGACTCTGATATACACTGACACCATTTTCGTCTTTGGAGATTTTCACATGAGTAGGAGCAGGTGTCCTTTTATGGCTTGCATTTTCCATGCCAAACTTCTTCACAGTGTTCTTGGCATACTTGCTTTGAGATAGAAAGATAGAGTCTTCCATCTGTTTGACTTGTAGCCCAAGAAAGTAGGTCAATTCTCCAACAAGGCTCATCTCAAACTCAGATTGCATTTGTCTAACAAAATATCCAACTATCTATTCTGACATTCCACCAAATACAATGTCATCTACATATATTTGTGCCACCATGAGCTTCCCTCATTCATTCTTCACAAACAGGGTTTTGTCAATACCTCCTTTCCTGTATCCATTGTCAGTGAGGAACACTGTGAGTCTCTCATACCAAGCCCTGGGAGCTTGCTTCAAGCCATAGAGGGATTTCTTCAATCTGTACACATCTTGTGGAAGATTTGGATCTGTGAATCCTTTAGGATGTTCAACATATACTTCTTCATTTAAGTAGCCATTCAGGACGACACTTTTTACATCCATTTGAAACAGTTTGAATTTCAGAATACATGTCACTCCAAGCAATAATCTAATGGACTCAAGGCGAGCTACAGGAGCAAATGTTTCATCAAAGTCTACTCCTTCAACTTGAATATATCCTTAAGCTACTAATCTAGCTTTATTTTTAGTAACAACCCCTTGTTCATCAGATTTATTCTTATATACCAACTTTGTACCTATGACATTTACACCTTCAGGTCTAGGAACCAATTCCCATACTTCATTTCTTTTGAATTGGCCTAACTCCTCTTGCATGGCATTGATCCAGAACTCATCAGTCAAGGCTTCCTTGATATTTCTGGGTTCAATCTTTGACACAAAGCAGCCATGTGAGATCACTTCCCTTGATCTAGTAGTGACTCCTTTATCTGGATCTCCTATGATAAGTTATTTGAGATGATCCTTCTGAATTCTGATAGAGGGACCCTTGTTGATTCTGTCATCTTCAGGTTCAGCTTGAAGAGGTTTTTCTTCCTTATTTTTGTCTGAGAGGTCAGCTGGAGACTCATTCAGAGATGTCTCGACATCGTCTGTGACATCAGTCTGTTGTTCATCAACCACAACATTAATGGATTCCATCAAGACATTAGTTCTGGAATTAAAGACCCTGTAAGCTCTGTTGTTTGTTGGGTAGCCCAGAAATATTCCTTCATCACTTTTGGGATCCATCTTCCTTCTTTGCTCACGATCAGCCAAGATATAGCATTTGCTACCAAATACATGGAAGTATTTAACTGTAGGTTCTCTTCCTTTCCAGACTTCATAAAGGGTTGTGGGAGTCCCTTTCTTTAATGTTACTCTGTTGGGAACATAGCAGGCTGTGTTCATGGCTTCAGCCCAAAAATGGTAGGGCAATTTCTTAGCATGAATCATAGCTCTGCCTGATTATTGAAGAGTCCTATTTTTTCTTTCCACCACACCATATTGCTGGGGAGTGATGGGAGATGAGAACTCATGATGAATTCCTTCTGAAGTGCAAAATTCAACAAATTTAATGTTCTCAAACTCCTTCCCATGACCACTTCTAATTTTGACAATAGGACTCTCTTTTTCCCTTTGAAGTTTCAGACAAAGCTCCTTAAAGACTTCAAATACATCGGATTTTTCTCTTATAAAATTGATCCAGGTGTATCTGGATAAATCATCCACCACCACATATGCATACTTCTTCCCACCAAGGCTTTCTACTTGCATGGGTCCCATCAAGTCCATATGAAGGAGTTCTAAGACTTTGGTAGTGGTGTCATGTCTGAGCCTCTGGTGTGACATCCTTGTTTGTTTTCCAATCTGACATTCTCCACAGATTTTTCCCTCATCAATCTTTAAGTTGGGAATTCCTCTAACAGCTTCAACTGATATGATCCTCTTCATACCTTTAAGGTGCAGGTGGCCCAATCTTTGATGCCATATCTTCACTTCTTCCTCTTTGGCTAAGGTACACATTGAAGAGTATCCAGTTTCTTGAGAGCTCCACATGTAGCAGTTGTCTTTGGACCTAACTCCCTTCATGATTACTTCATTTTCTTTTTTAGTAATCAGACATTCAGTTCTGGTGAAGTTTACATTCAGACCTTGATCACACAGTTGACTGATGCTTATAAGATTAGCAGTTAATCCCTTAACAAGTAGGACATCGTCAAGTTCAGGAACTCCAGGGCAATCCAGCCTACCCATTTCTTTAATTTCACCCTTTGCACCATCACCAAAGGTAACATAACTCATGGCATGAGGGTGAAGTTCAGTTAGTAGATTTTTGTTCCCAGTCATATGTTTGGAACAACCACTGTCAAAATACCAATCTTCTTTGGCTGAAGCCCTGAGGGAAGTGTGAGCTATTAGACTTGTAACCTTTGTCTTAGGAACCCATTGCTTTTTGTTGACAGTCTTGTGATGCTTGGATCTTGATTGGTATTGAGACTGAACAAGGCCAGAATAACCATATAGCTTATAGCAGAAGGGCTTCAGGTGACCAAATTTCCCACAGTAATGGCATCTCCATCTTTGGTGTTTCCCTTTTTGCTGTCTTCTCTTCTGATGTTATGACATATGATGTGACATCACAGGTTTGCTTTTACTATGGCTGCATTTAGGTTTGGCTTGAGGTTTGCAACCAGTGTAACTGCACTCAGGCTTAAATTCATTATACCCAATGCCAGATTTGTCTCCTGTTATTTTTCCAGTTTGGAGAATCTTATCTAGGGAGTCAGATCCATTGTTCAACATTCTTACATACTTGGTCATCTCTTCCAGTTTAGAATTCAAGAACATAACTTTAGTTTTTAACTTGGAGATGATTTCCACATGGTATGCCTTCTCATTCTCCAGTGGTACTATCTTCTGGCTTTCAACTTGTTGACTTTCATCAATCTTGGCCTTCAGAACCACTGCTTCTGATTTTAATTTGGAGATGGTTTCCAAGTGTTTTACCTTCTCATTCTCAAGTTGAGTTATTTCAACCAGTTTACACCACTATACACTTTTGAGACACAACTTTCTGTAGGTAGTGGCCAACTCTTCAAAGGTTACTTCACCATCACTTGAGTCTTCATCAGAATCCCATCTTCCAGTCAAGGCAGTCATAAGATTTGCAGATTCTCCTGTTTCACTTCCATCTGACCAAGTGGCAGTAAGACTCCTCTTCTATTTCTTGAGGTAAGTCCCACATTAAGTTCTAATGTGTCCATACCCATCATATTCATGGCACTGAACTCCTTTTTCTTCTTTGGGCTTTTCATCTGACCTTGTTCTTCTTCCAATATTGTTGGATTTACTGATGTCAGATGCGATGTTCTTGACATTAGCCTTAGATCTTTCATCCATCTTTTTCATTAGCTTGTTGAACTGTCTTCCCAGCATTGCTACATCATCTGCCTGATCTTCATCAATATCTGGACCACCTTCCTCATCTTCCTCTTCAGTGTTTGACATGAATGCTATGCTCTTGGCTTTCTTTTCAGCTCCATCACTTATTCCCATCTCAAATGTTTGGAGGGATCCAATTAGCTCATCAACTCTCATATTTGAGATGTCTTGAGATTCTTCTATGTCTGTTACTTTCATAGCAAATCTCTTGGGGAGTGATCAGAGTATTTTTCTTACTAACTTTTCATCTGACATCTTCTCTCCCAAAGCTCCAGAGGCATTGGCAATTTCAAGGATACTCATGTAAAATTCATAAATATTTTCATCTTCTTTCATCCTTAAGTTTTCAAACTTGGTGGTGAGCAACTGTAGTTTGGACATTTTCACTCTAGAGGTGCCTTCATGAGTGGTTTTGAGAATGTCCCAAGCATCTTTAGCTACTTCATAGTTGTTTACTAATCTAAAGATGTTCTTGTCCACTCCATTGAAGATGGCATTAAATGCTTTAGAATTTCCAAGGGCTAGGTCATCCTCCTCCTTGGACCATTGTTCTTCAGGATTTTTTCAGCAGTGGCTTCTCCTTCTTTAGTAACTACAGGGTGCACCCAGCCTGTCAACACAGCCTTCCAAGCCTTGTTATCAAGAGATTTTAGAAAGGCTACCATTCGAGGTTTCCAATAGTCGTAGTTAGAACCATCAAAAATTGGTGGCCTGTGAACAGATCCTCAATCTCTCTCCATTGTACCAGAAAGTCTTGTCCCTAGATCTCACCCAGAACCAGAGCAGCATGTCTGCTCTGATACCAATTGAAATTCTGGTATCAGATATGAGATGTCAAAGGTAATGCCACGACACTAAAATCTGAGTAATGCAAACAGGATAAAGATAGAGAATGGTAATGCAAGATACACAAGCAATTGTTAACCCATTTCGGTCCAACTCACCTACATCTGGGGGCTACCAAGCCAGGAAGGAAATTCACTAAAATAGAATCAGTTCAAAGACTCTCCGTACACTTCAATAAGTTACAGTCTTTCTCACCTAATCTCTACCCGTGCAATTTCTACCTAAGCACTCTTAGATATGAGAACCCACTCACTTCCCTACAATCACACCTGTGATCTTAAATAACAATCCCTTGAGAAAAGAAAACACTTTTCAATAACACACTTTTGATTTTACTTCACAGTTTCAATCAAGAAGACACACTCTTGATCTTGCTTCACAACTTTGATCAAGAAGACACACACTTGATCTTGCTTCACAACTTTGATCAAGTAGACACACACTCTTGATTAACAGCTTTAGAGTGACAAAGTACAACCACAAATCAGTCCAATTTAATCATCAAAAGATGACTTGAATGGCTTACAATCTCACGACTAAACAGACCCAAACCCTAGCTCTCTCACTATATTTCGCTCTGTATTGGTTGTGTGTAAAACAGGTTTTCTAAGTCCTTTTTTATAGAAGCTTTCAGCTGGGCTTGGACATCTTGAAAACCCTAAATCTATTTTCCAATCAAATCTTTTTATAACAGCTGGTTAGATCTCATTGGAAAATAAGTAAATCAGGTTGTAATCCATGATTGAATGCACCAGCTAATCAGATCTTCAATCATACATAGATTGCCATTAATTGTGCAATCACAAAACACCAGACATTCACACTGAATATTCTGTGTACAGGATGTCATGACATCGGGTCTGACATCCTAGAAAAATCCTGCATAATTCAATAATTCCTTTTATAACTTCCAGCAGGTACAACCATATCAGATGCCACGACCTTGTGTATGACATTTTGAAAAATCCTGCATGAACATGTCTTTCATTTAAGCTCCAGCAGGTACATCCCATATCAGATGTCATGACCTTGTGTATGACATTCTGAAACAATCCTGCATGAACATGTTCTTGAACTCCAGCAGGTACATAGGATATCTTATGTTAAGACATCACACATAACATCTTGTGAACACTCTTTGTTTTACCAAAATTGCTGCCAACACTTAGAATCAACAGTTGTTATCAGAGTATGATATTGAATATCGATCTAAAAAAGATATTAAAGGTAGTGTCTTGGATGACCATTTGGCTCACCAACCGATTGAAGATTACCAATCAGTACAATATGATTTTCTCGATGAAGAGATTTTGTACCTAAAGATGAAAGATTGTGATGAACCATTACTTGAAGAAGAGCCAGAATCTGGTTCCCGTTGGGGCATGGTATTTGATGGAGTTGTTAATCAGTATGGTAATGGCATTAGGGAAATGATTATTACTCCTCAAGGCACGCATTTTCCATTTACAACTAGATTGACTTTCAAGTGTACAAATAATATGGATGAGTATGAAGCTTGCATTATGGGGCTTAAAGAGGCCATTCATCTCCGAATCAAGTATCTTGACGTCTATGGAGATCCGACTTTGGTTGTGAATCAGATCAAATGTGAATGGGAGATGAATCAACCCGGTTTGATACCATATAGAGATTATGCGAGGAGGATTTCAACTTTCTTTACAAAGGTTGAGTTTCATCATATCCCTCGAGATGAGAACCGGATGGCAGATGCTCTTGCAACGTTGGCTTCTATGATTATGGTGAAATTCTGGAATGAAGTTCCTAATTTGACTGTGATGTGTCTCGACAGGCCAACTCATGTGTTTGTTGTTGAAGATGTCAAAGATGAGAAGCCGTGGTATTTTGATATCAAGTGTTTTCTCCAAAGTCAGATTTACCCAGCTGGGGCATCTTTGAAAGATAAGAAGACTTTGAGAAGATAAGCCAGCAACTTCTACCTGAATGGTGATGTGCTTTACAAGAGAAACTTCTACATGGTTCTGCTCAGATGCGTGGATAGACACAAAGCAAACCTGTTGATGACTGAAGTTCATGAAGGTTCCTTTGGTACTCATTCCAATGGATATTCTATGGCTAAGAAGATGTTGAGAGCAAGTTACTATTGGATGACAATGGAATCTGAATATTGAAAGTTTATGAAGAAATCCCACAAGTGTCAAATTTATGCGGATAAGATTCATGTTCCTCTGACACTGTTGAATGTAATTTCCTCTCCATGGCCTTTCTCCATGTGGGGAATTGACATGATTGGCACGATTGAGCCCAAAGCTTTGAACGTACATCGTTTCATTTTGGTGGCTATTGACTAGTTCACAAAGTGGGTTGAAGCGACATCAGATGCGAATGTATCCAAACAAGTTATTGTAAGGTTTATCAAGAATCAGATTATATGCCGGTATGGTGTGCCGAGTAAGATCATTACTAATAATGGATCGAACTTGAATAATAATATGGTGGAAACTCTTTGCAAAGACTTCAAGATTGCACATCATAATTCTTCTCCCTACATACCTAAGATGAATGGGGTTGTTGAAGCTGCAAACAAGAACATCAAGAAGATCATCTAGAAGATGGTTGTGACATACAAGGATTGGCATGAGATGCTCCCATTTGCTTTGCACGGGTATCATACATCCATCCGCACTTCAACAGGGGTAGCCCATTTCTCACTTGGTTATGGCATGGAACTTGTGCTCCCGGTAGAAGTTGAGATCCCATCATTGCGTGTCTTGATGGAAGCCAAGTTGACGGAAGTTGAATGGTGTCAGACCAGATTTGATCAGCTGAATTTCATCGAAGAAAAGAGGTTAACTGCCATGTGCCATGGTCAGTTATACCAGCAGAGAATGAAGAAAGCATTTGATAAGAAAGTCAGGCCCTAGGTGTTTAGAGAAGGTGACCTTGTGCTCAAGAAGATTTTATCTTTTAAACTAGATGTTAGCGGCAAATGGTCTCATAATTATGAATGCCCATATGTTGTTAAAAGAGTCTTTTCAGGTGGTGCTTTGATTCTTACAACTATGGATTATGAAGAGTTCACGCATCCTGTGAACGCTGATGCAGTCAGGAAATACTTCGCCTAAAAATAAAAGAACAACTCGCTAAGTTGAAAACCCGAAAGGACGACTTAGGCAAAAATGAGTGTCTCAGTGGATTGAAAACCCGAAAGGGCGATCTAGGAAAAAGTTAGAGACATAAAACAGAAAAAAATCATCCCGATAAATTGAGTACCCCACCTTGGGGGAATTTATGCAAAAAATTAGGGATTATGGCAAGTAATTGCATCCTGTTGATCTTCAGGTGTGAAGACATTCTTGAGCATGACCGTTGGCTCTGATTCATCTTCAACTGAAGCCAAGGGCACAGTGGATATCAAATTCAGTAGAAGGATTAGTGATCATTGTATTCAATCTAGCCCTTTTCCATGTATATTACCATTTTTCAACCTTTGTAAAAGATCTATGGAGTCTCGTTATTTACAGACTACCATCCTATTAAATAAAGTTGAGCTTTTTATCCAATTGTTTCTACTCTTATTTATCTTTCAGCCAAATAAATTTAAAATTTATGATGATCATTTTGAAAATAAATTACAAATCAAAATTATATTTTCTTGGGTAATAAAAGCAGTTATTTTAATTGATTTCATTTAAGGAATATCAACAGCGGTCTGAAAGACGGTAAGCCCTAAATGTGGAGCATTATTGGTTTTCCCCAAGCAGTTGGCGTGATCCCTATTTCATCCTCAGCAGCATGTCAACATCACTGGCCGAGTTTTATTGGTTTCCCCAACTGAGTTTGTAATGGCCTCCCTTGAGTTGTAGGCGTGTTGCCTTAGCAGTTTACATCTAATCCAGCACAAGATCCTCGTCGCCCCTCAAGTATCCAACGAATTTCATTCAGCACGGATTCTAGAGCAGTTGTAGTTATCCCTTGCAGGGTTGTCTCCTATTCGATATGGTGTTGACCTAAAATTCCCCGCAGAGTTGATAATGTAGTTTCTCAGTAGACCTGCCTTGTTCCCCGGCTAGGTTGAGCCTTTGAGATAGATAGTCAGCATTCATACTTTACCTCTCTTTCTCCGATTGTTTCCCTCCTGTCGAGATTGGCTGAGTGTTGTATCGATGATTCAAATCAGTAAGGTTTGTATCCTTTGTGATCGTTTTATCAGCATAATCATCACATATACATATACATATACATTCATAAATTTCATTGTTACAATATTTCACTTTGTGATTCATTATTTCTCTAATCCTCTGCTATGGCGGTATCCTTCCCCCATGCAGATTTGGTGCGTCAGTCCTCTCTCAATTGTAGAGTGTCAGCCCCTTAAGCAGAAAGAATTCAACCTTTCTCATTCCCCACTGAGTTATTTCCTCGTGGATGATTATTATTTCAGTTTCCTCCCCAGTTGACTATCTGGATGGAATCACTCCCCCTGAGTTATACCCTCATCGGGTTGAGTCTTTGATTGACTGTTTCTTTCTAAATCTTACCTAGATAGATACTTTTGGTCCCCTTGAGAGTCTATTACTGTAAGACCCCAATTTTGACCCTAAGACCCCTCATGCAATTTCATCATATGCATTAGCATTGGGATCATACCTTGGCATCCTCCTTACCCCTCTTTCATTGGGTTTGCTTTGGGAGAGATCACCAAGCACCATGTGATTGTATCATACTTGTATTTTATTCTTTTACTAACCAAAATACAAAAATATGTCTTTTCATTTGACTAACTCTTTTGTAGGTAGGACATGATCACCATTGATTCATCAAGTTCATATCTAGGGTTTGAGACCCTCATGACAAAGAGCACAACCATGAATTGATCCAAGAATGGTTACGAGCATCATATATGAGTTCCATTGATTCCTACATGTTATATTGATCAAGTTTTCTTCAAGAGTTTGGAGGTGATTTGCCTTGGAAACCCTAGTTTGACTAGGTATCTTGAGTAACTTCTCCAACAAGCTATCTCACCAATTGATTAAATTTCTCAAGGGACACTTCAAAATTCATCATCTTATGCATATATGATCTACCATGAGCCAAGAAAGTCAAGAGAATTGAAGGTTAGCAAGTTGGTTGATGATGGTTGGCCAGATGAATTCATCTGATCAAAACTAGGTCCCCCTAGACCCTATCTCCTACAATTTTCACCATATTAAAATGATTCCAAGAGCAAAGTTACTCTAAATGACATTCCAAACAATTTCCATGTTGAGAGCTAGAGCTAGTTTTTCTTGGAAAATCATTTTCTATGTGGAAACATTATAGGTCATTTTGTCTAAACCGTAATTTAAAAGTCAACTTCCCAAGGCCCTAACTTGCTCAATTTTTATGAGATGAAAGATTTTTCAAGTTTCAAAATCAAATTCAAGATGTCTATTTCAACTCTAATGTTTTGAGTGAGAGCTAATTCAACTTTTATGAGCATGTGATATGAGGTTACATTATAGGTCATTTGTGACCTATGCCATTGAACAAGTGATTTTTCCAAAATTCAAAAATGCATAACTCTATCATTCCAAATCCAAATGACATGAAATTGGTGACCATTTTTAAGGTCTTTAAAATAGATACAACTTTGATGAATACACTTTTCTCATTTGACGCTCACATAAAAAGTTAAGCAAGGTGGAATATTAAGATATATGGCTTGACACTTAGAAAAATTTTCAACATGTTGAAATTTCCAAACTTCCACCTCAAAATTCTCCATGTTCCAAGCTCCAAATGAAAAAGTGTTGAACATCAAAGTTGTTCCTCTTGATCTAATCTTTCCAAAAAGTCAAATTTCATCCATTTTGGACAAGGTTTGAATGGGCTGCACATGGCTTGAACATTGCATCATCATTTGGCAAAAATCAAACTTCAAGCTTCCATGTACAATTGCCTAGCACTCCAATTTGATTTCAGACTTGTTCACACCCAATTATGAATGAAATGTAATGATCTAATGGGCCTGTACACGCCCATGCACACATGCATCACTCATTGCCAATTTTGGAAACTCAATTATAAGGTGCAAATATCATGTGATCCAGCTATAAATAGAACACCATATGCTCATAATTAAGGACTCCTTCGCGCCAGCTTTGATCCCAAACACCAAACCCTTCCATTTGAGAGGATAATCCTGAGAATTTCCTTTGGAAATTGAGTTTGAATCTCACTGTTTTGAGATTCAAAACTCCAGGGATCCAAGACCTTTTATGCATTCTAATCTACTTCTGCAAGCATACTGAGCAAGATCAAGCACGAGCTAAAGAAAGAGCAAGTGAATCCAGACCTACATTGAAGGTATTTTCCAGAAAATTTCATCTCTTCGATTCTCTCTCAATTCCACTCAATTATCTTGGATATTTGGTTGTCTGAAGTACTACCAATGTAGGCAAGAAAATTGAGTTGCTTAGAGGTCAAATCGAAGAAACTCAGTTGACACACCTCAAAATTCAACTCTTCATATCTGGCTATATATGTGGAGTTAGTTAAAATGAAGGTCAGATTCGTGCTCTACACCATTTTTTCTTTCAGATCATGTCCTCCTTTTTCATTTTCTTGATGGTGATGAGTGAACCAGTCCGGTGGACCTCGTCTGAGAAGGTGACCGAAGGTCCAACGTCAGTGGTGTGCTGGACAGGTTCTGAGCCGTTGATCTCACTTGAATTATTTTAATCTCACGCGTTGCTTGTAATTACCATTTGTGTTACGCATTGACTTTTGACTATGGTGGAAAGTGTGATGATGGCCACTAATCTGCCACCTCAATTAATGAGGGAGATCAAGTGGTCCACGTTTTTTCTGATGATTTGAATTTCATTTGAATTTTTTTGTTTTCATTAATTCATATTAATTTTAATATTGATCCAAAAACTACGAGAGTTTCACCAAATAATTTCAAATAATTTCCTCTTTCATAGTCTGAATTAAAATTATTTTTGGATCATTATTAATTATTTTCAAGATTTAATTGATTTTGCATTTGTTTTTAATTATTGAAAAATATTTTTAAGTCTTTAAAATTTCTGAAATGTTTTCTCCAAGGTCCTCTGACCTTGTTTGACCTATGATAAATCTCATGGCCATTTCTTTGGTGTTTTGATGAGGTTTTAGGAATTTGATAAACCATATTTAAGTTAAATGCCTTATTTTAGTATTTTTAATTTGAATAAATGGAAAATAATTTTGTTGACCAATTGTGATGACTTGTTTGTGTTTGACTCTTGTTGTTGGGTCTTGGTCAAGGTTGATTTGAATTTGTCAAGTTAATATCATTGAATTTAGGGGATTGATGGAATGTACATTCCATCTCCCAAAATGAATGGATGATATTAATTTGGTAAAATTCCTCATTTGACCAATTTGAGTTTTGATCCATTCCCCCCCCCCCCCCCCCCATCTTCACCTCATTCCCTTTCTTTATGTATTCATCTCATTTGGTCTATGATATCTCAAAGTCCTAGAGCTAGTTGATTGAAAAATTAACATGAGTATGAATGAGATTAGGCCACCTCTTTTGCATATCTCTTTTTGTGTGTGGTATGTTTCATGAGCATAGTCCATTATATTATGTCTCAAACATGCATTAACACCAAAATTCCATTGCCCGACCTCAAATAGTTGTGACTTCTACATAAGTCCATTTACAATTGCTTAACATAGCGCTAAATTTGTGACACAAAAGGCATAGCATTCTAGTTAGTATGATTGTAAGTCTCCCCTCTTTCATGGTATTGTGTGGAAACTTGGCCTTTTTTCCTTCCTTTGGAAGATGTCTTGGGTCAAGGATCCATGCTTGTGATAAGTGGTTTGAGTGTTCTCCAAAGAATGTCTTAAAATGAAAAGCAAAAGCAAAACAATACTAACTTCTAACCCATTAACAACTAACTTTTAATTTCAAGCCATTTACTTTAATGCCATTTAATTTTTGCCTTTATTCATTTGCCATTGTTCATATCATTCTAATTTTTTATGTTAATGTAATTTTCACTTTGTCCACTTGGACCATATTGTGTGATATATCTTGTTTGTGTATACTTTGCTTGTTTGTGTGGTCTTTGACCATTAATGTACATAATAACAACAAAAACCCTAAAAAACTTTTGAGTGGACTGTTGGCTTGATCTTAGACAAATGGACTTAGAACTTAGGTAACATTCCTATGCTAAAGGACTTGGCCAATGCTAACATGTGTGAAACCAAGTGCTTTCAATTTGAACTTCATTTGATACATCATTAAAGATCCCTCTGAGTTCATCTGCAACATGATCACTGTGAAGCTGTTATTTTGAACCTGTGACTTGTGGAATTCATCTGTTACATGGGATAATTTTGAAGAAGATTATGTAATGGCTAAAGCTTGGATGTGGCTATCTTTATTTGATGCCTTTGCTCTTCAAGATAATATAATTGTGCATTTGTGTGTTGCTTGATTCTAAATGTCCAAGAGAATTATGCGTTTCTATTGACATTTTTGTCTATTAGATTACTACCCATTTGGTCAGATCTTTTCAACTCTTAACTTTTAATTTTGTGCATAGGATTAGTCCCTTAATCTTCTCCCTATTTCTTTAATTTCAAAATCTCTCCCTCCCTTTTCAAAATCTTCTTTGATTGAACTTATTTTGTTCTAAACTTAGACCACTTTGAAAAAGATAAAAACTTTGGCCTTATGCCATTGCATTTCCAAACTTCTTTTCTTAAATCAAATTTGTAAATAAACTTAACTATACTTGACCTAAACTTTCAAAAAGTAAAAAAAAAGAATTAACTCATTCAAACCATTTTTAGGCCTTTGTTCCTTTCAAACTTAATTTTTGTTAAAAGTAATGCATCCACTTTGAAATTTGTATCACGAACTACGAGGTTTTGATCCCTCATTTTTATGTTGGTACGTAGGCACAAGTCCGAAGGGCTTGTCAAACACAAAAATATAATTAATGAATTCTTTTTCTCATCCCCCCATTCTATTTGTTTGTAAACATTATTTTGTACCAAATACATATGCACACAAAAAGGGCTCCCTAGGAGTACCTAGGACACTTTGGGTGCTAACACCTTCCCTCTGTATAACCAACCCCCTTACCTATAATCTCTGACATTTTATTAGTTTTGATTTGAAAACTTCTTACTTTTGGGTTTTGTTCGTACTTTTTCCCTTTTCCCTTGGAAATAGTAAAAGCGCGGTGGCGACTCTTGTTATTTGATCTCTAGCTTATCCATAGCTTGATGATCATGAATTTACCGCTACAATTACCCAGTAACTGGTAATGGTCTTCTCAATTTGCAAGTAATTCACTTCTGCCCTAATATCCGGCAAAAGTAACCTTTTTCTCCCTAGCAGATTCATTTTCACGTCTCCCAGGATGTTTATCCTTGAGATGTTCATCTTAACCGATGACAGATATTCTTTCCCTTTTAAGTCTATCCTTGATATGATCATCTTGACTGATGACGAATATTCTCGTTTTGGTATTCTACCCATTATAAAGGTAGTTGTAATCCCTATTTTGTTCTCCAGAAGGTTAATCCTTAATATGTTCATCCTAACCGATGACATATTTCCTCTTCTTTGCGGTTTTCTTCCCAGTAACCAGTAGTTGTAGATCCTGCTTCCCCTTAGAGCCTATCCTTGATATGCTCATCTTAAACGATGACGAGTACTCTCTTCCCGGTATCCTATCCGGTAACTGATAGATATAATTCCTAATTTTTCAGGCAGTTTATCCATGATATGTTTACCCTAACCGGTAACGGTTATTCTTCCTAATGTCCCCAGGTGAGTTTATCCTTGATATGTTCATCCTAACCTATGACAAACTTTCTTCCCTTTGAGTCTATCCTTGATATGTTCACTTTAACCAGTGATGAATATTCTCTTTCTTTGGTCTTCTGCCTAGTAATTGATAGTTGTAAACCCTATTTTGGCTTTTCCCCTGCAGTTTATTCTTACCAAGTAACTGGTAACGAATACACCTCCTAGTTACCCCCAGCGAGTCATCCTTGATATGTTTACCCTAACTGGTAACAGGTGTCCTCTCTGTCAAATTTTTGTTGTCTTCTTACCCAATAATCGGTAATGGATAATATATTTCAGTTACGCCTGTGTTGAAGTTCATTTCTTCCCCAGTTGAGTTTGAGTGCATATTTCCTCAATGAAATCTCCCTTTTCTGCTTGGTTCGAGTATTTCGGCTTTATTCTGATCTACTTGTTTCCCCTGTAAATTTCCTCTGTTATCCCCGGCTGAGTCTTTCCAAAGATTTATTTTCGTGGAATCCCTCGAGTCCCCCAACTGTTTTAAAGTCGTAGCCTGGCCTACGCATAACGTTTTTATTCCCCCCAGAGTCTCTGTCTCCCCAGTGAGTTTTCCTTGTGGAAGGCCTTATTCTCCTGCGGACTTTCGGTCTCACCGGATTCTTTTCCTTTTTGTCAATATTTTCCCCACAGAGATTATTTTAACATTCATATCATATGCATCATGAGGTCTCTTAGGGACCAAAATTTGTTTCTATATGTTGTTATTTAAGTCCATTCTACTGAGTCGATATGAAGATATAAACCTTCATCTCCTCAGCTAGGACGTCCTTAAATATGGGCAGCTGTAAGACCTCAATTTTGGCCCTAAGATCCCTCATGTCATTTAATCATATGCATTAGCATGAGGATCACACCTTGGCATCCTCCTTACCCCTCACTCATTGGGTTTGCATTGGGAGAGATCACCAAGCACAATTTGATTATATCATACTTTGTTTTTTATATTTTACTAACCAAAATACCAAAAGTATGTCAAGATATAGTTTGTTGCTTTTGTAGATAGGATGTATGCTCACATATGCTCTATCAAGCTCATATCTAGGGTTTAAGACCCTCATTGCAAGGAGCTCAATCAAGAATTGGTCTACATTGGCTCTAAGTATCATATATGTATCCCCATTATCTTCACATGTTATTTTGATCAAGAAATCACCAAGAGTTTGGAGTTGGTTTGCCTTGGAAACCCTAATTCATCTGTGTATCTTATGTGACTTCTTCAACATGTTTCTCCACCAATTGATCAAATATTTCAAGTGATACTTCACATTTAATTATCTTATGCATATATGATCCCCCATGAGTCCCAAAAGTCAAGAGAATATCAAGCTAGCAAGTTGGTTCATGGTGGTTGACCAGAGAAAGTCAATTGGTCAAAACTGGGTTTCCCTAGACCCTATCTCCTACACATTTTGTCATATGAAACTTATTCCAAGAGAAAAGTTACTCTAAATTACATTACAAACAACTTTCATGTTGAGGTCTAGAACTAGTTTTTCTTGGAAAGTCATTTTTTATGGTGAATGATTATAGGTCATTTTGTCTAAACCCTAGTTTGAAGGTCAACTTCCCAAGACCATAACTAGCTCAATATTTATGATATGAAATCCATTCAAGTTGCATGATCAAATTCAAGATGTCTACTTAAACTTGCATGTGTTTAGTAAGTGAAAATTCAACTTGCAAATGCATGTGCCAAGAAGAAACATTATAGGTCATTTTGGGCCAATACCATTAAACAAATGATTTTCCTGAACTTCTAAAATGCATAACTCCTTCATGATAAATCCAAATGAGGTCAAATTTATGACCATATTGAAGGGACTTGAAATATATACAACTTTAATGAAGGAACGTTTCTCATTTGAAGTCCATTGCAAAAAGTTATTCAAGGTGGAAGAAGTAAACATATGGCTTGGTACTTAGATTTTTTTTAATATGTTTGATTTTCCAAACTTCCACCTTAAAATTCATCATGATCCAAGCTTCAAATGAAACATTGTTCAACAAGAAAGTTTTTCCCCTTGATCTTACCTTTCTAAAAAGTCAAAAATCATCTCATTTGAACAAAGTATGAGGCACTTGCGCATGGGTTAAAATTAAAGGACCATTTGAATGATTTCAAGTTCCACTTTTCATACACGAATGCATGACTTGATAACATGATTTCAGCATTGCTTACACTCAATTTGGACCTAAGTGCATCACTTGATGGGCCTATCACACGCTCATGCAAGCATGCAAGAGAGATTTTCAAACTTTTTCCAAAAATGGATGTGTGCAATTATCAATCTCATGGCCTATAAATAACACCTCTCCTGATCATAAATAGGGACCTCATGCCTAAGCTTTGATTCAGCAACCCTTAACCCTCACCATTAAAGAATAAGCTTGAAGATTTTATTTGAAAGTCGAGTTTCAAATCTCCAACTGTTTTGAGATTGAAACTCCAAGAGTCCATCCATTTCCTTGATCCATTTCCATTCCATCAAAAATCTGAAGCAAGGCCAAGAATAATTGAGAGCAAGATCGTGCCAATCTGAAGCTACATTGAAGGTGATTTTCCAGATTTTCTACTCTTTGATTCTCTCTTATTTCTCCATTATTCTTGTTGATTTTTGGTTGTCTGAAGTCCTACCAATGTAGGCAACAAGATTGAGTTGCTTAGAGGTTAAATCAAAGCAACTCAGATCATGATCCTCAAAATTCAACTCCCTGTATCTTCCAATATAGTTTGAGTTAGACAAAATTGAGGCCAGATTCGAGCTCCTGAGCATTTTTTCTTTAAATTCATGTCTTGTTTTTTCATTTTGGTGATGGTTGAAGGTGGACCAATCTGTTGAGGTCCATCAGAGAAGAAGACTGGAGCTCTGGCTCCAGTGATGTGTTGGCAAGCTTTACTGAACCACATGATTTGTTTAAAATGTTTTAATCTTGAGCGTTGGTTATGATTACCACGCGTGCAGCGCGCTTGACCTGGTGTATGGTGGAACCTGCGCTTTAGACCATTTGATCTGCCACCTCAACTAATGAGGGAGATCAGATGGTCCACGTATTTTTGATTTTCTGAATTTCCATTTTATTTGCTTTATTTTCATTAATTCATATTAATTTTAATATTGATCCCAAAAATATGGGACTTTCACCACAAATTTTCAAATATTTTTCTCTTTCATTTTCTGAATTAAAATTATTTTTTGGATCAATATTAATATTTTTCATGATTTAATTGTTTTTATGTATATTTTTAATTGTTTAAAAATACTTCTGACTTTCAAAAAATAATGAAATTTTTTCTCCAAGGTCCTTGGACCTTGTTTGACCTATGATAAATCTCTTGACCATTTATTTGGTGTTTTGAAGAGGTTTTAGGTTTTTGATCAAACATAATTAAATTTTATGCATTTTTAATTGATTTTAATTTGTTTAATTTAATATAAATTATGTTGAGCTATTTCCATTGACTTGTGAAGTTTAACTATTGTGTTTGGGCCTTGATCAAGGTTGATTTGACTTTTGTTGGATTAAAATCATTTGATTTAGGGGATTGATGAAATATATATTTCATCTCCCAAAATGAATGAATGATTTTAATTTGATAAAATTCCTACCATGACCAATTTGTGTTTGTCTCATTTCCCCTCCCTCTTCATCTTCAATCCCTTTCTATCCCACTCCTCTCATTAGCTAATGTCATCTCAATATCCTAAGGCTAATTGGTTGATAAACCAATACAAGTATGGATGAGATTAGGTCCACCCTTTGCCAATTTCTTTTTGTGTGTGGTGTGTCTTATGAGTGTGATTCATTATACCATATCTCTAACATGCATTAACATCAAAAAATTTATTGCCCGACCTCAGATAGTTGTGACTTCAACATAAGTCCAATTACGATTGCTTAACATAGCGCTAAATTTTTGACACAGAGACATATCATTCTAGTAAGTGAGATTGTATGTCTCCCCCATTTCATGGTATTGTATGGAAACTTGGCCTTTTTCCTTCCTTTGGATGATGTCTTGGTTCAAGGATCCATGCTTGTGAATAGAGGGTTAAGTGTTCTCCAAAGAATGACTTAAATAATTGAAAAGCAAAACTTCACTAACTTCTAATCAACTAACATTTTTAAAACTCTTTTCTTAATCAAACTTGTAAATGAATCTAACCATATTGACTTCAAATTTCAAAAGACAAAAAGAACTAATACTCATTCAAACTCTTTTAGGCCTTTGGTAACTTTCTTAAACTTAAATTTTTGTTAAAAGTAACTCACTCACTTTGAAATTGATACCACGGACTACGCGGTTTTGATCCCTAATTTTTATGTTGGTACGTAGGCACAAGTCCGAAGATCTTGTCAAACACAAAAATATAATCAATGAATTCTTTTCTCATCCCCACACTCTATTTTTCTCAAACATCATTTTATATCAAAACACATGTACACACAAAAAAGGGCTCCCTATGAGTACCTAGGACACTTTGGGTGCTAACACCTTCCCTTTGTGTAACCAACTCTTACTTGTAATCTCTGGCATTTTACTAGTTTTGATTTGAAAACTTCTTATCTTTGGGTTTTGTTCGTACTTTTCCCTTTTCCCTTAGAAACAAAAAAAGAATGGTGGCGACTCTGGTTTTATTGACGTTAAGTTTATCCATAGCTTAATGGTCATGAATTTACCGCTACACCAACATAAAAATGAGGGATCAAAACCTCGTAGTTTGTGGTAAAAATTTCAAATGAGTTGGTGAGCTGATTTTAACAAAAAAATTAAGAAAAGGGCACAAGAGGCCAAATTTTTGAAGGAGGTTGTTGGCTCTTTTTGTCTTTTGAAATTTAAGTCAATATGGTTAAGTTTATTTACAAATTTGATTTAAGAAAAAGTTTAAAAATTCAATGGCATAAGGCCAAAGTTTCTAATCATTAAAACATGTCTAAGTTGAAATCACAAACAATTTTTTTTTTAAAAAGAGGGAGAGATTTTGAAATTTAAGAAGTGGGAGGATATGAAGAGACTACCCTAAGCAACAATTTAAAAGTTAAGAGTTGAAAATATCTGACCAATGGGATGCAATCCAACCGACAAGAATGTCATATAGAAACCCATTTTCCTTTGGACTTTGATCAAACAATGTTCAATATCCAGACACCATAAAGATAAAGGCATCAAATAAAGATAGCCACATCCAAGCAAGCATTCCAATAGCTAGCAGTCTTCATTGTCTTCCAATGTAGCAGATGAAATATTCCTTGATCCACTCAAAATAAAACATCAGACATCAACATAACAAAATAACATTTAAGCACAGAGACATATTAGAATATGAACCAAAGATATCCAAAGTCTTGCATCAGATGAAATTCATTGTCAAAGATGGCTCTGTCTCAGATGTTGGCATTGGCCAAGTCCTTTAGCAGAGGGAAAGTTGCCTATTTCTAAGTCCAAAAGTTCAAATCAAATCCCAATAGTCCACCAATTTTTTTTAGGGTTTTTGTTGTTATTAGGTATTTTAAGGTCCTAATACCACAAACAAAATCAATACACAAACAAATATATACAATCACAAGATATGGCTCAAATGAGCAAAGTGAAAAGGATTGAAACATAATCAAGTTATATGAAATGTAAATCGCAATGAATGATAAATGACTGAAATTTAAATTACATAAAGTAAATGACTTGAAAGTAAAAACATAATAAATAAGAGTTAGTTAATGTTTAGTCAACTGTTAGTGTTTAGTTTTAATTGATTAAGTCATTCTTTGTAGAATACTCAACCATTCATTCACAAGTATGGATCCTTGAACCAAGACATCATCCATGAGAAGGGCTCTAACTTGGAAAATTCAACAAGTATGCCACTGGCTCTCATGAAAGGAAAAAAGGTGAAGTCTCCACACAATGCCATGAAGAATGGGAGACTTACAATATCACTTACTAGAATTCTATGCCTTGAGGGTCAAATTTAGTTATATGTTAAGCAATCATAATTGGACTTATGTAGAACTCACAACTATCTGAGTTCGGGCAATACAAATATAGGTGTTAATGCATGTTAGAGATTTGGTACAAAGAATCAAACTCCTAAAACATACCACACACTAAAAAGAAAATGGGAGGGACCTATCTCAGTCATACTTGTATTGATTCATCTGACACAATGTCATTGATGAATCAATTAGCATTTAGACATTAGAAATTTCATTGGTCCAATGAGGGAATGGGAAAGAATAAGGATGAAGATGAAGAGGGAGGGGGAGATGGAAACACAAATTGATCATGAGAGGAATTTCATCTGATCAAAACCATCCATTCATTTTGGGAGATGAAATGTACATTTCATCAATCCCATAAATCCAATGGTTTTGATCAAACAAAAATCAAATCAACCATGACCAAGGCTCAAACAGAAAGTCAAACATCACAAGACCATAAAAATGGCTCAACATAATTTTTAAACATTTAATCAATTTAAAAATGAATTTAAATGCATTTTTATTTGGTTAAAACCTTAAATCTCTTCAAAACACCAAATAAATGGCTAGGGGGTTTATCCTAGGTCAAACAATGTCAAATGACTTAATGCACAAAAACACTTAATTTATGAAAAATTCCAAAATGAATCCAAAAAATAATTTTAATTCAGAATATGGAAGAGAAAAATATTTAAATTTTTTTGGTGAAAGCCCCGTATTTTTTGTATTAAAAATGGATTTATTATGAATTACAAAAAATAAAGCAATTAAATGGAAACTCATAAAATAAGAAAAATCAGCGGCCATCAGATCTCCCTCATTAATTGAGGTGGAAGATCTAATGGGCACACACACACTATCCACGATGCACCTCAGTCAAAGCATCACACACGTGGTAATCACAAGGGAAGACTGAGATTAAAACATTTGAAATGGATCAAAAGGTTGAGAGAGTGCCAACGCACTACCGGAGCCCTAGCTCCGACCTTCTTCTTCGGTGGACCTCACCGGACTGATCCACCACCAACCTTCAGCAAAATAAAAAGTTTGGACATGGTTTTAAAGGAAAAATGGTCAGGAGCTCGAATTTGGTCTCAATTTCTTCCAATTCCAAGTATATTAAAAGATACATGGATTAGAATTTTGAGGATCATGAACTGAGTTACTTCGATTTGATCTCAAAGCAACTCAATCTTGTTGCCTACATTGGTAGGACTTCAGCAAACCAAAAATCAATAAAAATAGATGAGAAATGAGGGAGAATTGAAGAAGAGAATTTTCTGAAATTTCACCTTCGGGTAGCTTCAAAATAGCTTGATCTTGCTTCGAATTTGGCTTGGCTTGACTCTAGAAGCTTCCAGGAAGTGAAATTGATCAAAGAGAGGCTTGGATTCTTGGAGTTTCAATATCAAAATAGAAGGAGATTTGAAACTCGATTTCAAGTGAAATCTTCAAGTTTATCCTTTAATGGAGGCTAGGGAGGCAATGGTTCAAAGCTTGGGCAAGCATGATCCTCATTCTAATCACCAAGTCTTGTATATATAAGGTATCAAGTTGCTTTTCATACACTTCCAATTTTTGCCAATTTGAGCACCTCTTTCTGGCATGGATGCATGGGCGTGTACAAGGCCCAATTCATGATGCCAAATGATCCAATATTTTGTGTTAATCAACCTAAAATGATGTCATATGGCCATGCTAATGGAAATGAATTTTGCACATAAATCTTACCAAATGAATCCTTGTGAAGAACCCATGTGCAAGTCCTTCAAATTTTGTCCAAATGAGGTGATCTTGGACTTTTTGGAAAGGTTACATCATGCAGAACAATTTTCATGTTGAACACTTTTCCATTTTAATCTTGGATCATGATGAATCTTGAGGTGGAAGTTTTAGAAATCAAACATAATTGAAATTTTTCTAAGTACCAAGTCAAATATCCACTTGCTCTGTCAACCTCTTTGAATCAACTTGAAAATTTGAAGTTCTCTTGATCTTTTGGACTCATGGAGAACCATATATGCTTAAGATGATGTATGGTGGAGTATCCCTTGATATATTGGACCAAATGTTGAAGAGACTTATTGAGGAAGTCACACAAGATACCCAGATGCACTAGGGTTTCCAAGGCAAACAAGCTTCAAGTACTTGATGATTTCTTAATCCAAATGATAAATGAAGAACATGGTGATCCATATATGATGTCTAAAACCATTTTGAACCATCCCTTGATTGATCTCATTATACTGAGGGTCTCAAACCCTAGTTGTGAACTTGATGAGGCATTGGTGGATACACACACTGCCTACAAAAGAAACAAAGTTATATACAGACATATTTTTGGTGTTTTGGTTAGTAAACAAAGAAAAAAAGTATGATACAATCAAATATGCTTGGTGATCTCTCCCAATGCAAACCAAATGAATGACGGGTAAGGAGGATGTCAAGGTGTGATCCCAAAACCAATGCATATGATGAGATAACATGAGGGATCTTAGGGTCAAAATTGGGGTCTTACAGCTACCCCTATTTAAGGACATCCTAACTGAGGATGTGAAGGTTAAAATCTTCATATCAACTTAGTAGAATGGACTTAAATAACAACATCTAGAAACAAATTTTGGTCCCTAAGAGACCTCATGATGCACATGATGTTTATGTAAAAATAATCTTTGTGAGGCATATATTTCCACAAATGAAAAGAATCTGGAGATACCGAAAGTCCAAAGGAGTTGTTGGTTCTCTATTGTTGATTCTAAGTGTTGGCAACAATTTTGGTAAAACAAAGAGTGTTCACAAGATGTTATGTGTGATGTCTTAACATGAGATATCCTATGTACCTGCTGGAGTTCAAGAACATGTTCATACAGGATTGTTTCAGAATGCCACATACAATGACAAGGCTTCTGATATTGGATGTACCTGCTGGATCTTAAATGAAAGACATGTTCATGCAGGATTGTTTCAGATGACATACACAAGGTCATGGCATCTGATATGGTTGTACCTGCTGGAAGTTATAAAAGGAATTATTGGATTATGCAGGATTTTTCCATGATGTCAGACCCGATGTCATGACATCCTGTACACGGAACATTCAGTATGAATGTCTGGTGTTTTGTGATTGCACAATTAATGGCAATCTTTGGATGATTGAAGATATAATTAGCTGGCGCATTCAATCATGGATTACAACCAGATTTACTTATTTTCCAAGGAGATCTAACCAGCTGTTATAAAAAGATTTGATTGGAAAATAGATTTAGGGTTTTCAAGATGTCCAAGCCCAACTGGATGCTTCTATAAAAAGGGACTTAGAAAACCTGTTTGAACACACAACCAAGACTGAACGAAATACAGAGAGAGAGCTAGGGTTTGTGTTTGTTTAGTCGTAAGACTTGTAGGTCATTCAAGTCATCCATTGATGATTGAATTGGACTGATTTGTGGTTGTAATTTGTCACTCTAAAGCTGTTAAGCAAGAGTGTGTGTCATCTAGATCAAAGTTGTGAAGCAAGATCAAGAGTGTGTCTTTTTGATTGAAACTGTGAAGTAAAATCAAGAGTGTGTAATTGAAAAGTATTTTCTTTTCTCAAGGGATTGTTGTTTAAAATCACTGGTGTATGATTGTAGGGAAGTGAGTGGGTTCTCATATCTAAGAGTGCTTAGGTAGAAATTGCACGGGTAGAGATTAGGTGAGAAAGAATGTAACTTGTTGAAGTATACGGAGAGTCTTTGAACTAATTCTATTTTAGTGAATTTCCTTCCTGGCTTGGTAGCCCCCAGACGTAGGTGAGTTGCACCGAACTGGGTTAACAATTGCTTGTGTCATTTGCTGTACCATTTTGTATTTTTTTATCCATTGTGTGTGTTAACAAATATTAGTGTCGTGACATTACCTTCGACATCTTATATCTGATACCAGAATTTCAATTGGTATCAGAGCAGGCATCCTGCTCTGGTTTTGGGTGAGATTTAGTGGCAATACTTTCTGGTACAATGGAGAGAGATGGAGGATCTGTTCATAGGCCACCAATTTTGGATGGTTCTAACTCTTACTATTGGAAACCTCGAATGGTAGCGTTTCTGAAATCCCTTGATAACAAGGCTTGGAAAG
This sequence comes from Lathyrus oleraceus, assembly GCF_024323335.1. Classification (NCBI taxonomy): domain Eukaryota; kingdom Viridiplantae; phylum Streptophyta; class Magnoliopsida; order Fabales; family Fabaceae; genus Lathyrus; species Lathyrus oleraceus. The sequence goes on from NC_066579.1 coordinate 54,579,548, forward strand.
CTGTGTTAACAGGTTAGGTGCATCCTGTCATCACTAAAGAAGGAGAAGCCACTACTGAGAAGAAACCTGAAGAACAATGGTCCAAGGAAGAGGATGATCTTGCTCTTGGAAACCCCTAAAGCATTGAATGCAATATTCAATGGGGTAGACAAGAATACTTTCAGGCTGGTAAACAACTGTGAAGTGGCCAAAGATGCTTGGGACATTCTCAAGACCACTCATGAAGGCACCTCTAGGGTAAAGATGTCTAGACTTCAGCTGCTCACCTCCAAGTTTGAAAACTTAAGAATGAAAGAAGATGGAAATATTCATGATTTCTACATGAGTATCCTTGAAATTGCCAATGCCTCTGGAGCCTTGGGTGAGAAGATGTCAGATGAAAAGTTAGTAAGAAAAATACTCAGATCACTCCCCAAGAGATTTGCTATGAAAGTAACAGCCATAGAAGAATCTCAAGACATCTCAAATATGAGAGTTGATGAGATAATTGGATCCCTCCAAACATTTGAGATTGGAATATGTGATGGAGCTGAAAAGAAAGCCAAGAGCATAGCATTTATGTCAAACACTGAAGAGGAAGATGAGGAAGGTGGTCAAGATATTGATGAAGACCTGGCAAATGAGATAACAATGTTGGGAAGACAGTTCAACAAACTGATAAAAAAGGTAGATGTGAGAGCAAAGGGCAATGTCAAGAACATCAAAATTGAAGCTGGAAAATGAAAAGGAAGAGCTTGTGGAAACCATCTCAAAATTGAAGGTGGAAGCTGTATTCTTGAATTCCGAACTAGATGAGATGACTAAGTAAGTAAGAATGCTTAACAATGGATCTGCCATCTTAGACAAGATTCTCTAGACTGGCCAAATAACAGGAAACAAATCTGGTATTGGATTCAAGGCTGAGTGCAGTTACACTGGTTGCAAACCAAAATCCAAACCTAAGTGTAGCCATGCTAAAAGCAAACCTGAGATGTCACATCAGATGTCACAACAGCAAAAAGGGAAGTATCAAAGATGGAAATGCCAATACTGTGGAAATTTTGGCCACCTGAAGCCCTTTTGCTATAAGCTATGTGGCTATCCTGGCCCTGTTCAGTCTCAATACCAATCAAGGTCCAAGCATCACAAGACTGTCAACAAAAAGCAATGGGCTCCTAAGACAAAGGTCATAAGTCTCATAGCTCACACTTCCCTCAGAGTTTCAGCCAAAGAAGATTGGTATTTTGACAGTGGTTGCTCCAGACATATGACTGGGAACAAAAATCTGCTAACTGAACTTCATCCTCGTGCCATTAGTTATGTTACCTTTGGTGATGGTGCAAAGGGGGAAATCAAGGGAATGGGTAGGCTAGATTGCCCTGGAGTTCCTGACCTTGATGATGTCCTACTTGTTAAGGGATTAACTGCTAATCTTATACGCATTAGTCAACTGTGTGATCAAGGTCTGAATGTAAACTTCACCAAAACTGAATGTCTGATTACTAACAAAGAAAATAAAGTAATCATGAAGGGAGTTAGGTCCAAAGACAACTGCTACATGTGGAGCTCTCAAGAAACTAGATACTCTTCAATGTGTACCTTAGCCAAAGATTGGGCCATCTGCACCTTAAAGGTATGAAAAGGATCATATCTGTTGAAGCTGTTAGAGGAATTCCCAACTTAAAGATTGATGAGGGAAAAATCTGTGGAGAATGTCAGATTGGAAAACAAACAAAGATGTCACACTAGAGGCTTAGACATGACACAACTACCAAAGTCCTGGAGCTACTTCATATGGACTTGATGGGACCCATGCAAGTAGAAAGCCTTGGTGGGAAGAAATATGCATATGTGGTGGTGGATGATTTCTCCAGATACACCTGGATCAATTTTATAAGAGAAAAATCAGATGTATTTGAAGTCTTTAAGGAGCTTTGTTTGAAACTTCAAAGGGAAAAAGAAAGTCTTGTTGTCAAAATTAGAAGTGATCATGGGAAGGAGTTTGAGAACAGCAAATTTGCTGAATTCTGCTCTTCAGAAGGAATTCATCATGAGTTCTCATCCCCCATCACTCCCCAGCAAAATGGTGTGGTGGAAAGAAAAAATAGGACTCTTCAAGAATCAGCCAGAGCTATGATTCATGCTAAGAAAATGCCCTATCATTTTTGGGCTGAAGCCATGAACACAGCCTGCTATGTTCACAACAGAGTGACATTGAAGAAAGGAACTCCCACAACCTTTTATGAAGTCTGGAAAGGAAGAAAACCCACAGTCAAATATTTCCATGTATTTGGTAGCAAATGCTATATCCTGGTTGATCGTGAGCAAAGAAGGAAGATGGATCCCAAAAGTGATGAAGGAATATTTCTGGGCTATTCAACAAACAGCAGAGCCTACAGGGTCTTTAATTCCAGAACTAATTTATTGATGGAATCCATTAATGTTGTGGTTGATGGCCAACAGACGGATGTCACAGACGATGTTGAGACATCTCTGAATGATTCTCCAGTTGACCTCTCAGACAAAAATAAGGAAGAAGAACCTCCTCAAGCTGAACCTGAAGATGACAAAATAAACAAGGGACCCTCTATCAGAATTCAAAAGGATCATCCCAAAGATCTTATCATAGGAGATCCAGATAAATGAGTCACTACTAGATCAAGGGAAGTGATCTCACATGGCTGCTTTGTGTCAAAGATTGAACCCAGAAATATCAAGGAAGCCTTGACTGATGAGTTCTGGATCAATGCAATGCAAGAGGAGTTAGGCCAATTCAAGAGAAATGAAGTATGGGAATTGGTTCCTAGACCTGAAGGAGTAAATGTCATAGGAACAAAGTGGGTATATAAGAATAAATCTGATGAATAAGGGGTTGTTACTAAAAACAAAGCTAGATTAGTAGCTCAAGGATATACTCAAGTTGAGGGAGTAGACTTTGATGAAACATTTTCTCCTGTAGCTCGCCTTGAGTCCATTAGACTATTGCTTGGAGTGGCATGCATTCTGAAATTCAAGCTGTTTCAAATGGATGTAAAATGTGCCTTCCTGAATGGCTACTTAAATGAAGAAGTATATGTTGAACAGCCTAAAGGATTCACAGATCCAAATCTTCCACAACATCTGTACAGATTACAGAAAACCCTCTATGGGTTGAAGCAAGCTCCTAGGGCTTGGTATGAGAGACTCACAGTGTTCCTCACTGACAATGGATACAAAAAGGGAGGTATTGACAAAACTTTGTTTGTGAAGAATGAAGGAGGAAAGCTCATGGTGGCACAAATATATGTAGATGACATTGTTTTTGGGGGGATGTCAGAACAGATGGTTGAACATTTTGTTAGACAAATGCAATCTGAGTTTGAGATGAGCCTTGTTGGAGAACTGACCTACTTTCTTGGGCTACAAGTCAAACAGATGGAAGACTTTATCTTTTTATCTCAAAGCAAGTATGCCAAGAACATTGTGAAGAAGTTTGGAATGGAAAATGCAAGCCATAAAAGGACACCTGCTCCTACTCATGTGAAAATCTCCAAAGACAAAAATGGTGTCAGTGTAGATCAGAGTCTATACAGAAGCATGATAGGAAGTCTGCTATATCTCACAGCAAGCAGACCTGACATTGCATTTGCTGTAGGTGTTTGTGCTAGGTATCAAGCTGAACCAAAAGTCAGTCACATAAACCAAGTGAAGAGAATACTGAAATATGTCAATGGCACCAGTGACTATGGGATATTGTATACTCATGGATCTGGATCCATGTTGACTGGTTACTGTGATGCTGACTGGGCTGGAAGTGCTGATGATAGGAAAAGCACATTTGGGGGATGCTTCTTTTTGGGGAACAATCTGATTTCATGGTTTAGCAAGAAACAAAACTGTGTATCGCTATCCACTGCTGAAGCTGAATACATAGCAGCTGGGAGTAGTTGTTCTCAACTGGTCTGGATGAAGAAGATGTTATCTGAATACAATGTCACACAAGAAGTCATGACATTATACTGTGATAACCTGAGTGCCATAAATATTTCCAAAAATCCTATTCAACATAGCAGGACAAAGCACATTGACATTCGTCATCACTTCATCAGAGAACTCGTAGAAGAGAAGATCATAACTCTGGAGCATGTTACTACTGAAAAGCAATTAGCAGACATTTTCACTAAAGCTTTGGATGCCAATCAATTTGAATTTTTAAGGGGGAAGTTGGGGATCTGTGTTCATGAGAACCTATAGCAAGTAAAAGTGTTTGTGGTTATCCCAGAGGATATTTCTGACTGGGTAAACTGTGTTGTGGCAAGGGCTAGACTGTGTGGCTGGAAGCTATTCTGATGCTGATGTTTGAAAGATTGAAGTTTTATTTTGTCTGATTGGTCATCTTTGGTCAATTTTGACTAAAAAGGGGGAGAAGTGCTGATATGGAAGCTGTTGTGGAAGTTGTGATATGTATATAGCTGGAGGACAGCTATTATTAAAGGAAGTGCACAGGTGTTTGTCGCATCCGCGAAAAACAACCGGCGGGCTAAAACAAAAAAAAACACACAGAGCCGCCACTGCGCGTTATTTATCCCAAGATAGGGAAAGGAAACGCTCAGAGAAACCTGGAAAAAGCATGGTCTCGCGACCAAAGAGAAAGGGTAAGGGAGTCGGTTACGCAAGGGGAAGGTATTAGCACCCCTCACGTCTGTCGTACTCGACGGGATCCACGCTCTAAGAAAAGAAAAGGTTGCTAAAACACCACACACACACACGCACCGAAGACAACACAGGTGGGGTTAAGAGGAAGAGAGCTCGATAGGACATCGCATCCTATGCCTACGTATCTCGTCTGGAACGAGAATCAGAGCTGCCGTAGTTCGGCTCACGCACGCCAAACAAACAAACAAACACACCGGCAAACATGGAGCCTGAAGGCCAATCACTGGACTTACATCAGCATCCGAACCAAAACACACACAAAAGGGCAAATGTGGAGCCCGACCGCCCTTCACTGGACTTACATCGGCATCCGAACCAAAACACACGCACACTGGAACCCGAATGCCACTCGATGGACTTACATCAGCTTCCAAGCACACAACAACCAACAAGTTAATAGGGAGTCGGGAACTCGAGCCTATAACTGTCAAGCACACACACAAAAAGAAAGAAAAGTGCCCGGAGAGACCTCGCACGGTCTTCTGCCTATGTACCTCATCTGGTATGAGGATCAGGGCGACGTAGTTCCCCTCAAAGGGAAAGAAATTCTAGCCAGAAACCAAGGGAGACACACTACCAGGGAGTTGTACTCGAGCCTAGTGTTATCATGCATCATTGCCCTATGTTATGGTTTCTACCTACTTGCACAACAGCAAGCTAATCCTATCCAGGAAGAAAGCAAGCATGCAAGCATCCACAAATCAAAACAAACATTTCAAACAAATATTCACAAAGCACACACTATATCCAGTCAAGCGGGCTCAAACAAAGGGTTCGACTGCCGAGGCAAGTCATCTGTACAAGGGTAGAGTTAGCTCTTAACCTTGCCATTGAGGGGCTAAGGTGAAGCTGATGAAAAGTGAGTGAAGATTAGACTTCACAGCTCTTATCCCTGGCCAGGGAGAGCTTCAGACAAAGGAGCGTGGGTCCAGAATGGAGGGACCCTTCTACGCTCAAGACTCTGACACAACTCTACAAAGTACAAGATCTTGGGTTTGTGTCCCAATGCGTCAACACAGTGGTGTGAGCAGAGGGACGACTCAACAGAATAGCGGGGGATAGATTGCATATCCCTTGGGTTCCGCCAATTGCCTCATAGAGGTCTTCACCTGCTTGGCACAAAAGTAAACAATCACAAACATCGCCTCTTAAGGAGGACTTCAGACAGTTGCCTGACTAAATAACAAGCCAGGTCTTCCAGACTACATGGAGAATAGGAAGTCTACCTCAATTGGTTTAAAAACCAAGCAACAGCAAGCAAGTTCTCAAGGAACTGTAAGCAACTAAATGTACCTGAAATCAATCAAGTATCATCAGTACTCAGACAAACCAACCGTAAACAGCAAATATTAACCAGTTAATCTGTACAGTCAAACACAAGTTAATGCACACAAGTGCAAGCCATGAGCTCAAACTCAAGCATCAAACCCTACAACACAAAGTCAATGTTAGTTGACAACATCAAACAAACTCAATTTACAACTTGCATTGTTCTCCTTAAGGCATTTGCAGCTCAAACCTGAAACACAATTCCAAAGGTGAGAAACAAGACCACTAGGCCAAGCCTAGGGTCCAAAAGAGATAAAAAATCCAAAACAGCAGGTGAAAATTATTCAAAATCACATTCAAACAAATTAAAAGCAAATGCAATTGGTCCCATGCTCATATCAATCACCATTATCATTTCATGCACAATTTAGCATCAATCATGTAATTTGCAACTTCAAATGACCAAACAGAACTATCTCAATCAAAAGCATACCAAAACAATTCAATTAATTCCACAAACATTCACACCTAAACAGGACACATTCAATGCATAGCATGTCAATTTTCAGCTCATTTGGATCAGTGGAAGTAGGTCAATGAAAATCAAGAAGTTCAGACAAGTTCAAGCAAGCCAACACAAGGCATCAACACAAGCACCAACTTCCATAAATCATAAAACAGTGTCACAACAAGATAAATGAATGGGATCAACACCATGATGACCTATAATGTGTCTAGAATCACTCCATCAAATTTCACATTCATCCAATACACAATGAGAATTTCACAAGCAAAATGCCAACATGTGTCACACAAACTCACAAAATGAGCCAACAGAAGAGAAAATTCCAAACAATTAGGAAATGCCATCAAAAATTCCAGAAAAAATCACATGTTATCTTAATATACATATGATCATTCATGCGAAATTTCAGCTCAAATCAACATCCCTAAGCATTTTAAATAAAATCATGAAGTTCACAATGCTTGGTGTGACACAAATTGTCACACCCCTAATCAAAAAAATCATATCTCCTTCACCAAGTATCCAAAAATCATAAACTCTACATGAAAATCACCATCAAGATGTTCAGAATATGCACAAAAAATTTCATTCATTTCTTTTCAAGTATCAACATTTCATGAAGGATATGGCAAGACATACACAAATGTGACACTACCAAACAATCCCTAGACAAATTAATTTTCTACTCATGCAAAAAATCCACAAAAATCATGATTAAATTCTACACATCATCAGGAGTATCATGAAACAAATCTCACCAAAATTGGATAAGTTTTGAGGTCTCTATGATTTTTACAAGTTCATGACATCAAAATGTAAAATAAAAATGAAAAAGAAATAGAAATAATACAAATAATTAATAAGGCAATGGCATTTTGGTAATACTTAAGCGCCTGGCCAAAACGGCGTCGCTTCAATTAGAAGCAAGGGCGCGCTCTGATTGGTTGAGCTTGGCGCCAAACACGATTCAAAACCTGGCCATGGCAAATGAGGATCTGAGCGCACTATTCATCTTGTTCTTCATCAAGAACAGGTTCAAAATTCCAGAAAATCATAATCAACGAATCTTAACCAAAATGCACAAACTTATAGTCAAAAGAACCGTCTCTCCACCTAGGTCACGAATGTACAATTGATTTTCCCTAACTCTCACTGTAGCGACGGGATCGAGCGAAAATAGAAACGAACATCAAACTTAAAATCGTGATTACTCTCTCCATACTCAATCAATTCACAAACCACAAGCATCATGTTAACCTACAATCAAAGACCTACAAAACGCCTATCATGATTTGAGCAATGGTGAAATTCGAAAAATCACCTTGTGTTGATGGCAGTGCTTGATCTTGATGCTTCAAGGTGTAATTTGCCAAAACAGATGGAGATTGATGTATAGGAAGATGAATAGAACGCGTGCCTTAGCTCAAGGATGCTTCAATTGGAAGAACTAGCCAAATTCCATTGTTGTGCAAGCTTGCAACAGTCCATGATCTTGATGCTATTGCCACGAATTTGTCAAAACAGATGCATAACAAGGCTTGTGGAAGATGGATCGAGAAGAATCATGCAAATTGATGTAGATTTGGTGAAGAAATCTTGAAAAATGGTGATGAAGCTTTTGAGAGAATTTTGAGAGGTTTTGGTGAAATTCAGTTACAGATCTTTGGAGAATGTGATTGTCATTAGCATTTTCTGTTATGCTTAGCAATATATACCAATGCTAATCCACTTCCTAATCTCAATTACCAAAAATCAAGTGATTAGCATAATTGCATTTTCAATGAAAGTCCAAAAATGACCTTGCCAAATTATGCACTATGATAGCACATGACAGTTGGAGCAAATCACATTTTGCATTTGGAGTGTGTTGGCATTGGTTTCATGTCCAAATTCCAAGTATTGCTCAAATTCACTATCTCACACCAAAAATACACATAAATCCACTTGAAAATTGACTTTTTGCATTGACCATTTTTGATGAATTTTGATCATACACCATGAAAGTACATGTGAAATGGGGTTTGCTCACAAAAAGATCACCCAAATTGGACATTCCATGTGAAAGTTATGCCACTTTGATTATAGGCATTTTTGGAAAATGAATGGACCATAACTTGCCAACCACAGATGGGAATTTCAAGTTCTTGGACTTTTGGGAATGGTGAGATCAAGATCTTCAACTTTCATGTTGGACAAAATTCCATTTGAAGCATTTTTGAACACGTAATTTTGTGGTGAAAAACTTTCCATTTTTGGAAACCTCCATTACAAGTCACTTTCTATTTTTGGCAATTTTTGTCCTGACTTTATTTTCTTCATTCTTGAGGTTTGAAATGTCAAATGAAACTTGTTTCAACATGAATGAAGTGTATCCAACTCTCTCCCACCTCCAAATCCATAAAATCAAGCACAGTTGACCACAGTTGACTTTTTCAACTGATAGATGAATTTGGCAATGCACTGATCAATCTGAGCCCCAATCTTCTGATGAAATGGCTCAAGGATGAAACCCTAACCTCCATAAGCTCAATATAGTCACATGATGATCCCCATATCCATTATAGACCCCATCTCCATGCCATGCCCTGATTGGCCCAATGCAGATGATTAGGGTTGACCAGTGGTCAAAACCCTAATCTCAAGATAGCTGATCAATCTCCTGAATGATATCAAGACCATGATGATGATGATGTATCATTTCAACCAAGATGTAACTCAACCTCCTTGAGAATCAAAACCCTAATTTGAATCACCATCCCTCAGATAATTAGTGATCCAGTCCACTGAAACCCTAGCTTGCATCATGACCTCTTCATCTTCTGACCAAGGCTTATGACGATGACTTGCACAATGTAACCACATGATATGCAATATGCAATGCCTAATGACCTAGAAAAATGCAATGCAATGTGTTATGCTAGTCCCAAGAGAGGAGGGCAAATTTTGAGGTGTTACAGTGTTAAAACAGAATGTTGTTCTGTTTACAGATGTCAAAGAGGATGTCTGATATGGTGCACAGGTGTTGTTGATTGAAGCAGATGTCAGAATGACATTCTAGCTGGTACAGGTGCTGGAGTTACAGTAGATGTTATGTTCATGGAGACTGTTTGGTGTGTGCAAAAATTTAGGGGGAGAAGGAGTACCCTTGTGCATTTGTGTGTCTTACTAGTTGCATCCATAACTAGTAATTCTGTTTGTTGCACAGATTTAGGGGGAGGAGAAGTACCCTTGTGCATGTGTGTATTACTAGTAGCCATAGCTAGTAATTGTTTTGCTTCTGCTGTTGATTAAACTACTGTTATGTTGTTTAACTGCTGATAGTTTACCTTGTGAACAAAAAGGACAGATATATGTTTTAGCCAAAATTTGCCAAAGGGGGAGTTTGTTGATTCTAAGTGTTGACAGCAATTTTGGTAAAACAAAGAGTGTTCACAAGATGTTATGTGTGATGTCTTAACATGAGATATCCTATGTACCTGCTGGAGTTCAAGAACATGTTCATACAGGATTGTTTCAGAATGCCACATACAATGACAAGGCTTCTGATATTGGATGTACCTGCTGGATCTTAAATGAAAGACATGTTCATGCAGGATTGTTTCAGATGACATACACAAGGTCATGGCATCTGATATGGTTGTACCTGCTGGAAGTTATAAAAGGAATTATTGGATTATGCAGGATTTTTCCAGGATGTCAGACCCGATGTCATGACATCCTGTACACAGAACATTCAGTATGAAGTTTGGTGTTTTGTGATTGCATAATTAATGGCAATCTTTGGATGATTGAAGATATGATTAACTGGCGCATTCAATCATGGATTACAACCAAATTTACTTATTTTCCAAGGAGATCTAACCAGCTAGTATAAAAAGATTTGATTGGAAAATAGATTTAGGGTTTTCAAGATGTCCAAGCCCAGCTGGATGCTTCTATAAAAAGGGACTTAGAAAACCTGTTTGAACACACAACCAAGACTGAGCGAAATACAGAGAGAGAGCTAGGGTTTGTGTCTGTTTAGTCGTAAGACTTGTAGGTCATTCAAGTCATTCATTGATGATTGAATTGGACTGATTTGTGGTTGTAATTTGTCACTCTAAAGCTGTTAAGCAAGAGTGTGTGTCTTCTTGATCAAAGTTGTGAAGCAAGATCAAGAGTGTGTCTTTTTGATTGAAACTGTGAAGTAAAATCAAGAGTGTGTAATTGAAAAGTGTTTTCTTTTCTCAAGGGATTGTTGTTTAAAATCACTGGTGTGTGATTGTAGGGAAGTGAGTGGGTTCTCATATCTAAGAGTGCTTAGGTAGAAATTGCACGGGTAGAGATTAGGTGAGAAAGACTGTAACTTGTTGAAGTGTACAGAGAGTCTTTGAACTAATTCTATTTTAGTGAATTTCCTTCCTGGCTTGGTAGCCCCCAGACGTAGGTGAGTTGCACCGAACTGGGTTAACAATTGCTTGTGTCATTTGCTTTACCGTTCTGTATTTTTTTATCCATTGTGTGTGTTAACAGATATTAGTGTCGTGACATTACGTTCGACATCTTATATCTGATACCAGAATTTCATCTATGTTGGCACCAATTTTGGTAAAACTTAGTGTTATCACAAGATGTCACGTGTGTTGTCTTGACATGTGATATCAGCTTCTTGCAGGATGTTTAAATATGGATGTGCAGGATTTAGTCAAGATGTCAGACCCGATGTTAAGACATGTGCATACAGAACATTCAGTCTAAATGTTATGTGTTTTGTTGTTGCACTTTTCATGCAAATCTTTGTGTGCTTATGTGGAGAGTGCATGCGTTATTCAAGGAGTAATTCTATTTTAAACCAAAATGTTTTATTTTACAAAAAGGAATGATTAGCTACTGTTTCTTAGGAGATACGCAATTAAAATAGAATTAGGGGTTTCATGCTACCCAATCCCATTCAAAAAGATTATGTTTAAAGGCCATGTAAAACCTGTTTTAGACACACAAGATACGAACGATGAAGTGAGAGAGTTTTAGGGTTTTAGTCTTGTGTGAACTTGTGAATTGTGAGCCATTCATTCATCTTGTTGATGTATGAATTGGACTGAGTTTTGTGTTATAATTTTTCCACTCTAAGCTTTGAAGTACGAGTGTATTTGTTTACTTGGTTGAAGCTTTTAAGCAAGATCAAGTATGTGTCCTTGAAGTGTGTCTTCTTTATTTTTGTATTTGTTCTTATATCACTGTTATGATTGAGGGGGAGTGAGTAGGGTCTCATATCTAAGAGTTCTTAGATAGAAGTCACACGGGTAGAGATTAGGTGAAAAGAATGTAACTTGAAGTTGTTTACTGAGAGTCTTTGAACTAATTTTGTTTAGTGGATTTCCTTCCTGGCTTGGTAGCCCCTAAACGTAGGTGAGTTTGCGCCGAACTGGGTTAACAATTGCTTGTGTCGCTTGTTCAATTGTTTCTCGGTTTTTATCCTGTTTATATTTCACTTGTTGTTCAGATATTAGTGTCGTGACATTACCTTCGACATCTCATATCTGATACCAGAATTTCAATTGGTATCAGAGCAGGCATCCTGCTTTGGTTCTTGGTGAGATCTTGGGACGTTACTTTCTGGTACTATGGATAGAGACGGAGGATCTGTGCACATACCACCAATTCTAGATGGATCTAACTATGACTACTGGAAACCTCAGATGGTAGCCTTCCTGAAATCGTTGGATAATAAGGTTTGGAAGGTTGTTCTAACAGGCTGGGAACACCCCTTCACTACAAAGGATGAAGAAGGTACAACTGATAAGAAGCCTGAGGAAGAATGGACCGAGGAAGAGGATGAACTAGATCTTGGAAACTCTAAAGCATTGAATGCTATATTCAATGGGGTTGATAAGAACATCTTCATTCTAGTGAACAATTGTGAGGTGGCTAAAGATGCTTGGAATATTCTCAAAACCACTCGCGAGGGTACCTCTAGAGTGAAGATGTATAGATTGCAGCTGCTTAAAACAAAGTTTGAGAATTTAAGAATGAAAGAAGATGAAAGTATTCATGACTTCCATATGAATATCCTTGAAATTGCTAATGCCTCAGGAGCTCTGAGTAAGAAGATGTCAGATGAAAAGCTTGTGAGGAAAATTCTCAGATCACTTCCCAAGAGATTTACCATGAAAGTGACAACCATAGAAGAATCTCAAGATATCTGCAAGATGAGAATGGATGAGCTAATTGGATCCCTCCAAACATTCGAGTTGGGAATGAGTGATGGATCTGAAAAGAAAGTCAAAAGCATAGCCTTTATGTCAAACACTAAAGATAAAGAGGAAGAAAGTATTCAGGATACTGATGAAGGTATGGCAAATGATTTAGCATTACTTGGGAGACAATTCAATAAAATCCTGAAGAGGATGGATGTAAGGTCAAAGTCTAATGTCAAGAAAAACTCATTTGACATCAGTAGGCCCAATGATGCTGGAAGAAGAACAAAATCTGAGGAAAAATCCAAACAGGGCAAAGGAATTCAGTGCCATGAATGTGAAGGGTATGGACACATTAGAGCTGAATGTGGGACCTATCTCCAGAAATAGAAGAAGAGTCTTGCTACTACTTGGTCTGATGACAATTCTGAAAGTGAAACAGAAGGAGAGTCTGCCAATCTTGTGTCTGCCTTGACTGGGAGATGGGATCCTGATGAAGACTCATGTGATGATGAATTAACCTTTGATGAATTAGCTACTTCTTACAGGAAGTTGTGTTTCAGAAGTGAAGAAATGTGTCAACAAGTGGAGAATCAGAAGAAACTGATAACCCAAATAGAGGATGAGAAGACAGAACACTTAGAAATCATTTCTAAGTTGAAGATCGAAGTCGTGTTCCTGAATTCCAAACTGGATGAGATGACGAAGTATGTCAGAATGCTAAACAGTGGATCTGACACCTTAGACAAAATCCTCCAGACTGGAAAGATGGAAGGAGACATGACTGGCCTTGGGTTCAATGAATCCTCTCCTGATTTTAGTCCCACTGGTAGCAAACAAAAGATGTCACATCAGGTGTCTCAACATCACAAGGAAAGACAACATAAAGGAAAACACCAAAGATGGAGATGTCATTACTGTGGGAAATTTGGCCACATAAAACCATTCTGCTTTAGGTTGTATGGTTATCCTAGTCCTACTCATCAACCTAGACCCAAACAACACATCCATGTTAACAAAAAATAGTGGGTTCCTAGGGCTGGTGCTACTAACTTGATAGCTCACACCACCTTCAGAGTCTCAGCCAAAGAAGATTGGTACTTTGACAGTGGATGCTCCAGACACATGATTGGAAGCAAAAACCTGCTAGTTGACCTCCAACCTCATGTCACCAGCTATGTAACTTTTGGTGATGGAGCAAAGGGTGAAATAAAGGGGATTGGAAAGCTGAATTGCCTTGGAGTTCCTAACCTTGATAATGTGTTGCTTGTTAAAGGATTGACTGCAAACCTGATCAACATCAGTCAACTATGTGATCAAGGTCTAAATGTGAACTTCACAAAAACTGGATGCTTGATTACTGATGCAAAAAATGAGGTGATCATGAGAGGCGTCAGGTCTAAGGGCAACTGCTATATATGGATTTCTCAAGAAACTAGATATTCATCAATATGTGCTCTAGCTAAAGAAGAAGAAGTGAAACTATGGCATCAAAACCTGGGTCATCTGCATCTTAAAGGAATGAAGAGGATCATATCTGTTGAAGCTGTCAGAGGAATCCCAAAATTAAAGATGGAGGAAGGAAGAGTTTGTGGTGAATGTCAAATTGGAAAGCAGACAAAGATGTCATATCAGAAGATCAAACATGACACCACATATAGAGTGCTGAAACTTCTCCACATGGACTTGATGGGACCTATGCAGGTGGAAAGTCTTGGTGGGAAAAGGTATGCTTATGTTGTGGTGGACGACTTCTCCAGATATACCTGGGTGAATTTTATAAGGGAAAAATATGATGTGTTCGATGTGTTCAAAGATCTTTGCCAAAGACTTCAAAGAGAAAGAGAGAGTCATGTTATCAGAATTAGAAGTGATCATGGGAAAGAATTTGAGAACAATAAATTTGCTGAATTCTGTTCATCTGAAGGGATTGGTCATGAGTTCTCTTCTCCCATTACCCCTTAGCAAAGTGGTGTGGTGGTAAGGAAAAATAGAACTCTCCAAGAATCTGCTAGAGCTATGATTCATGCTAAGAAGTTTCCTTACCACTTATAGGCCGAAGCTATGAACACGACCTGTTATGTTCACAACAGAGTAACCTTGAGGAAAGGGACCTCAACCACTTTATATAAAGTCTGGAAGGGAAGAAGACCTACTGTCAAATACTTCCATCTGTTTGGTAGCAAATGCTATATCCTGGATGATCGTGAACAAAGAAGGAAAATGGACCCCAAGAGTGATGAAGGAATATTTTTGGGCTACTCAACAAACAGCAGAGCCTTTAGAGTCTTTAATTCGAGAACAAAAGGTATGATGGAGTCTATCAATGTTGTTGTTGATGATCAAGAGACTGATGTCACATACGATGTTAAAACATTTTTGAATGATGCCCTAGCTGATCTCCTGGACAAAAGTAGTGAGAGTGAGTCCACTCAAGCTGAACCTGAAGCTTATAAAGTTAATATGGTACCCTCTATCAGAATTCATAAGGATCATCCTAAAGATCTCATTATAGGAGACCTAAATAAAGGGGTCACCACTAGATCAAGGGAAGTGATCTCACACACCTGTTTTGTGTCCAAGATTGAGCCTAAGAATGTTAAAGAAGCCTTAACTGATGAATTATGGATCAATGCCATGCAGGAAGAGTTAGGCCAATTCAAGAGAAATGAAGTATGGGAATTGGTTCCAAGACCTGAAGGAATAAATGTTATTGGAACAAAGTGGGTTTACAAGAATAAATCTGATGAAAAAGGCGTGGTTACTAGAAATAAAGAAAGATTGGTAGCACAAGGATACACTCAAGTTGAAGGAGTTGACTTTGATGAAAGATTTGCTCATGTAGCTCGCCTAGAGTCCATTAGATTATTGCTAGGAGTGGCATGTATTCTGAAGTTTAAATTGTTCCAAATGGATGTGAAAAGTGCCTTCTTAAATGGCTACTTGAATGAGGAAGTATATGTTGAACAACCAAAGGGATTCACAGACCCAAATCTTCTAAAGCATGTGTATAAGTTGAGGAAATCTCTTTATGGGTTGAAACAAGCTCCTAGAGCTTGGTTGAGAGACTCACAGTGTTTCTCATTGACAATGGATACAGAAAGGGAGGCATTGGTAAGACTTTATTTGTCAAAGATGAAGGAGGAAAGCTCATGGTTGCTCAGATCTATATGGATGATATTGTGTTTGGTGGGATGTCAAGTAAAATGGTTCAACATTTTGTTGAGCAAATGCAGTCTGAATTTGAAATGAGCCTTGTTGGGGAACTAACCTATTTTCTTGGCCTGCAAGTCAAGCAGATGGAAGATTCTATCTTTATATATCAAAGTAAATATGCCAAGAATATTATTAAGAAGTTTGGCATGGAGAATGCAAGCCCAAGAGGACACCTGCTCCTACTCATCTGAAAGTGTCTAAAGATGAAAATGGTGTCAGTGTGGATCAAAGTCTCTACAGAATCATGATAGGAAGTCTTATATATCTTAAAACAAGAAAACCTGACATTACCTTCACTGTAGGTGTTTGTGCTAGATATCAAGTTGGACCAAAGATGAGCCATATAAACCAAGTGAAAAGGATCCTAAAATATGTCAATGGCACTTGTGACTATGGGATGCTATACACTCATGGATCTGAATTTGTGATGTCTGGATATTGTGATGCTGATTGGGCTGGAAGTACTGATGATAGGAAAGGCACATCAAGAGGATGCTTCTTCTTGGGGAACAATTTAATATCATGGTTTAGTAATAAGAAAAATTGTGTTTCTTTGTCTACTACTGAAGCTGAATACATAGCAGCTGGAAGTAGTTGTTCTTAACTGGTGTGGATGAAACAAATGCTGACTGAATACAATGTCACGCAAGATGTCATGACATTGTACTGTGATAACCTGAGTGCTATAAACATCTCAAAGAATCCTATTCAGCACAACAGGACAAAACATATTGATATTCATCACCATTTTATTAGAGAACTCATGGAGGATAAGATTGTAGCCTTAGAGCATGTTACTACTGAGATGCAGTTAGCTGATATTTTTACAAAGGCCTTGGATGCAAATCAGATTGAAGTCCTGAGAGGAAAATTAGGCTTTGCATTTATGAAGACTTGTAGCAATTAATATGGAGTGGGAAAAGTAAGCAAATTAGTGTCTATGTGGCTAAAATAAAGCACTTCCATTATGGTAAATCATCACCTAGTTTTGGAAATACCATCTATTACATCTTCACACGCTACCCCCACAACCTCACTACCTACTCCAACTCTTCCATCTTCCTGCTCCTTCCTCACATACCTCTGCTAGGGCAACTACATTTTTTCCACAAAAACTCCAAAATGTCACAACATCAAAATACTTCTGCTTCAAAAACTACTAAGTCTACTCAAAAGGTTAGCGCTTCTTCCATGGACATTCCCGATGATGAGATTCTGTGTGGTTCCTCTATCAGTTATTCCCTGCGAGACCCTTGATTTAAAACATCACATGGATGCCTCAACTTCTGCATGCCCCAATCAAGGTAACATCTCTAGTATCCCTTCTGGCTCAACTCCTGCCACTAACTCTAAGGAAGATATACACCACATTGATCGTGTTATAAGAAACCTAGTCACTAGAATCCTTAATGAAGGATATTCTGTGAAGGGAGTTTCTACTCCCCTATCTAAAATGTACCCCTCTCCTGAGGTTGAACAACATATTGAGAAGGATGACGATTCCTCCAGTTCTCAGAAGGAGATGGCTGCTGAAGGGTTGTGCTCTCTAGGGCAAACTGTGTCTGATAAAGGAAAATCTGTGGCATCTAAAACTGCCAATGCTTCCCACTCTGAGAAGCATGATGATGCAAAAGATGTGATTGACCTAGAGGATGATAGATCTGATGATCAAGAGGATAGCCTACTTCGTCATTTAAAGCCAAGTGTGGCTAAATGCATGAAGACTCGAAAAGAAAGATCTGTGGCTCAACTTATGTCAGCTAGAAAAGCTAAGAACACTGCTGGTATTGGGCCCTCTAAATCTTGGAGCAAGGTTGAAGTGAAGAAGATGAAGGTTAGAGAAGATTTTGAGTCTGAAGAGGATGTTGAGGAAGATGTCCCTGACATCTCTCCTGTGAATAAAACCACTGGGAGGAAGTCTCCTGTTAAAGTTGTTGTTGTGCATTTGGATAACATCTCTTTCCATCTTGAGGATAAAGCTGCCAAGTGGTAATTTATGATTCAAAGAAGGGTAGTTGTGGAAAGGGAGTTGGGAAAAGATGTTGTTGAAGTCAATGAGGTCATGGACCTGATAAAGGCTACTGGGTTGTTGAAGACTGTGGTTGGGTTCTCTCAATGCTATGAGGGTTGAGTTAAGGAATTCATTGTCAACAATCCTGAGGATATTACTGATAAGATCAGCAAGGAATTTTGCAAGGTGTTTATGAGGGGTAAGTGTATCACATTATCTCCCACTGTTATTAACAATTTTCTGGGAAGAAAAATTGAGGGTGCAGGTGAATTGGAAGCTACAGACAATGAGGTTTGTAGAGAGATTACAGCTAGGCAGGTGAAAGGTTGGCCTATTAAAAAGCATCTTCCTGCTAGGAAGTTGACTGTCAATTATGCTATATTGCATAAAATAGCAGCTGCAAATTGGGTGCCTACCAACCATATTTCCACCATTGCTAATACCCTTGGAAGGTTTATTTTTGTTGTTGGAACCAAAGTGAATTTTGACTATGGTGAATTATGTTTGAACAAATCATCAAGCATGCATCTACTAATGCAGTTAAGTTGCCTATTGCCTTTCCCTCTATGATTTGTGGGATTATCCTGAATCAACACCCTGATATTTTGCGTTCTAATGACTTACCTAGTAGAAGAAAACCTGCTCTGTCTGTGCACTATAAACTGTTTGAAGGCTGTCATGTCGAAGATATTGTCATGACATCTGCCATGAAAAAGCCAGTCTTAAAAGTTGGAACAATTGCTGAGCTTAAGGAGACTTGTAAAGAGATGAGTGAAGGGATAAGGGTAGCAACAACTAGGAAGCAATCATTGGAAGCCTTGATTGCAAGCTTGGAGCAAGCTAAAGGTGAACATATTGAACATGCTAAGGAAGCTGAAGCCCACACCTCTAGTGAGAGGTCTACAAACAATGATGAGACAAGTGGCAATTCTGTTTCTGGTGCTGATGAAGATGCGAGCTCAAGCTCTACTGCTTAGCTCCTTTGACTTTCGTCCCTATTGATGTGATGGTTTTTATTGATGTGATGGATTTTCTTGATTTTGGCAATTCTGTTTTGTTGTTTTGTTGGTTTTGTATCTCAGCTTGCTTATAGCTGATTATGTACTTGGTTTTGTAACCCTTTAACTTTTGACATTTCGTTTCATGACTAAATAGACATTTATTTTGTCTCTTTGGTCTCTTTTGGCTAAAAAGGGGGAGAAGCAGCTATAGATATAGACGGTGTTTGTCTGATACAAAGAGGGAGAATTGTCTGGTGTGTAGTTGTCTGGCATAGGGGGAGAACTCTCTGTGTTCTGTCTGTGTGAAGAAGGTTGTTGCTGAAGGGGGAGGTGGTGTGTTCTGAGCACAAGCGCATGTGTGTTTACTAGTTTCTTTTTCTGCTAGTAATGTGTGTATGTTTACTTCTGCTGCTGAACTGATACTTTGATTAATTTCTTGTGAACGTATGATCTGATGTATGTTTTAGCCAAAATTTGCCAAAGGGGGAGTTTGTTGGTTCTTTATGTTGGCACCAATTTTGGTAAAACTTAGTGTTATCACAAGATGTCACACGTGTTGTCTTGACATGTCATATCAGCTTCCTGCAGGATGTTTAAATATGGGTGTGCAGGATTTAGTCAAGATGTCAGACCCGATGTTAAGACATGTGCATACAGAACATTCAGTCTGAATGTTATGTATTTTGTTGTTGCACTTTTCATGCAAATCTTAGTGTGCTTATATGGAGATTGCATGCGCTATTCAAGGAGTAATTCTATTTTAAACCAGAATGTTTTATTTTACAAAAAGGAATGATTAGCTGCTGTTTCTTAGGAGATACGCAATTAAAATAGAATTAGGGTTTCATGCTGCCTAGTCCCATTCAAAAAGTTTCTATTTAAAGGCCATGTAAAAGTTGTTTTAGCCACACAAGATACGAACGATGAAGTGAGAGAGTTTTAGGGTTTTAGTATTGTGTGAACTTGTGAATTGTGAGCCATTCAGTCATCTTGTTGATGTCTGAATTGGACTAAGTTTTGTGTTGTAATTTGTCCACTCTAAGCTTTGAAGTACGAGTGTATTTGTTTACTTGGTTGAAGCTTTTAAGCAAGATCAAGTATGTGTCCTTGAAGTGTGTCTTCATTCTTTTTGTATTTGTTCTTATATCACTGTTGTGATTGAGGGGGAGTGAGTAGGATCTCATATCTAAGAGTTCTTAGATAGAAGTCACATGGGTAGAGATTAGGGAAAATAATGTAACTTGAAGTTGTTTACTGAGAGTCTTTGAACTAATTTTGTTTAGTGGATTTCCTTCCTGGCTTGGTAGCCCCCAGACGTAGGTGAGTTTGCACCCAACTGGGTTAATAATTGCTTGTGTCGCTTGTTCAATTGTTTCTTTGTTTTTATCCTATTTATATTTCACTTGTTGTTCAGATATTAATGTCGTGACATTACCTTCGACATCTCATATCTGATACCAGAATTTCAGGAGTGTAATGCATTCCATAAGGAAAACTCACTAAGGAGACAGAGACTCCAGGGGTTAAAAGGGTGTGCGTAGGCCAGACTACAACTTGAAAACTGCTGGAGACACAAGGTATTTTCCATGAAAATAAATCAACAAAAAGACTCGGCCTAGAGAAGGTTATCTGCACGGGATGACGATCTCACTGAGAAAATACACGCCAAAACTCAACTGGGAAAGAATGTACTTTAACACAGGAGTAAAAGAGAGGTATTATCTACTACTGGTTGCTAGGTAAGAAGGTTAATACACTCGGACAAAGGGACATCCGTCTTAAGGTCTTCAACTCCTTTATCGGCTCAAGGAATTGGTCTTTCATCTCGTCCATCTTCTCATTAACATCGGGACCTTTAGACGACTCAGAGTGATAGATGGTATCCTCGACACGGGGTAAGGTATGCACAACTAGAGAAGGCACAAAGTTTGGTGGCATTCCCCACGGGAATCCGGAAGGCATGGTAGGCACTGACTGACTAGCAACCACAGGCACAGATGCTGAAGAAATCTCATAAATCACAATCCTTTGAGAAGGAGGAGTTGCAAGAGGCAGAAATGGTTGATTTTGAGCAGTAATCACAGACTCCATCAAGGCAGTGAGTTTGGAAATCTCATCTTTAAGCTCTATGTTCTCTTGTTCAAGATGCTCCATTCTTTTCTGGTGATTAGCTTGAGTGTTATAGTGATGAGTCAGCTTGTCTGATACACGGAAGAAGAACTATAAGACATCTGGCTGAAGAAACCTGTTGTGCAAATGATGCATGAAATGCAATGTTTTTTATTGTTTTTTAATTTCAAGGAACATACAAAGTACTATTGGTAAATATTTTCAATTAACAATAATAACAATTTAATTGACCATAAAATCTCTTTTTATTCATAAAATTAGGAAGGATCACATTGAGTATAATTTCAGAAACCAAAATATAAATACAAGAGAAAAGGACAATATCATCCTAAGGATCCCTAACAACTGCATCAGACAAATTGGCCAAGGGAGTGTACTTCCTTCGGATGTGTCGAATCTCTGACTCAAAAGTTGTTTGCATCTGAGCCTTCTCGAGGACGAGTTGATCAACAATCTTCTTCCAAGCACCAGAAGGATGAGGTATACTAGGGGAAAATAAATCCTCTGGCTCTCTCTGTCTCTTCACTGCATGCTCTTCCAGAACATCAATAAGTGCATCTTTGTCCTTTGACTCATACTGCAACTCTACATGCTTTCGATTCAAAGTATGGAACCGTTCTTCCCACAAGTCCCTCTCTTGCTTCATCTTAGCAAGTGCATCTTATAACTCCTATACATCTTGGTTAGGGAGAGTCGATGGCTTTACCACAACCATATATATAGGTCTCTCGCAAGCGTATGGCATCTTGAGCTCCAAAGCTCTCTTCTTCATCCAAATAGTGTAAGCTTCCAAAGCTACACAATTGCATGGACCAAGCTTGGATCTTCCTTTATTATGAACATTTTGTCAAGCAAACACCATTCTAGTCTTCAAATGTTGGGGGATCTTTACCCTTCTGATATAATAGACCCTCTAATTGAACATTATTAGGCTTATCTCTTAAGGGGAACCCAAGATGACGACGGGCCAATGATGGGTTGCAGTTGATTCCTCCTTACGTACCAATGAGAGGCACGTTAGAGAACTCACCACAACTGTCAATAATATCCAAGATACCCAATGCAGAATAATACCAAACAATATCATCATTAGTGAGAGACATAAGTCTCTGAGACCACCATAGACATTGTCGGTTCTCAAAGAAAGCAGGCGTCTGAGGCAAGTGCGAAATAAACCACTTGTACAGAAGAGGAAAATAACATGCAACGGTTCAACCACCCTTAGAATTACTCAAATGCAAAGATAAATACATGTCACCAAACAAAGTCAGAACAGGATTCCCAATCAAGAAGATTTTAATGGCATTAACATCAACGAAACTGTCAATGTTAGGGAACAAAGCTAGACCATAGATGAGAAATACAAAGATGGATTCAAAAGCGTCTATGCTACCGGCTTGAGCAAAAGTAGTAGCTCTACCAATGAGAAACTCAGAAGTCAACACTAAAATCCATCCTTTTTTCACCATGTTGGCATCAATCTCAGATTTCTTCAAATGAAGTGCCTCGGTTATGACTTGAGATCTCGGGATCTCCTCCAATCCACTGAAAGGCACCTTGTTAGACACGAGCATACCCACGAGATGGGCATATTCTTCTAACATGGGCGCAAGCTGATACTCAGGAAAAGTGAAGCACCGATAAAGAGGATCATAAAATTGCACCAAGACATTCAAAAGTCCTTCAACCACATCAGTAGATAATACATATAAAAGCTTCCCATAACGTTTCTTGAAGTCTAAGGGAACTAATACAAAGGATGACAACTTCCTTAGTTCCTTCAAACCAGGACATCTGAAACAGTATTTCTTAGTGTTCCTTCGTCCACAATCCATGATCTGAAAACATTTGCAAATAGACCTTAGTTTCCTTGAGATTTTTTTCTGTGATGAATGTTATGATGTGTATGTATGCATGAATGCAACAATCACACATAAGGGATCACACATAAGGAAAACCCAAACAAAGGTCAAGGGATGAATCAAGTCATCATCAAGATCAATCATCCATTTTTGTGGATTATGGTTTTCCCCTTATCAACACCCAAGTTCCATTAATTTGACGAGACTGATCAGATCAACCGATAATCAAAGGGTTTGTCGTGAGTCACGAGCGTGGAGTCGGGTTAAGAACCATCCCAATGGAGTGTACTAAGGATAAAAACCTACAGATCATGTTCTAAAAAGTTCCCAGAGTCGTGATCCCATCTATCAGATACTATAGGTTAGGATGACTGAATCATCAACCCATAGTATTCTCAAGAGAAACTTGTATGAGTGTAGTATCGTGTAAATGTTCTACCGTGCTTAGCTTCTCGGACCCCCAAATTAGAGAAAGTAATGCATATCTACGACATACTCGTGTGATATCAGTAACTCCAAATAGGTCTCCACTGAGTGGGGGATCTCATGTCAACTCTTTCAGGACTACTCCTTCAAATCCAACATGACTATACCACCCTCCCATCTTAGATTGCACTCAAGTTCGATTTAGAACTTATCTCACCGTAAAGAGAACATCAAGCACAATAGAGGGAGTATCACACAAATAGTATATGCAAAAAAACATCAAATATACAAATATAAAACACACAAAAGTAGGATACACCCACTGAGGACTAGTCCCCAGCAGAGTCGCCACTTTATTTCTGTAGCGGTAAATTCATGACCATCAAGCTATACATAAACTTGATGTCAATAAAACCAGATTCGCCACCGTGCTTTTATTGTTTCCAAAGGAAAATGGAATAAGTACAAACAAACCCAAAGATAAGAAGTTTTAAAATCAAAACTAATAAAATGTCATAGATTACAGGTAAGGGGGTTGGTTATACAAAGGGAAGGTATTAGCACACAAAGTGTCCTATGTACTCATAGAGAGCCCTTTTTTGTGTGCAAGTGTTTTAGTTGAAAATGATGTTTGATAAAAATATAGAGTTGGGAATGAGAAAAAAATTCATTAATTATATTTTTGTGTTTGACAAGACCTTCAGTCTTATGCCTAAGTACCAACATAAAAATGAGGGATCAAAACCCTGTAGTTCGTGGTAAAAAATTCAAAGATGTTGGTGAATTGGTTTTAACAAAGTTTAACAGAAAAAGGCACAAAAAGGACAAATACTTGAATAGGGTTGTTAGTTATCTTTGTCTTTTGAAATTAAAGTCAATATGGTTAAGTTCATTCACATATTTGATTAATAAAAAGTTTGGAAATTCATTGCCACAAGGCCAAAGTTTCTACTCGTTAAAACATGTCTAGGTTTGAAATCACAAGCAAATAAGGTTTTGAAAAGAGGGAGATATTTTGAAATTAAGGAAGTGGGAGAAGATGAAGAGACTACCCTCAACAAAAATTAAAAGTTAAGAGTTAAAAATATCAGACCGATGGGATGCAATCCACAAGACAAGAAGGTCAGATAAAAACCCATTTCCTTTGGACTTTAAAGCAAGCAATAAGCATAAGCTAACATCCAAGCAAATAATATAAAGACCAAGGCATCAAATAAACATATCCATAACATTCAAGCAAGCACTCCAATAACTAGCAATCTTCAATGCTTCCAATGTGTCAAATGAAATATTCCTTGGCAAACTCTCAGAAACAATCATTAGACATCAATCACAAAGTCAAAATAACAGATTAAACATAGAGACCATATAACAGATGAACCAAGGGCACTCAAGGTTTGCATCAGATGAAAGGCACAATCAAGGATAACTCAGTCTCAAATAGTGACATTGACCAAGTCCTCAAAGCATATGGAGGTTTCCTATCCTAAGTCCAAAAGTTCAGATCAAGTCCAACAGTCCACCAAGATATTTTTTAAGGTTTTTTTTGTTGTTATTAGGTATTTTAAGGTCCTATGACCACAAACAAAACAAAATCACAAGCCCACAATATATAAAATCACAAGATATGGCTCAAGTGAGCAAAGTGAAAAAGACTGAAACATAAACAAGTTTCATGAAATGTAAATGGTAATGAATGATAAAGGTACTGAAATTAAAATTGCATTAAGTAAATGACTTGAAAGTAAAGCAATGTTAGTAAGAAGTTAGTCAAATGTTAGTGAAGAGTTTAATTAGTTTAAGTCATTCTTTGGAGAACACTCAACCATTCATTCACAAGTATGAATACATGAACCAAGACATCATCCATGAGAAGGGCTCCAACTTAGATAAATCAACAAGTATGCCACTAGCTCTCATGAATGGAAAAAAGGTCAAGTCTTAACACAATGCCATGAATAATAGGAGACTTACAATCTCACTTACAAGAATGCTATGCCTTTTTGGGACAAATTTAGCTCCACGTTAAGCAATTGTAATTGGACTTCTGTAGAAGTCACAACTATCAGAGGTCGGCCAATAGAAATTTTGGTGTTAACGCATCTTAGAGACATGGTACAAAGAACTAAGATCCTAAAACACACCACGTACAAAAATAAAGTGGGAAAGACCTATCTCAGTCATGCTCATGTTGATTCATCTGACACAAGGTCATTGACGAATCAACTAGCATTTGACTTGAAGAGAAATCATTGGTCAATGATGGATTGGGAAAGAATAGGGATGAAGATGAAGATGAAGAGGGAAGGGGAAATAGGAACCCAAATTGATCACAGGAGGAATTTCATATGATCAATACTGTCCAATCATTTTGGGGGATGAAATGTACATTTCGTCAACCCCATAAATCCAATAGTATTGATTAAATGGAAGTTCAAATCAACAATGATCAAGGCCAAACAGAAAGTCAAACATCACAAGGTCAACCAAATGGCTCAAAAATATTTTTAAACAATTAAAAATCAAATTAAAAATGAATTAAAATGCATTTTTCAAAAGTAAAAACCTCAAGTCCCCTCAAATCACCAAATAAATAGCCAAGGGATTTATCCTAGGTCAAATAAGGTCAAAGTGTTGGTGTAAGCCCTAGAGGCCAATACTTTTGGTACTTGTATCGAATTATTCATTAATAATAAAAGGCTTTTTCTTTATTATGTTTGTTTAATAAAGTCCCTAGAATAGCTAATTCGTTTAATGTATCAAGTGTGACTTAATCATGAGATCACATTAAACAAAGGACACTATTCTTAAAGTATCCGTAGTCGAGCTTTATTATGAAGTGGGATAACATTAAAGCATTAAGACTATTATGTATATAGACTGATGATCACATCTCAAGTCTTAAACATAGGTATGAATATTAAGAGTAATATTTATACTGGATTGACCCGCTATGAGAATACTATATAGAATGTTATTCAAAGTGTCATAAGTTATTCTCATGGTGATAATGGTGTATACCACCCTTCGACCTGAAACCACTATGGACCCTAGATGTAGAGTCGAGTGCCTTATTGCTGATCAAACATTATCCGTAACTGGATGACCATAAAGACAGTTGATGGGTACTCCACGAAGCATGTTGAGGGACATGAGTGACCTATATGGAATTTTCCCATCCTGTCTAATAGGATAAATGTCTATGGGCCCAATATTGAACTGGACAAGGATGGCACAGTCTATGCCGTGTGTTCAATATAGACATAAGGGCAAAAGGGTAATTGTACACATAAGTATTATCACAAAAGTATTTGTCAGATCACATGACATTTTCGTGTCTTGGGTAGTAGTGATGTGTTGCTAGATACCGCTCACTATTTATTATGTTAAATATGTGATTGAATATAATTGTCAATGCTGCGAAAACCTATAGGGTCACACACAAAAGGACGAATTAATGAGAGATAGAGTAACTAAGGAACACCGTAAGGTACGGTGCACTTAAGTGAATTGTAGGACATCGTAAGGTATAATGTACTTAAGTAGAATACGAAATATGGTAAGGTACCACGCACTTAAGTGATTTTGGCATATTATAAGATATGGGTCACATACACTTAAGTGGGCTTTTTTTTAGCTTGCAGCCCACACAAGTGGTTCTCTAAATAGAACCCTTGTGCATAAGCATTTGTGCAGTTGCAATTTCATTTCTCCCTCTCTCTCACTGAAAGCCTTCATTCATAGAAAGCTAGCACTGAGATTGAAGGAATTCATTCGTGTGGACTAAGTAGAGGCGTTGTCATTGTTCAACGTTCGTGATCGCTTTGTAGATTTGCATCAAAGGTTTCAATCACCACAATATGTAATGATTCTATCACTGATCATGCCCATTTGTAAGGATCACTAAAGGAGAAATTTTTAAATTTCGTTGCGTTTTGGATCGCTCTTCTCCTTCAGTGGTATCAAAGCCACTTACGAAACCATGCATCTGATAGCTATTTATTTTCTATATTTTCTATATTAATACGATTAAAAGACAGAATGAATCAAAGAATAAGCGAGTAATTAAATTTGGCATCATGTGTGTACGATTTGGATGATTGATGTTGACTATGATTCGGAATCTGACATTAGTATGGTGAAGCAGCGATACATCGATCGTCCATAGGTTACGCAATTGAGATCGATCAAGTTATATATATGATATAAGTAATCCTGATGCAAAATATGGTATATATGATATATTGTTTCTGTTTCGTTCATCCAAACACTTAATGGTTGTTTTCCTTTGAGCGATCAATGGTCATTTGCTTCTTGATCCGACATTAGTATGGTGAAGCTAAGACGTGTTGATTAATCATACTGAATTAACAATTAAGGTGTGTTTGACAGTCTTAAATTGGTGTATTAGGGTTAATGACGGCACAAGGGTTGTGCTATCAAAGAGTTATGCGATTAGGGTTGTGACTGCGCAAGAGTTGTGCTTTAAAGTATCAAGTGTTGATGTGAAAAACGACGTTGATTTCAAAAGAATTATTCATAAAAAATTGAGTCGGGGCGCTGACCCCTTGACCCCATCCGCTGATCGGTCAGCGGAACCCTTGTCCGCTGACCCGGCAGCGGACCCCCGGCTAACTCTGCGTAATGTGATCGATCGCCGAAATTTAATTTTGTTTTAATTAATTAGCAGAATTTAAATTAATAATAATAATGTGTTTATTATTATTGTCTTGTGGTGATCGGTTATGGCCTTAGTTTTCCTTTATTTTGTTTTGGGATTTTAAAATATGACCTGCGTGTCGTGCCTCTCTTTTAATCTCTTAATGTAACTTCTTTTCTCATCCCATTCCCTCATATGTAAAACAAGTTTCTTTTATGTAATGTAATGTTATGAAGAAAGAGAAGAATACAATATCAAAGGAGGACAACCTTGAAGATCTTGCTTGGAGAAGCTTAGATCGTTATTAGGTTAGCTTAGGTTCTCTCATTGGCTTGGGAGAACAATTGCGCTAGAGGCCATAACTGTTTCATTATGTATGTTGATGCATGTGAATGTATGTCGATGCATGTGAGAGACGATTTATATGATAAATAAGCCGGGGAGATCAGAAAATTGCAATTTCCCTCAAATTAAATATTAAGTTTATGCTTTCCAAGTTTTAGCCCTCATCAAGACTAGTATCGGATAATGTAGGTTTCGCCTACGTAAGGTGCATGTTCTATATTAGTAAGATGCAGTGGGATAATTGTAATATCCAATTGCTAAAACAATGGGTCAAACTTAACTAAACAAAATATAATAAGATTATATATGTTTAGAAGCAAGAGTTGGAAATGATCAATATGATGGATTGAAATAAGGAGTTATTCACCCAACTAAAATACCCGAGAGTTGTATTAGATACAATTGGAAGGAGTTCCTACCTAAATAACCTAGTTTTGTGTAATCCGCCTACACAGACTTAAAACAAAGTGAAATGTGGATCTCGACCCACTAGAAAATCTTCCAACGAGATTTTCCGAATCAAATGGTGAGGGTCATTTGTTTTGAGAAAAATAGTGGGAGCATATTAATTAAAGTCCTAATTAAATATGTTATTGATTCTTATATTTTCATTATTTTCATGTAGATTACCATGACAACAAACACATCTAACAACATTTTGCGATCAATCCTTGACAAGGAAAAATTGTCTGGGACAAATTTTCTGGATTGGCACCGAAATCTGCGGATTATCCTCAAACATGATAGAAAGCTGTATGTCTTGGAGAAACCTGTTCCTGAAGAGGAACCTCCAAATTCTGCACCTAAGGCAGAAAGAGATGCGTATAAGAAGCATGTCGATGATGCCAATGAAACTGCTTGTCTCATGCTAGCTACCATGAACTCGGAGTTGCAAAAGCAACATGAGAACATGGCAGCGTTTGATATGATCGAACATCTGAAGATGCTCTATCAAGATCAAGCAAGGCATGAAAGGTTTGAAGTTTCAAAAGCCCTTTTTCAAGGAAAGTTAGCTAAGGGAGTCCCTGTAGGTCCCCATGTGCTCAAGATGATTGGGTATGTGAAAAACCTTGAGAGGTTGGGTTTTCCCCTCGGAAAGGAACTTGCGAATGATTTGATCTTGCAATCATTTCCATATAGATTCAGTCAATTTGTCCTTAATTTCAATATGAATGATATGGACAAATATCTTCCTGAATTGCTAGCCATGTTAAGAACTGTTGAGCAGAATCTGAAGTCAAAAGGGAAGTCCATTCTGATGATAGGAAATGGAAAGAGACAGACAAAAGACCCACCAAGCAGGGTGATAAAGGGAAAGGTAAGGAAGTTGCCAAACCCAAACCCATTGTTGCTGCTTTAAAGCCTAGTGGAGGCATAGCAAAGGAATGCACCTGCTTCCATTGCGGTAAGACCGGACACTGGAAGAGAAACTGCCCAAAGTACCTGGAAGATAAGAAGAATGGAGTAAAGACTTCTACTTCAGGTATTTTTGTTATTGAAATTAATTTATCTACTTCTATATCATGGGTATTATATACTGGATGCGGTTCTCACATTTGTACCAATGTGTAGGGGCTAAAAAGGAGTAGAGATTTGGCAAAAGGTGATGTTGACCTACAAGTTGGCAATGGAGAAAAGGTTGTTGCTTTAGCCGTAGGAACTTATGTATTGAATTTACCTAGTGGTTTAATAATTCAGTTAGAGAACTGTTATTATGTACCTGCAATTAGCAAGAATATTATTTCCGTTTCTTGTTTGGACAAGTTTGGTTTTTCATTTATAATAAAGAATAATTGTTGCTCAATTTATTTGAATGATATATTCTATGCTACTGCACAAATGAACAATGGACTATATGTCCTTGATCTTGAAATGCCTATTTATAACATAATACTAAAAGGATGAAACCTAATGAGTTAAATCCAACTTACCTTTGGCATTGTCGAGTAGGCCACATAAATAAGAAACGTATTTCCAAACTTCATAAAGATGGACTCTTTGACTCTTTTGATTATGAATCATATGAGACATGCAAATCTTGTTTAATTGGAAAGATGACAAAGTCTCCATTCACAGGAAAATGTGAAAGAGCTAATGATCTTTTGGCCCTCATACATACTGATGTATGTGGACCACTAAACATGCCATCTAGAGGAGGTTTTCAGTACTTCATCACATATACTAATGATTTCAGTAGATATGGTTATGTGTATTTAATGAAACACAAATCAGAGTCCTTTGAAAAGTTAAAGGAATTCAAGAATGAAGTATAAAAGCAACTAGGTAAGAATATTAAAACTCTTCGATCAGATCAAGGTGGTGAGTATTTAAGCCTAGAGTTTGATTACCATCTGAAAGAGTGTGGGATCCTATCCTAACTTACTCCTCCTGGAACACCCCAATGGAACAGTGTATCTGAGAGAAGAAATCGAACCTTGTTAGACATGGTCCGATCCATGATGAGTCACGCCGATCTTCCAAACTCCTTTTGGGGACAGACACTATTGACAACAACTTACACACTTAACCATGTTCCATCCAAAAAGGTTGAGAAGACACCATATGAGATATGGAGTGGTAAGAAACCACATATGTCTTACATGAAGATTTGGGGTTGCGAAGTTTATGTGAAATGACAAATTTCACTAAGCTTGAGCCCAAATCTGACAAATGCTTATTTGTGGGGTATCCTAAAGAAACAAGAGGGTATTACTTCTACAATCCTTCTGAGGGAAAAGTGTTTCTCGCTCGAATTGGAGTCTTCCTAAAAAAGGATTTTATTTTTAAAGGAATCAATGGGAGGAAAATAGAGCTTGAAGAAATTCAAGAATCACAAAGCATTTATACACCTATGGAGGAATTAGAGCAGGAAACACAAGTAGTTGTGGAAGAGCAACCTACTCAAGTAGAACAATACCAACGTAGGTCAAGCAGGATACATCACCTACCTGAGAGATATGGATATCTCATAACTGATCAAGGTGATGTATTACTCATGGATCAAGATGAGCATGTGACCTACCAAGAGGCCATAACTGGTCCCGAGTATGAGAAGTCGCTAGAAGCCATGAAATCTGAAATGGATTCCATTTACACAAACCAAGTTTGGACCTTGGTAGAACCTCCTGTAGGAGTTAACCCTATAGGATGCAAGTTGGTCTTCAAAAAGAAGACTGGCATGGATGGTAAGGTATATACCTATAAGGCAAGACTAGTTGCAAAAGGATATAAACAAATTCATGGGGTTGACTATGATGAAACCTTTTCACCAGTTGCAATGCTTAAATCTATTCGGATTTTACTTGCTATCACTGCATATCATGATTATGAAATATGGCAGATGGATGTCAAAACTGCTTTCCTTAATGGGAATCTTCTTGAGGATGTGTACATGACACAGCCTAAAGGATTTGACATACTAGAAGAATCCCAAAGGATATGTAAGTTACAAAGATCAATCTATGGATTGAAGCAAGCTTCCAGAAGCTGGAATCTTCATTTTGATGAAACAGTAAAACAATATGGATTCATCAAGAACTAAGATGAGCCTTGTGTCTACAAGAAGGTTAGTGGGAGCATGATCATTTTCCTGGTATTATATGTATATGACATATTACTCATTGGAAACGATGTCTCCACCCTGCAACAAGTAAAGTCTTGGTTGGGGAAATGCTTTTCTATGAAGGACCTGGGTGAAGCAGCCTATATATTAGGAATCATGATCTATAGAGATAAATCACAAAAATTGCTTGGCCTAAGTCAGAGTACATACTTAGACAAAGTGCTGAGACGCTTTAATATGCATAATTCCAAGAAAGGATTCATACTTATGCAACATGGCATGCGCCTATCAAAAACATAATCCCTTTCAACTAAGGAAGAAAGGGATCACATGAATAAGTTTCCATATGCATATTCAATAGGATATATCATGTATGCCATGTTATGTACTCGACCAGATGTCTCGTATGCTTTAAGTGCAACGAGTAGGTACCAATCTGATCCTGGTGATGCTCATTGGGTAGTGTCATACCGTAAATTTAAACCCTAAGATGCCACCATCATTTGTATCATTTTCATGACATCTAGTATCTTTGAACTACTAACCTATTGAAAATGCAAAAGGATTTTCTACTTTGTTTGTCTTAAGCTAGGGTTTTACACCAAGAGCTTTCAAAGATTGATCAATCAAGACTTGACATGAGTTTTTAACATTTCAAACTCCTCATCCTTCCCAAGTAATCAAGTGACTTCTATAAATAAGAATCAATTTCAACATCATTCCATCTCAAATTTATCAAGGCCAGAGTTCATCTGATACCCTCAGCTAGGGTTTTGACCCAAAGTCAACTAGTTGACTTTTTAGCCAAGGCATGATCCCAAAGCTTGAAGTATGATTCAAATACTTCAAATACATCATAAGTTATCCATTCACATCATCCAATATTCCTAAGAGATCCCATTCATTAAAGATTGCAAGAATTGGATTCATCTGATACAAGGTCAACTAAGGAAAAGTCAAAGTTTGACTTTTGACATTTTTGGTCAACCATGGACTTCTCAACTAAAGGATCATGAAAATATGGTTGATGGATGCGTTTTATCAAGAGTAAACAAGAAATTTGAGGTTACTTGCAAAAAGGGCAAGATTTGATTTTGTAAATTTTTCTAAGTTATGAAAAAATACATGTTCTAGTACCCATCTTTCCAAGGCCATAACTTGTGATCCAGGCCACCATTTTCTTTTATCCAATAATCATATTAAAGGTCTTGCTTCATACTTCAACTTTATCCTTGATGATTGATTCCCAAAGAATGCAAGGATTTCAAGTTATGAAGCCATGAAGTTGGTACCATAAAATTAAAACACTTAGAAAAAATTTCAACCAAATATGCCTTCAAAAAGTGGCTTACTTGATCATCACTTTTTAGCATGATACACATTGATTCAAGGAAACCTCCTAACATGCAAGTTGTAGAGCATGGTCTTATCTTTCCAAAAAATTCAAGAGCATGAAATTATCATATTTGAGCTAGGAGTTTCGAAGAGTTGAAGTTGGCTCTCCAAATCTGAATTTTGGGTCATTTTCATGACAAATTCATCATGTAACCTTGAGCCAAAACTACATGATCTTGCTTTACAGGCTACATTTCTTCTAAACCTCACCTTAATCAGAAGATTACACAAACCTTTGATGCATTACACAAGGGATTGAGCCATTGACCAAGTCTTGATGCCATATTTGGAAGGTTTTGCAAAAAGCTTCATATCCATTTTGATAAAGGCCAACTTTTTCAACCACTCTTGCATTGAGCTTCTAACTTGTTTCTTCTGATCACACTTAACCTCTAAACCAAAAGCAACATCCTAAAAGTACCTCTAAACTTCTCCTTTTACTGCACCTTTTCATCATTATCCATTATGATTTTTTATGCAAAATGAAACCAAGTCACTAAACTAGCATTCCAATTGAACCAGTATTGATTTCTGCAAGTTACATGAACCATATGGAGCCTCTATAAATAGAGAGACAAGCCTCATAACTCAGTACACCAAAATTGTCACAAAAACTCCATTGTAGAAAATTCTCCAAATCTCAAACTTCCAAATTCCATTGTGCTTGTGTTTTCTCCAAACCAACACTTCAAACAACTTCTAAACATCCATTAGAAGTTGTCCAAACACCTGAACAACTTCTGTAACAGCCCTACCATCATTTTCCAAGTCACATTTTCATAACTTGCAACTTGATTTGGAAAGGAAGAATCAAGCACTCTCAGCTCAAGCCATGCACTCAAACACCTTCCTAGAGGTGTAAGGAAGTTGTTCAAATCATAAAATCACATCTGGAACACCCCTACTCCAAAGGACGATTTTCATTTTTGAGGTATGTATTCATTTATTCAATTTATGATTTAAGGCGCCATTTTGCATCATTCTTGTTACCATTACACTTGCCAAGATGTCAGGAACAAAACCCCTATGATCATTTGTCTTAATTAGTGATGTTTGGAATTTAATTTTAAATTCAATTTTTAGGGTTCATATGCATTTTGTTTGATTTCTGGATATTTATGAAAAATAAATTAAATTGGTGAGTACCATTAGATTCCTTGCGAAATTCTAAACAGTTTTGGTCTTTATAACTTTTGATTTCGTTAAAAATTGAGAGAGTTAGAGCTTTGACAATAAGTGAAAATGGTGTAAACTATGGACTACGGGATGAATGAGGAAGATGAAGTTTGGAGTCATTTTTTAAAATTTTAAAAGTCACTTTCATATATATGTTAATTGATGTAACTGAATACATGAATTGGCATTGCCCCCCAGTGGTAAAACACTGGTTTGTTGAGTTATTGGGTGTGGGTTCAAATCTGGGTAGTGTAATGATTTTTTTTTTCACTTGTTAAATGTTCATTTTTCTTCATAACTTCAAATATCCATAACTTCTTGATCCCTTAACATTTTTTACCCATTATTTTTTCCATGTGTTCATGAGAATGTCTATTTTATGGTGACACCAAAAAATCCCAAAAAATATTATTTATTTCACCACTTTTGATTGGATAGAAAAACATGTGTTTTAAGTGTTTTTTAAGGCTCCTAATTGATTCTTCTGGCTTATGTCTTATTTGTTCTTGATGTTGAAAGTTTGTATGATTAAAGCATAATCTTTTAAATGTTGATTATTATCCTTAACATGTTTGAACTTTATTATCTTCATACAATGTATCAATTGATTCACCTTAAAAAAACATGCTTGATTGAATGGTTAGGAGGTGATTAGGTTTCCACTTAAGTTTGGTCTTATCATGAACTTTGATTCAAGTCTAATGTTTATTTTGTGAAGACTTATAATGTGATGCATGTTTGACCTAAATTGATTCATGTTGTGTTTACCATGTACCAATAAATGCTTTCACCATGTCAAACATGATTTTATCTTCACCATCAATATGTTGCGTCTTGTGATGTTATGTGAAACTTCATCATTGTCTTGTTTATGTTTATCTCAATGCCTAAAAACCATGATTAATATTGTCATCCATACCTCACTCACCTTGTAATTGCCATTGTATTTAGCTATATTTTGTGCCTTAATGTTAATGCATGTTCAATTGTGTCATTGTTTATATCCAAGGGAAAAGAATCATGACATTATTGTCATTTCGCGTGTGTGTGTTCATCTGCATTCTATACAACTTTGCTTCCCCTTAATCCAAGAACTTCTAGATAAAATCTTAGGTTCCCCTCAATCTAAACCTTAGGATTCTATCTCTCTCTCCTTCTTATAACCACTTTCGTAATAAACTTTGACTTAGGTCACTGTTTTTCCTTTTATTTCTTAATCAAATGCTTCAAAACACTTAAGCATATTCAAAGATCTTTTCATAAGACCTAAAAAACACAAACTTAATTCAAACCCTTTTTCCACTTTGGCTTTTCCATGTTTAAAATCTTTTCATAAAAGGATTAGACATGCGTCATCCCTAATTGAGATTTAAATCTCCTACCCCATAACATTGTTGAGATTGATATTTATTCTTTTCCATTTGGAAGAGGTATGTGTCATACTTGTTGATTTTATATCCAAGTGAGAGCCTTTCTTTCAATTTGATGCAAAGATCTATCTTCCACATGTTTGTGGTGGTTTAGATGTGAGTTTTCTCCTTAAGATGACAATTTGTCTCTTTCTCATAAAATCAACCCCAACAAATCCCTTCTTACTTTTGAACCCGAACTACGAGGTTTTGGTCATTCACGGGTACGTAGGCATAAGACTCAATGTCTTTCCAAATCATCAAACAATAAAAATATGTTCTTTCTCTCATCTCCCCAATCAAATAGCAAACAATTTTAAACCAAACACATATATTTAAAAGGTTCCTGTAGAGTACTATAGATGAATAGGGTGCTAATACCCTCCCTTTTCATAACACACCCCCGTACCTTTAGAATCTCCCCCCCCCCCCCTTTTGCTTAGCTTAAGTTTAATCTTATAGCTTTGCATATACATATTGGGTTTATTTCTGAATCTTTTCCCCTTCCCTTGGATAAATTAAAGTTTGGAGGTGATATTTTGATTCATGAGTTAAGTTTAATCAATAACTTGGTCTCCGATTCTTCACCGCGACAGGTAGCTGTCAAGAATATCCTTAAGTATTTGAGAAGAACTAAGGACTCATTCTTGATATATGGAGGTCAGAAAGAGCTTGTTTTAATTGGATACACCGATGCTAGCTTCTAGACAGATAAGGATGACTTTAGATCACAATCTGGTTATGTGTTTTGCTTAAATGGTGGCGTTGTGAGCTGGAAAAGTTCAAAGCAAGATACAGTTGTTGATTCTACAATCGAGGCTGAGTATATTACTGTCTCAAGTGCAGCAAAGAAAGTTGTTTGGATCAAAAAGTTCATTAGTGAACTTGGCATAGTTCCTATCATTGTGGATCCCATTGGTCTCTATTGTGATAACAATGGTGTTATCACACAAGCTAAGGAGCCTAGATCTCACCAACGATCCAAACACATACTTAGGCGTTATCACCTCATTAGAGAGATAATAGATAAAGGAGATGTGAAAATATGCAGAGTACCTACACTTGACAATATTGCTGACCCACTGACAAAGCCTCTTGCGCAGCAGAAGCATGATGGCCATACTAGATCTATGGACATTAGGGGTATGCCTGATTGGCTCTAGTGCTAGTGGGAGATTGTTGGAGTAATCCCTAGAGGCCAATACTTTTAGTACTTCTATCGAATTATTTATTAATAATAAAAGGATTTTTCTTTATTATGGTTGTTTAATAAAGTCCCTAGAATAGCTAGTTCGTTGAATGTATCAAGTGTGACTTAATCATGAGATCACATTAAACATAAGGACACTATTCTTAAGGTATCCGTAGTCGAGCTTTATTATGAAGTGGGATAACATTAAAGCATTAAGACTATTATGTATATAGACTGATGATCACATCTCATAGATCATGGATAAGGAGTTATCAAGTCTTAAACATAGGTATGAATATTAAGAGTAATATTTATACTGGATTGACCCGCTATGAGAATAATATATAGAATGTTATGCAAAGTGTCATAAGTTATTCTCATGCTGATAATGGTGTATACCACCCTTCGACTTGAAACCACTACGGACCCTAGATGTAGAGTCGAGTGCCTTATTGCTGATCAAACGTTATTCGTAACTGGATGACCATAAAGACATGCTGAGGGACATGAGTGACCTAGATGGAATTTTCCCATCCTACGTAACAGGATAAATGTCTATGGGCCCAATATTGAACTGGACAAGGATGATACGGTCTAGGCCTTGTCTTCAATATAGACATAAGGGTAAAAGGGTAATTGTACACATAAGTATTATCACAAAAAGATTTGTCATATCACATGACATTTTCGTGTCTTGGGTAGCAGTGATGTGTTGCTAGATACCGCTCACTGT
Source organism: Lathyrus oleraceus (assembly GCF_024323335.1). Lineage (NCBI taxonomy): Eukaryota > Viridiplantae > Streptophyta > Magnoliopsida > Fabales > Fabaceae > Lathyrus > Lathyrus oleraceus. Next base: position 54,617,311 of record NC_066579.1, read on the forward strand.
TTATTATGTTAAATACGTGATTTAATATAATTGCCAATGCCGTGAAAACCTACAGGGTCACACACAAAAGGACAGATTGATGAGAGATAGAGTAACTAAGGAACACCTTAAGATACGGTGCACTTAAGTGAATTGTAGAACATCGTAAGGTACGGTGTACTTAAGTAGAATACGAAATATGGTAAGGTACCACGCGCTTAAGTGATTTTGGCATATTATAAGACATGGGCCACATACACTTAAGTTGGCTTTTTTTCAGCTTGCAGCCCACACAAGTGGTTCTATAAATAGAACTCTTGCGCAGAAGCATTTGTGCAGTTGCAATTTTGCTTCTCTCTCTCTCTCTCACTCAAAGCCTTTATTCGTAGCAGCTAGCACTGAGATTGAAGGAATCTGTTCATGTGGATTGAGTAGAGGCGTTGTCATTGTTCAACGTTCGTGATCGCTCCGTAGATCTGCATCAAAGGTTTCAATCGCCACAAGAGGTAACGATTTTATCACTGATCATGCTCATTCGTAAGGATCACTAAAGGAAAAAATTTTAAATTCCGCTGCATTTTGGGTCGCTCTTCTCCTTCACAAAGGACCTTAGACAACAACTTTGAGAATTTTTAGAAATTCAGAAGTATTTTAAAATATTTAAAAACAAGTCCTAAGTCATTTACTTTACAAAAAATATCAAACTTAATCCAAAAAATGATTTTAATTCAGAATATGGATGAGGAAAATATTTAAAGATTTTTTGTAAAAGTCTCATATTTTTTGGATTAGAAGTGGATTTAATATGAATTAAATAAAATAGGAGCAATTAAAATAAAATCAGAATAATAAAAATAAATAGAAAAAATAAGGGTCATCATATCTCCTTCATTAATTGAGGTGGCATATATGATGGTCATGCGCTAGAGTGCACCAAACACCTGAGTCAAATGTGTGGCAATATGAGTCAAACAAAGCAAGGGCCCTGATTAAAACATGGAACCATGATCAATGCGATGGGAGAGTGCCAACATACCACCAGAGTTAGGGCTCCAATCATCTTCTCCGGTGGACCTCACCGAACTAGTCCACCATTAACCTTCACGAAAATGAAAAATGTATACACTAATTTGAAGATAAAAATGCCAGGAATCCAAATTTACCCTTAAAACTCTCCAATTCTCACTATATTGAAAGATGCATGGAATTGAAAATTGAGGAGTATGAACTGAGTTGCTTCAATTTAACCTCAAAGAAACTCAATCTTGTTGCCTACATTGGTAGGTCTTCAGACAACCAAAGAACAAGCAAAATAGTGGAGAATTTAGGGAGAATCGAAGAAGAGAAAACCCAAAAAATTCACCTTCAATTTGCTTCAATTGAGCTTGATCTTACTTCCAATTTGCCTTGGTTCACCTCTAATAACTTGCAGGAAGTGAAATGGATGACCAAAGGGCTTGGATTCATGGAGTTTCAATTCCAAAACAGAATGAGAATTGAAACTCGATTTCAAGTGAAATCTTCAAGTTTATCCTTTCAATGAGGGTTAGGGAAGAAGCAGGTCAAAACTTGGGCAAGAGGATCCTTATTCTGAGTTCAAGGACCATGTATTTATATGCTATTAATTGCTTTCCACAATATTTCCAATTTTTTCCAATAATAGCAATGTTATGGTGCATGCTTGCATGAGTGTGCACAAGGCCCAAATAATGATTGAAATGAGTCCAAAATCGTGCACAAGTGATGCTGAAACCTTAACATGAGGCCATGCAATGTTGGTTGAAAGTTGATCATGAAACCTTACACATGGGTCCATGCATTACACCCATGCCCAAGTCACTCAAAAATACTCCATATGCTATGATCTTGGACTCTTTGGAAAGATAACATGAAGGGGAGAAACATTACTATTGAAACTTTTCCCATTAGGATCTTGGATCATGATCAATTTTGAGGTGTAAGTTGGAGAAATCAAACATAGTTGAAAATTTTCTAAGTTAAAAGTCAAATGATCACTTTTTCCACCTTGAATAACTTTTGCTATGAGCTTCAAATGAAAATGGTTCCTTCTTAAAAGTTGTAGATATTTCATTACTCTTAAATTAGTTCACAAATTTGACACCATTTGAATCTTGCATGAGGGAGTTATGGATTTTAGAAGTTGAGGAAAATTGCTTGTTCAATGATGATGGCCCAAAATGACCTATAATGTTTCCTCATGGCATATCCCCTTACAAGTAGAATTTGACATTTCTCAAAGATGAAAAGTTGGAAAAGATATCTTTAAATTAATCATGAAACTTGGATGACCTTTTGATCCATTGTCGCACACGGGTCAAAAACGAGTTTAAAAGTATAGTAAAACGGAAGCAACACTCGAATATCGTATCACAAGGACTCTTGAATGTTATAACCAAACGAATAGAAAGAAGGGGTTTTTAAGGTTCAAAACTTAAATCGAAGATGATTAAAGGTAAAAGAAAAATTGACAAATAAGCTAATCTATTGTATCGATTTCCGACTTATCATCGATTATTATAATTTCAATTTCCTAGCGGATTCAATCCCATTCGATTACAATACCCACTGACAAGCGCAAATTGGTATTATATGATGTACGTTCCTAATTTCCGAATTAAGCAAACGGATTTAAGCAGACGCGAATTAAGCAAATGCGACTTAATCAAACACGATAACGAGAAAGCTACGCCAATGTGATTATAGTTAAGGATCATACAAATAATCAAATTTAATCAACTCTATCCTATAAGAAACAATCGAATTAAGCAAACGAAAGTAATCGAATTAAGCAAACGAGTTTATAGGAAGAATTGAAAAGAAATTGAAATTAAACTGAAATTAATAAAAACCTCAAAGTGGAATTCGAATACAACAGATCAGCTCTTTGGGAATTATCTCTCCATGAAATCTTCTAAGCAATATTATATCATCAAAATTCAGAATTGGATTCATGTAGCAGTGAAAGACCTAATATAATAAAATGAAAATTCGGGCCCTTATGGGATCCGACCCGAAAATTACAAAAATCGGGCCGAACTAACTATTTTAATTAAGTCTAAAACTTCAAAGAACTATTTGGTCATTCTTCACTCTGAATCTGCTTTTGACTTCAACATGAAACTTTTAGCTTTTCTTCTTAGCTTTCCAATGCATATTAGAACACGTTAATCCGACTTCTATAGCTCAAGTTATGATCTGCATAATGATAAAGTATCAAATAATTGTTTATGCTGAAAATAAAGTACGAAAATAAAATAAAAGCAAAAATAAACTTAAATGTAAAGACATACTAAAATAGTAAAAATAATAGAATAAACTATAGAAATGTCTAAGTAAAATTATAGAAAAATGTGCATCAAAATGCACTGATCAAACAAAACATGCAATTCCAAAGTTTATCAAGATACAAGGTACAAGCAGAATTCTAAGTCTAAGCTTCAAGAATATGGTGTTAGTGAGCAACTTCTTGTGACATTCAAAGAAGATAGAAAAATAGCTTACCAATAGTACATCCAAAAGTAATAAGATCCTCACAGGATAAATTTCACTCAACTCTCAAGTGTTTAGGTTAACTGTTTACACTCAAAGCACAACATGAAAGTTAGTACTATCATAAGCTTGAAAAGACTCTAACATCCACAATTGAAATACATGCACACAAAGATCAAAAAGACTTTTATTTGGTTATAACGTGGCCAAGGTAAAGGTGAGATAAATGCTAAGGGGTACTAGGCTAAAATTCAAAGAGACGAAAAAGACTTGAAAGAAACTGCGGGAGTTGAATTTACAAAATATTTCATTCACTTCAACAACTCTATATTAACTGTTTTTGTTCATATTTTTTTTTCTCTTTTCTCTTTTTTCTTCTTCTTTTTTTCTTTTTCATAAGGAGTATGTATTGACATGTATACATCCTTCTATTTTTTTCATTCATTTTTTTTCGTTTCTATTTTCTTTTTCTATTTTTCTTTTCTTTTTCTACCAACTTCTGAAATATTGCAAACATAATTATTCAACCCCACAAAACTCCAAACAAGACTCTTTCAACCCTTTGAATAGGGTGATATGACATTGTTTTTCACTTCTCGGTTTGTAATGAGTTTTAAACAAAAAAGGGATAATTGACTCAAGGGGGTTTCAAACAAGGGATGATATGATTTAAGGGTTGGCTTTTTGGCTAACTGGTTAAAAAACAAAAAACAAAATTGTCTTTATCATATCAGTGTGCACATGTAAACAATAACATCAACAAGAGTTAATTCAAGTTCTAGAGATTAACAGACATGAGTGAACCACACAAGAAAGAAAGAGATGGTTTTTTGTATGTTATCCATATAAGGCTCAAAATCTCACAAGGTTAATTGATCTACCACAAATGATGTAAAATTTAGAGTTTAGTCATTTCTATCATACTAAAAATGCACAACAAATTTTTCACATCACACCACAAGACTTTAGTCAAAAGAACTAAGAAAAATACTCATAATTGTAACTCAAAAACCAAAGGAAAAAACATGCAATTTTTTTTAAGAAAGCAAACCAAAACCAAAACAGAGAAAAAATAAAGAAAATAAAACAAATAAATGGTTCTATCCCCCACACTTAAAACATATATTATCCTCAATGAAAGAGCATAAATATACAATAAGAGTGAGAGAAAGGAAAGAATACACCCGAGGAGTCAAGGCGGATAAGTGATTGCATAAACAGTCTTTTCCAAAGAGAGTTCTTCTACAGTCTCTTCTTCCAAAGTCGGGTTCTCATGTAGTAGCTTTGGGTAGTGTCCATTGATCTTGAAATTTTGATCAGTGCATTCGTCTTGTATTCCAGGATCAAAGAAAAATATTTGATAAGTAAAAGTGTTGAACGGGCGCGTGAAAGTGATATCCTTTTTCACAACATCAAGAATCAAATGATTACGGGGCTGCCTCACTACTTTTATTTCATATTTAAGTGGGATCATATGCATACATATGGAATGACTAATATCACGAGTGTCAGCCAAGATCCATTCAATTCCCTTCTTATGTTTCTGCTTAAGTTGAAACTTTGATGAATAATATGAATCATCAAGAAGTGGTTTAGGCTCTAAAGAAGGTGGTTGTTCAATGGATGGTGTGTTTGGGGCAACCGGGATGTCAAGAGCTTCAGCTACATAAACAACTTCATTTATATTGTCACCTTGTAAGGCAACATCAATCTCAGCACAAATAACATAAATGTTAGTGTTAGCACAATCATCACATGAGTAAATATCATCAAAACCAGATAAAGTTGGAAAATCAGCTGAAAACAAATCAGAATAAGCTTCATCAACAACTTCAGAAAGCAACTCTATCTGAAAAACAGAATGCTCATCCTCGTCAATCTTCTTATTTTTCAGTACTCTTTGTGGGAAAGGGATTGATGATACATACTTTTTTCAACCTCAACATCAATAGAAGGTTCGAGTTTATTTTCAGGTGTTACACTAACAATTTTTTTTATTTTTTTCTAGGGCTTATTCTATAACTTTTTTGGATCTCAAGGAAATTGCACTCACATGAGAGCCTTTTGGATTAACTACTGTTTGGGCATGTAGTCGGTTTGATCCTTGAGCTTGTTGCATGACATTCATTGAAGTGACAAATTGTCCAATTTGTGTTTGCAAAGTCTGAATACTATAATTTGTTCGCTGCTGAAATTGGAGACTGTTTACAACTATTTGCTTGACAAGTTCCTCTAGTGAAGGTTCAGAAGGTGAAGAGGTGGTTACTTGTGGAGGGTTATATGGGGGTGGTGGTGGAAGGGGTAACATCAATTGTTTAATTAAAGAGGTAAGTTCATCAATTCTGGTTTCTAGAGCCTTGTTGGAAGAAGAAACCTGAATCTCATTCACACCTTTTGTTTGGACCACAAAATTATCCCTTGTTGTGAACTGTTAGGAGTTAAGTGACATGTTCCCAATCAAGGATTTGGCAGCAACAGGATATTCAATACACAAAGCATTATAATCAACATCAGGGGCAACAAGTTCTCTCAGAATTCGTTGGTCAGCCATGTTAAACTCAATAGAAAAGGAAAAAAATTAACAAACAATGAGAAAACACAACTAATTTAGCAATGCAGCAACAAATAGGAAAATATCGATAATGTCCCTATTAAGTAAAAACAATTGAAATACGAAAAAAAAACGATTAAACTAAAATACAAAAAATACAAAATCACAAAAGTTAATCTAATAACGTCAATTAAGAATTTTGAGATTTTTTGCGGAATTTTCTGAAACTATCAAAACATAAAATAAATCATAAAAAATAGAAAAATAAGGAATTTCGGATTTTAGAACGGCTTCCACTATTTATTCTCTAAATAGAGGCTTTTAATCCTTGATTTTTTCCTAGTCAATTGACCAAGAATCGGAATAATTTGAGACAATTTTCTAAAAAAACAGATTTTTTTTATCCTAAAATGCAAAAAGACCAAAACGCAAGAATGTTAGGGCAAAAAAATGTTAAAACATAACACATAAAACTATAATAATGATTAGACTATAATAACGGTTAAGATCTACAAGAGTCCCCGGCAACGGCGCCAATTTAATCTGTTGTCGCACACGGGTCAAAAACGAGTTTAAAAGTGTAGTAAAACGGAAGCGACACTCGAATATCGTATCACAAGGACTCTTGAATGTTATAACCAAACGAATAGAAAGAAGAGCTTTTTAAGGTTTAAAACTTAAATCGAAGATGATTAAAGGTAAAAGCAAAATTGATAAATAAGCTAATCTATTGTATCGATTTCCGACTTATCATTGATTCTTATAATTTCAATTCCCTAGAGGATTCAATCCCATTCGATTACAATATCCACTGACAAGCGCAAATTGGTATTATATCATGTATATTCCTAATTTCTGAATTAAGCAAACGGATTTAAGCAGACGCGAATTAAGCAAACGCGACTTAATCAAACACGATAACGAAAAAGCTACGCTAATGTGATTATAGTTAAGGATCATACAAACAATCAAATTTAATCAACTCTATCCTATAAGAAACAATCGAATTAAGCAAACGAAAGTAATCGAATTAAGCAAACGAGTTTATAGGAAGAATTGAAAAGAAATTGAAATTAAACTGAAATTAATAAAAACCTCAAAGTGGAATTCGAGTACAATAGATCAACTCTTTAGGAATTAACTCTCCATGAAATCTTATAAGAAATATTGTATCATCAAAATTCAGAATTGGATTCATGTATTAGTGAAAGACCTAATATAATAAAAGGAAAATTCGGGCCCTTATGGGATCCGACCCGAAAATTACAAAAATAGGCCCAAACTAAATATTTTAATTAAGTCTGAAACTTCAACGAATTATTTGACCATTCTTCACTAAGAATTTGCTTTTTACTTTAACATCAAACTTTTATATTTTCTTCTTATCTTTCCAACGCATATCAAAACGCGTTAATCCGAGTTCTATAGCTCAAGTTATGATCTACATAGTGATAAGGTATCAAATAATTGTTTACGGTGAAAATAAAGTACGAAAATAAAATAAAAGCAAAAATAAACTTAAATGTAAAAACACACTAAAATAGTAAAAATAATAGAATAAACTATAGAAATGTCTAAGTAAAATTATAGAAGAATATGCATCAAAATGCACTGATCACCTTCATATCATAAAAAATGAGCAAGCTATGATTCTCTGAAGTTGACCTTCCATCTAGGGCACAGACAAAATGACTTATAGTCTTCCTCCTTAAAACATGACTTTCCAAGAAAAATTATATCTTGATGACAACATGAAAGTTGTTTGGAATGTGATAAAGACTAACGTTTCTCCTGGAATCATTTTCATATGACAAAAATTGAAGGATATAGGGTAAAAGGAACCATATATTAACCCAACTGACTTTCTATGGTCAACCTCTTTGAACCAACTTGAAAACTTGAAATTCCTTTGATATTTGGGGCTCATTTATAATCATATATGCTTTAGATGAATTAAAATGGAGTATCCCTTGGGATTTTTGACCAAATTTTGAAGAAACTTACTGAGGAAATCACACAAGATACATAGATGAATTAGGGCTTCCAAGGCAAACAAGCTTCAATCTCTTGATGAATTCTTGATAAAAGTGACAATTAAAGAACATGGGAATCAATATATGATACTTAGAACCATTTTGAACCTTTCCTTGGTTGGTATCTTGCATTAAGGGTCTCAAACCCTAGATATAAACTTGGTGGGGCATAGATGGACACACACACACACCTACAAAAGAAAGAAAGCTACACATATACATATTTTTGGTATTTTGATTAATAAACAAAACAAAATAAAGTATGATACAATCAAAAGTGCTTGGTGATCTCTCCCAATGCAAACCCAATGAATAAGGGGTGAGGAGAATACCAAGGTGTGATCCCAAAGCCAATGCAAATGATGAGATATCATGAGGGATCTTGGGGTCAAAATTGGGGTCTTACACTTTCCATATTTCCCTCCAATGGTGACTTTAAAGCATTGAGTTAGAGTGTATGGAAGCCTCTTTAGATTGTCTATACTAGGCATCTTGGCTTTTAGTTGCAAAGGTTTTCTTATGTCTGAATTCATACTTTCTTTTAGAAGCAAACAACCTCAGACACCATGATTCCCTGAAAACAGAAGTTTGGTATGCTTATGGATTTTTTTATGATGTTATGCAGATGTCATAAATGCATGATGGTAAGAATCTGAGATAACATGAGTAACACCAGAACAAACTACAAGAGCTCTCCATACAGAAGGACAATTCTAATCTTTCTACCAATAGACCACTCACAAGGTTGGCTTTAAGGTGTTTAGATATGGCTCCTAGTGTCACGGATCTTAGTCGGATCTGCATGTTGTAACAGATGAGCCGCTTTATGAGGAGATTGATGAAGAAGGTATACTCTACGTTGAGCCTTTGCTCTATCAATTCAAGGTGTTCACCTTAGGGGATAACACTATGTAACTACTAATATAAAAATAGTTATAAAGGGTCCCTAGTGTAATGGACCTTTAGATGAATCAGTGTTATGCGACGGGTGAGCCATCTTACAACGAGATCCACAACGAGATCTCCTATATGAGAGGTGTTCATGTTAGCCATTCAAGGTGTGCACCTCGGAGACTAATATTGTGCAACTTCCATTTTAACCTATATTTCTCTCTTTTTTCTGAAGCTCGAGTGTAAAGTTTTACTCAAAATGCCATCCCAAATCCCACGGATAAATAGGATAATAAACATATGAGATAAAAAGAAAGTAGAAGAAAACAAAAGTAAACAAATCCAATATTAATGTAAAATCAAATTAAATTAGGCTTGACTCTCTTTCGCTGAAGCGCAGTTCCCCAACAGAGTCGCTAGTTGTCGCATCGTGAAAAATGATCACGAGCGTTCGCACGCTCGAGTCGATAACAGAGTCGCCACCGGAATTTATTTAATCCAAAAGGAAATGGAAAATATTGATAAAACCTCACAGAAAAAGAAAATGGTTTTCGCAACCAAATTCGGGTTCGGCGAACGGTTATACAGGGTAAATGTATTAGCACCCCTCACATCCGTTCTACTCAACGAAAACCATTTAGTTAGACTTGCGAATAAAATGTTAGATTTAGTTATTTATTTTCTTCTTATTATTAAAAGTTTGAATAAGGAAAAACAAAAGGTCGCAAAAAAAGGTTTTTATTAGGGTGCTTGACAAGATTGCGAGTCTTGCTCCTACGTATTCTCGGATGCGATGAGGAATCCAAAGCTATGTAGTTCTGGGTAAGACAAAGTTATTTTTGGATATTTTATTATAGTGCTTGATGATACGCTGAATCTCGCTACTATGTTTCCCCAGGTGCGATGCGGAACTCAAAGTTACGTTATTCTTGGTAGCAAACCACATATATGTTGGTTGATTCTAGTGAATGAATGTTTAGGTCACATTCTAGTGGTTAAACGTTACTTGTCTGCTTGCACGGGGGCGGTTTAAGAATTTGTTTGCATCACGATATAATGGATACAATATTGTCCATTTTTGAAAAGGTTTCCTATCGCACGGGGGAGAGAAAAGATAAGTTTGATTGGTTGAATTATTTTTTAGGAGGATGAAGAATGCTCGGTAGAACCGAAACATATGCCTCGTGGATGATTATTCGAGGTTTAAAGGAGTGTGTACTATAATGTCCATTTTTCATCCAAAGTGTTTATGAAATTTATTTACCGAAGATGAACGTTCAATAAGACTAAGATGTGTGCCTCGGGTTCGACTATTCGAGGTTTCAAGGAGTGTAACCTCCAATATCCTCTTACTTTTGATTTTATTAAGAAAAAATATTTTGGAAAAACGCTTAAGTTTGAAAAGAGTTTGATGGCGATCAAGCGTTTTGGATTGCATCTTGAAAATGGTTTGAATTTGATAAAAGAGGTTTGGATGAGTTTGATTTTTTTGAAAATGCTTGATATTGATCAAGGTTTTTGTTTTTGTTTTTAAAAAAATGTTATTTATTAAAAAGTGTTTTTTTAATTAACCAAATAATAGTAAAAAAAAACATGTGGGAGATACGCATGCAAGAAAATGCAAGGAATGATAAGCTAAGAAAAAACTCAAAGCAACATGGACTAAAGGTCCATCACAAAATAAAATAAAATAAACGTTTTGAAAAGAAAAACAAATGAGGGATGAATAGCAGGGCCCAAGATGCAAGATGTAGCCCATAGGGTGTTGGCCTCTGATGGGAGGCCAGAAGAGTAAATATTGTTGACTCAATCCTAGGTGCTAAATCAAGACTCCACATATCCAATGACTAAGAAAAGAGGCGCATAATGGTTATGATGGGAGCCCGCCCATGGACCACTTGGTCAAAGTAATAAGTAATCCAATCTGAGACTTCATGGGCATGTCATGTATGGTAAGTGGATGTAATGGGAGAGTTGATCAAAACGTGACAAGACCTCACGTTGTTCTCACTTTCAATTTCCTCTCTCTCTCTCTCTCTCTCTCTCTCTCTCTCTCTCTCTCTCTCTCTATATATATATATATATATATATATATATATATATATATATATATATATATATATATATATATTTCTATCTTCTCTCTCCTAACAACCACCTCACAAACATGTTTAAATTTTTTTCTTCATCTTTTTGGATTAAAGGGGGTTAAGCAACGAATAACATGGATGAACACATTGAGTGTTCATCCTCCCTCTCCCCATATTTTCAAAAACTCATCCATTTTAAAAAACTTAAAACACAAACCCCACCCCAACTTGCACGATGATCACGACTCAACCGTTAAAACGCCAAAACACATACAACGCTAAGCTCAGATCGAGCTTCCCCCATACAAACCCTAATTTCTCGAGTTCTCATTATTTGTCAAATTACATCAATAATACAACAATTGAAGTGGAAAAATGATAAAGCAACATTTAACAACATGGAAAATAAAGGAAAAACAAAGAAGAAAGCCTCGTCAAAATCTAAAATTTCGGCGAGAACTCTAGTGAGGGTTTCTACCTCTGGTAAGTCTCTTATGATCTTTTCTCTTTCCACTTCTACACTTCTTCTTTTCCTTTGTCTCTTTATTCTTCCGTCCTTCCGGCGAGTTACAGTGGGATGCAAATAAGGGCCAGCTCAAGTTCTGATGAAGAGCTTCATGAACTTTTTGAAAGAGCTTTGTGGGTGAAGGGTTTGAGAGCTTTCTGCAGCTGTTTGATATGGTTTTTCCAGCGTGTTTGAAGAGTGTCATGAGAGGTGGTTCTATAAAGGTATTTGGGGTTGAATTGGATGAAACTAGTGTAGGTTTTTTGAGGGAGTTTTGGTGAGTGTGTGGAGAACTGAAGAAAGTGTGAGCTGGGTGATGAAAAGAGTAACCTTAATGTGTGTATGAGATGGTGATGTTGGCATGATTATCTGATGTATGTATGGGAGAGTATGGTTGTATGGTTTGGGATAGAATATGTATGGCATGGTAAGGCTCGTGTAACTCATGATTATGGATGTATTATAATTGTAGCGTGGATGATGGCATTGTTGGATGGTTTGAATGGAACTCATGTTTCATTTCCCGCCAGCAACAATTGAATGTTATTTCCTTTTTTCATTTAATTTAATTCTATGTATGTATATGGATGGTGCAGGGATGCCATAAGTATTATAATGTTGTTGTATATGTAGTGTTGATGTTGAGATGCATAATGTATGTAAATTGTGATTTTATTATAACAATCATATTCATTTGAAAATCATTTGTATTTTCAAATTTATTTCAATTCTATTTTTATTTTTCATGATGGTAAATCGTGTGTTTCAAAGATGATAGAAGGGGATTCATTCTACCTTAATTTAATTTCAAATCACCTTGTATTTTCAATGGATGCAATATGTGGATGGGTAATGGAATAAAGTGATGTTGATGATAAATGTTTATGTATTTTAACTTATTTTGGTTCTTTTTATTTCAAGTTCAAATGGTACTCTTTTTTTTCATGATGGACACATGGATGCCATGATTTGGTAAAGAATGTAATGAGAATGTGCTTGTGAAAACAAAAGGTTATCTCACTTGAATTTACCATAAAAATTTAAAATGATACTAAGATAATGGTCTTGTTCATTCTATAGTGAAAAGAAAATAGAATGATGATAATATGATAAAATGCAATGAATAAAACAAATGCTCTTTCCTATGTATTCTTGAACATGGTTTTAAAATGACAAAATATGCAAAATGCAATGCAATAAAGAAAATGACAATCTTGAAACTCGGACTTTCACCTTGACCTAAACTTATTGAAAATTGCAACGGATACAAAGATGCAAATGAATAAAAATATTTGGGGAGGACAAAATTAGGGTATGAAAATACCTGAAGAAGATTCTCGACAAATTTGGTATGTAGATTCAAAGCATGTTGTAACACCGACAAATCCTCAATTCAAGTTGTGTACGACTCAAAGTCCTAGTACTAAGATTCTATATGAATAGAATTATGTATTCTAGTATAATAGGTTCTTTGATGTATGTTATGGTCTACAAGAGGCTAGACATAGCATACGGAGTGAGCCTTGTAATCGGGTATATGGTCAATCCTGGGAAGACACACTAGAAAGTTCTGAAGAGGATTTTGAGATACATAAAAGGATCCATGAGTAGGGTCCTAGTTTATGGTGTAGCCATGAGTGATGGTGAAGTCAAAGTAAAAGGAATTGTCAACTCTGACTATGTAGGATGTATGGATACCAGAAAATCTCTTTCTAGATATGTTTTCACTATGTTTGGTTCAAAAATTAGTTGGAAAGCTTCTCTTCAGAATGTTGTTGCCTTATCAACCACTAAAGCTGAATATATTTCTCTCACTGAAGCTGTGAAATAAGTATTGTGCCTTAAAGGGTTTGTTAAAAAATTGAAACTTCAACGTCTAGTTATCAATTTTAAATGTGATAGTCAAAGTGTCATATATCTCACAAAGAATTTAGCCTATCATGACAGAACAAAGCACATTGTATGTTAGGTTGCATTTCATCCGGGAAAAAAATAGAAATTAGAGAAGTAAAAATGATTAAGGTTTCAACAAATCAAAATGTTGTAGATATGATCATCAAGTCATTACCAAGTAGCAAGTTCTTCCACTGTATGCAGTTGATAAAGTTGCATGATGAAAGTTAGTTTGTTCCCCTAATGTTGTAAGGTTTGTTCCAAGGTGGAGATTTGTGGTATTTTGGATCGAACTCTAGTCTCGATAGGGATAATATCATATTTCGACAGGAGTTGTGCATGTTGTATTCAAAGTCTGTTCAAGCATGCAATAGTTAAAGATGTGTCTGATATAGTTGAAGCTTATTCTTGTTGGTTAAGTTAGATTGTAGTCTAAAATAGGATGCTCTCTCAGGTTGTTGAGAGATGGTTAAGCGTTGGTTATTGTTATTCACTTGTAACATTTTTCCCTAATTGAAAAAATGAATAGTAAAAACATTTTAATCAATTCTTGTTCTTCTTCTTCCCTCTTCTCTCTTTTTCGCAAACCCAAAAGAGTTTCTTGTGTTTGTTCAAGAAACTCAATATTTCTCATAGTTTTAGATATTATAATCGAAAATCATAATCTAAATTTAGATATTATAATCAAACCATCTTTTAATCCAATAATCTAAAATTTTATATTATAACCAAACAAACTTTTAATCCAATTTATGGAGTAAAGAATTAAAATCGACAATTATAATGTCCACACAATATTATGAATTCTTATAAAGATATTATATTCCATAAAAAAAATTAATATGTGATGTCTTAAAGAACTATATTATTGTCACTACAAAAAAAAACACCCATTAGACACGTGAATTTATCGCCACAAACTCTAATATTACATCACAAAAGGTAATTAATGACGTGACTGAAACACGTTGCAGAAACACTTTTGACAACTGGTTGCCACGTGAAAAACACGCGACTAATTTATGGCATTGTATTCATATCGTTAGCCACAAAATAAATTGCACCACATAGCCACGTGAAAAGCACACAACTAAATTGTGCCATGATATTTACGTTGCTAAAAAATAGACTACACCACCTGCAATGTCTAGAAATAGGACACGGATGGATCCGGGTGGACTGGTAGTCACATGAACTTCACGCCACAACTTAGTGGCGTGTTTTTCACGTGACAAACTTATTCTATTTTAAAAAAAAAAATTATATATTCTATTTTTATTAATATATTATATTTTAATTATATATATCCTATTTTAAAAAACTATATATTATGTTTATATATATATATATATATATATATATATATATATATATATATATATATATATATATATATTATGTTTTTAATAAAGAAAATATATTCAATTTTTATAAACTTATATATATATTATGTTTTTACTAAATAATATATAAACATATATAAAGACTAAAATAATTATATATTTTTTTGTTTTTACTAAACATATATAAACACTAAAAAAAATCCCTATTATAAACATATGTATTCTGCTTTTAATAATATATGTAAAAATATATTCACGTTTTATATATTTTTGGATATTAGAAAATATAATATAAGTAAAAATATAATATATTTTATCTGTATTTATGTATATGTAAAATGCAACAAAAAAAAAATTAAAGGGAAAAAATTCGGTCTAACCCACCACCCAGAATCTAATATACAATTCACAATCCAATATATTTTGGGATTTTTACTAAATAATATATGTAAAAAAGAAAGACAAATCAAACAACCCACAACCTTATATACATTTATACATGAAAAAAATACATATCTTTAAGTGAAGAATTTATAAAATAGAGAAGTTTTAATCAATCAATGAAGTTTGTTGAGTCTTGAACAACTTCTTGAATCTTAATCAACAAAAATATAATAATCAAGTAAGAGAAAAATCTAGAATGGAGAAAATAATAATACCTTTGAGTGAAGAAACCAGATAAAATATAATTTAACAAATATGGTGAAGGAGAGAGAGAGGGGTGAATTAACAGAAATTGTGAAGGAAGGTAGGAAATATTGAGGGAGAGGAAGACTTGTATTTGTGTTTGAGGGAGAGAAAAAAATGAATGTTTAAGTTTTTTTCTTATGTGTGGGAAGCGGTGAAGTGGTGCAAGTAGTTTAGTGTTAGAAAATCACGTCACAAACTAAAGTAATTGCTGGGTTGTGATGTGATTATCATGCCACTAATAGCGACGTGATAACCATGTCACTAAATATGTGTGTCAGAAATGTAATTTTTTAGCAACATCGAAAACATATTGCTATCATAAAGTTGTCAGTCCACCTGAAACTCAATCAATTTCACTGGTCAAAATTTTTCACTCAAATTTTTAAATTTTTGAAATTTTATTAACGACGTGTTTTACACGTCATAGTAATTTTTTTCAAAATTTTAAAACTTCTCATGTGAAAATCTAACATTCATTATTTTTTTATTTTAACTATTTAATGACGTGATTTTCACGTCGTAAATCTCTATTTTAGTCACGTAAGTTTCACGTTATTAAATCACGTACTTGAAAATATCTTTTCTTATAATGCATTATTCTATTAAGTTTTTATCCTTACACAAAAGTATTAAGATCTTGAAATCAAAATTATATTGTGATTTTAAAAAAGGTTAAGTGAGAGTTGATCCAAATTAGGGTTGGCTTGAAGTTCAAAATACACTTACATCTGAACTAACATTTATTAACTTCTAGTCTTTAATATTTTGTGGCGACTCAATATGCCAAAGTTGCATAAACCATGACAAACATTATTTATCCACAATTTTTTTTATCAACTTTGTTATAGTTCAATTGTGATCAAAATAGTATCTTTACATGAATTTTTTTTTTGTAAATAATTTAATAGTGTTGAAATTTATTTTTTAAAGATGGACAAATGAAATGTTGTGAATTTAAACCCGGATCTCCTACATCAAATCTTATACATCTATTAACTAAGTTGATGTAACAGGACTCTTCCGTTGAATATTTTATTTGTAATAAATTTTATGATTAAGTTAATGAAATGAATCCATATAAAAGTTTGGGGAAAAAGTTGAATGAATTGAGACGAGAGATACAAATCTCAAACATTGAGAAGATAAGTCCATACATGAGTTCCATAAATTGGAGGGCAATTAGAAGAGAGGACAAGTGAATGAGGTAAATTGGGTGAAAATCTTCACGTGCTTGTAAATTGTCATTTTCCTAATAATATCTTGTAGGGCTACCACTTCCAAGAGCTTGGGGTTCAATGTTAGGTGGGGATTTTAGGTCACTCCACAATGTTATGTTTGTTTAGGATAATAATAAGAAAAAAGTGAATTAGAAACTAACTTTTATGTTTCGTGTTCTGTCTAATTAGAAATAAGAAAAATGTTAGTTTGTGCTCTTAGAATATATGTTATGGAATTCTATATAAAAAAGTAACTGTATAGTTAATTTTGTTAAATTAAAATAATTGTTTTTAATAGTCAAATTTAATCAACCTTCATTTATGAATTTTTTAACTTCTACGTTTATACTCCATAAATTAATTTTCGATTATAAATTATTTTATAATTTTAATTCAATATTATTAAAAAAAATTCTAACATATTCTTTATCATTTATTACTATTTTTTCTTTATAATTCTTTGAAAAAAATCATCTATAATAAATAAAGAACAATATTAAAAAATGATGATAAAATTTATCTTTCTCATACAATAATTATTATATTTTTTAATTTGTATAAAAAATATAAAATATTTTATAATTTGGGACGGAGGGAGTAACATATATGATACAAAATTCTAAAAATAACTAACTTTAAATTATTTTTAAGAAATGAATATCATGATTTAGGAAAGAAAACATATAGATGGAGGCAATGCATGTGTCAATGTTTGGTTAAATGAATGTAATTTGGTTGTCTAAACATTATTATTCAGACCATAAGTCTAAATCTTTGTAAGAAATAATATTTGATTTTTTTTAAATAGTTTAGTATTAAAATTTATTTTATAAAAATAAATAAAATAAGATGTTATAGATTTTAATCTATGTTTATTATTTAATATTCTTACACAACTATATAATATGAATATGAATGACGATTTTTAAATAAAAGACTTATGTAGAATATGTTAAAATCAATTTTAACGGTAGTCAAATTCATTTTTTTATGATGGTAGAATCAAATACAAGTTGAGTGTTTAGTTGGAATAAAATTAAGAATAGTTTACTTGAATCGACAAAAAGGTTTCTGAATAGGGAGACAGATTGATAATTGATTACTTGAATCAGTAAAGATGTGCAATAATTTATGTAACTAACACACAAACATCTGCAAATTGTTATGCATTGCATTGCGTGGTGTGTTAAACAATTGGTACTACGTATGAAGCATCATCTCTGCAAACTGCACAAACTTGAAACAATCGAGCAAATTCATATTATTACTTTCTGCTACAAAATTACACCCCACAAGTTGCAGGTGACGTAAACTGTGTCATCATCGTTCATTCTTTAAGTTTTTTATATTCATTATCCAATGGATGATGGACAGCATTAGCATCTTTTTAGAGGGGGCCTAGTTGGGGTACATATACACTTGTTTTATAGATTTAGATAAAGTGAATAAGCAACTAGTATTAGAAATAGCAAGCATAAAGCAAAATGATTTTAGACATTTTGAAATGTATATCATAATATTGAACAAATAAAAAATTATATATATATATATATATATATATATATATATATATATATATATATATATATATATATAAGATTAAAATCATAAACATAATTTTAGACGTAAACAAAGTAAACATATGAACATGCATGCGTACAATCTTAGGTTCTACGTCAACATATTAAGGATTAAAGTAATATATTAATGGATCCAAGGAGAAAACTTTATCGACAACGACAACGATAATTCTGAAACACAAAAAATATAGAAACATGTGATTGATATTTATTGCCTTATGAATCTTCTTCAATCGATACTCCTAATGCATTGATTACTCTTCAAATGGGGATCCGAGATAATATGATTGTTGTATAATATATTAGGTGTGAAGAAGATGTTCATCGTCTATCTTAACTTAACTTTGATGAAGACAAAAGCTTATCATAAAAAAAAAAATTAAAGAAGAGAAAGTTTAGAATCAAGAATGAAGATTGCATAAGCATTGGATATTATGAAAATCAAAGGATTGGATCATGAAACAAGGTACAATGGGAATACATATGTATATAAGTTTTAGGTGCTTAAAATCTTTTGATCTAAACCATTCTAAGTTTCTTAAACATTCATGAATGATTGTCATTCAAGACACGTCTTTTAAAAGACAAAAACTCAATTTCTTAAAAGGGTACAATCGATTTATCAATTCATGCAATTGGTTGTTTGCCACTGACTTTTAAAATTGTAAATATTTGAAGCAACAATCGATTGAAGGGTGTTTTTTTTCCTTGAATTTGACCCTCTAATTCATTGATGCAAACCCTACAATCCATCGAGGGGTCTCATTTTGTCTTGAATTTTTCACCCCACAATCGACTGATTGTCCACTATAATTGA
The DNA here is from genome assembly GCF_024323335.1 of Lathyrus oleraceus. Taxonomy (NCBI): domain Eukaryota; kingdom Viridiplantae; phylum Streptophyta; class Magnoliopsida; order Fabales; family Fabaceae; genus Lathyrus; species Lathyrus oleraceus. The sequence goes on from NC_066579.1 coordinate 54,636,410, forward strand.
TTGCAATGTGTAATTTTTTTTCCAAAATTTTGAACGTTAGCGTAAAACAATCAATTGATCCATATAAGCAATTGATTACTTCCCGAAGCTTTGTGAAACTTTCCGAGCCAATATGATGTCTTTACATTGTAATTGTTCATGAAAGCTTTTCCTAACCATTGCATTAAATCATGAGTATTTTTCAAATATTTCTACTCAGAGGTATCTTGTTACGTATTTAAAGCAAGAATTTTTTCAGATATCAATTAACCTCTTTTATCATAATTTTATAACAACTCATCTATTTTCAAGTGTTCATACACAATGTCTTAGAAACTTTTACTGCATATCTTTCATACATTTGAGAAAAAGTTTCTTCAATCATTGAGCACTTAGAGTTTATATATTCTTGAATTGTTTATTTGAAAGGGAAGATTAAATTTCATAATATTGGAAAGCTTTCAAAATTTTATGTACTCAATATATCATTTTGTTATAAAGTTATTCACCAAGTGTATGGTAACATAGATTGTAAAGAAAGTATGTCTACATTTTAAAGGTGTTTACAAATAGGAAGTGGTGTTATTTCTGTTTGTTGGAAAAGATCATTTAAATTGGGTTAATTCAAAATCCAATATAGGTTTGTTGTGTAAATGTTACAAGATTGTAGGAGAGTCTTGGTGTGAGGCTCTACAATGATCTAACATAGTAAAATCCTTCACGGGATGTGAAGGGACTAGACGTGCTCTTTGTTGATAAGGAGAACTAGTAAACATCTTTGTGTCATTTATTGTTCATAAGTTCATCATTGTTATTTCAAAAATAAAAAATAAACTACATTTTCAAAATAACGATAAGAGTTCATATAACATAATTCACCCCTTATTAAGTTACATTCTAAAGTTACAATTGGTATCAGAGCGGGTTAAGGTAATTTGCTCCCCGATCCGGAAATTATAACTTCCCCTAATCCTATATTTCCATATGGTGGCTACAACATTAAACCTCCATGTTTCGCCTGTAAATATTGTGACTTCTGAAAAATTCGCATGCAAGTGTATTTAGAAGTTCAAGGAGAAGAAATATAGGATGTTGCTGAAAATGGAGCATTGGTTCCTACAATAGAACAAGTAAAGGTGAAAGGATACTGGACTAATGACGACAAGAAGAAAGTGTTGTTTGATAAGAAGGCAAAAAAATACTTGCATCGATATTAGGAACGAACGATTTCTTCTGAGTATCAAATTAACGACCAAAGATATTTGGGGTACATTGGAAGTAACTCATGAAGGCACGATAAAAGTAAAAGGTTCCAAATTAATCACACTCTCCTAAAAATATGAGATGTTTATAATACAACCCGGTGAAACAATTCTTGATTTTCAACAGAGATTTACACATTTGACAAATAAATTAATGACTCTTAGAAAAACATTCACAAATGATTAGTTAAATCTCAAATTCCTTAGATCATTGATAAGAACATGGAAACTAAAGTTTATGGCTACATCCTAAAAGAAAAGTCTCTCCAAAATCTCTTTGTCAATATTATTCGTTAAACTTCAAGAACATGAGTTAGAACTTGAAAGACTAGAAAGCACAAACTTCAAAAAAATTGAGTTAAAAAGAAGCACAAACTTCAAGAAATTCAAAAAAATTATTAAAGAAGTAAAGGACAAAGAAAATTAGCAAAAAGAAGCACAAACTTCAAAAAGGAATGTTACTTGTATTGAATGTGGAAGAAGAGAACATGCTAAAAGTGAATGTGCTACATTTCTAAAGAAGAATAAAGTTAATGGAAAGAAGGACAAAATTCCAAAGAATGCATATGTGTCATGGGAAGACAATGATATAAGTTTACCTTTAGATGAAGAACAACGAAACTTGACATTAACAGATTTACACTATTCTCATGATGAAAAATGAGGCTAGTGATTTTGAAATTAATAATAAACCTAATTACAAAATGTCTTCCATGAATTAAATGAGGAATTTTTAAATCTTTCTATAACATGTTCAAAGCAAAAAAAAATCTCTAGAAAGTAAGACTAATGACATGAAATTTAAAATTAGACCAAGTAAAAACTTCAGCATGTAATAAATGGCAATCTCTTATATCTAAAATGGTTGAATTAAACCAAATGATAAAAGAAATAAGAAAAATGTAAAATTGGTTTGAAAAATGTACTAAGTAGACAACGATACTCAAATGATAAATGTGGACTTGGTTTCTCCAAATTTTATAAACCAAGTACAAGTAAAATTATCTTTGTTAAGGCTAATTGCAATAAATTCAACAATGTGTAACCAAAGAAAGTACATGGTGTAATTCATCCTAAAAGGATTTATGTTATGAGTAATTATTATTTCTATAAAAGGAATCATGTTTTTAGATATACATGTTTTTATTGTAATATAAAAGACCATACTCCTAATGCATACTACATAAGAAACTATGGTGTTCCATATGGTAAGTATGTATGGGTAAGGAAAGGAACAAACCCAAGAGGACCCAAAGAATATTGGGTACCTAAAAACTACTACTATTTGTTTTTACATGTACTTGAAAAACATATGCTAATATTTTCAAATTAAGATTGGTTTTTCAAGATTCAGGACCATATGATATGGTCGGGTTAAACTTTATTTAATTAAAGATAATTTGAAGAACATCAACATTGATATCATCATTGACAACAAATTGTTGTGAAGAATATAAGTACTTTTATATATGTTGTATAATTTCCCTTGTATTATGTTTATTTGAATTTTACCCTTTTTTTGTTTGATAATGTCAGAAATGGGAAAAAGATATGGTTGTTTTTGTTATTTTTTAGGATACCAAAGACAAAACATAAACCTGAAAAATAAAGAGGGAGATATACAAGATAAGGGGAGAAATTAAGTGTCAAGAAAAAAATTCTCATCAATATATTTCATCACCAAAAAGGGATAGACTGTGAAAAAGATGTTCATATCATTATTATAAATAATATATTTCATAACAACGTTTTCACCTCAGCCAATAAAAATTTGAGGTCAAATGACATGAAACACGTCATTTTATAGACTTTTTTAAGAAAAGTTTAATCTCATCCCTCGGTTTTATAGAAAACCAACATGTTATGTAGCTCAGGGTTTGAGCTTCGATTCTCAGCTCCTGCAAATTTATGCTTTATTGTTACTGTTGTATTATTTTGGAATGTTCATTTTTATTTTACTTTTAGAAGATGTATGTTATTATGGATCTTAGTTGGATGAGAGACAATAGATTAAATAAAGATTATGAGAATGGGGTGATTCAATTTCTTGAATTTGCAGAAACAAACCTTCCTAACGATAATGAGACTTTTTGGTGTCCTTGTAAATTTTTTCGAAATACGCAAAAACATATAAGGGATGATATATTCAATCATTGTGATTGTGATGGAATTACTCCAAATTACACGAAATCTGCATGGCATGATGAAGTGGACAAAAAAGACTTACATCACATAGAATTGAAGATGATGAATTCATGAATGATACTCTAGAAGTTATGGTTCATGATATTGGAGTAGATGCTTTGAATAAATCTCATGTGAAAGATACTTTGAAAAGTGACATGGAAGAGTCGTTATATCTGGGATGCAAAACTTTTATAAGATTGTCAAGTGTGTTAAGAATATTTAATCTTAAGGAAAGAGGTGGTTGGACAGATAAAAGTTTCATTTAATTGCTGGAATTATTGCAATAAATGCTTCCAGAAGGTAACACGTTGTTGAATCGTAGTTATGAGGACAAGAAGATATTGTGTCCAATGTGTAGTTGTAAAAAATTTGAGACTAAATTATTGATTAACTTAACTCATAAAGCAAGAGTCGTCACCGTGCTTTATTGTTTCCAAAGGAAAAGGGGAAAAGTACGAACAAAACTAATAAAAGAGATAAGGGTCCGTGGGTTAGTTATGCAAAGGGAAAGTGTTAACATCCTAGATAATAATGGTACTCCATGGGAACCTATTTGAACATGTGTATATTTTAGTTTGAAAAAGGTGTTGTTTGCAAAAGATTGGAGAGATGGGAAAAGAAATTTTTTTTATGATTTTTGTGTTTGCCAAGATCTTTTGAAGTCTCATGGCTATGTACCAACAAAGTGCAATGGAGGATCAAAACCTCGTAGTTCGTGATAAAAATAACAAAGATGTTTGTTTTGATTCATTTTTAAGGGAAAGACATTTTGTCATTTTAAGGAGAATACTCAACTGTTCACCCACAAGTATGAGAACTTTGCATCATGATGAGAAGGACTCCAACTTGGATAAGGATCAACAAGTATGTCACTAGCTCTCACAAATGGAAAAGAATTATCATCAAAGCTATGGGGATAGGAGAATTATATCTCAACTATGAAATGACTCATGTCTAAACTTTGAGAAAAGTTTTAAAAGGAAAAGGGCACAAAGGGCTCAAAATGATTTAAATGAGTTATGCATTTTTTAGGTCTTTTGAAATTGGTTTAAATATGCTTAAAATGAATTAGCATTTATTAGGAAAGGGTTTTAAAAATCACTTGACAAAAGTCAAGGTTTATTGAGAAAGTGGTTCAAGTTAAAACAAGAAGATTTTTGAAAAGGGGGAGAAGATTTGGAAATTAAAGAAAGGGAGGAGAAGTAGAGACTATCCTAGAGCATAAAGTAAAAGTTAGGGATGAAAGAATTCCTTTCTTTGGATTAAGCCTCAAGCAAGCCAAATAAGAAAATAATAATCCATGTATCAGATGAAACAAAATGACCAAACCAAGTCTTTAAAGGAAGTCCCAAGTCAAAGGTACCAGATGGATTCCAAGGTCTCAAATCATAAGTCCCAATGAAAAGGTCAAGATCCTAATTCTAAATCCATAACTCCACAATGATATCAAGGATAGTAACCACAAGTCCATGAGTTAGGAGAATCAAACTCTTTTTTAGGTTTTTCTTTATTAGTGTTTTTTTTACAAGGATATAAAAGAAAAGTCCAAATGGACAAAGAACAAATGACATAATCACAAATAAAATGATATGGGATGCTAAACATAAAGTATAAAGTAAATGGCATAAAATAAAAGAGAATGAAGTAAATGACTTTGAAGTAAAAGTTAATACAAGTAAAATGTTAGTAAAGGATATTAGTAATCAAAAATGAAAGATGGGTTGGTCATTTTTTGGAGAACACTCAACTATTCACTCAGAAGCATGAAAACATGAACCTATACATCATTATGAGAAGGGCTCCAACTTGGATAAAAATCACCAAGTATGCCACTAGCTCTCACAAATGTAAAGGGAGAAATATTTCCACACAATACCATGAGGAGTAGGAGACTTACAATCTCACTTATAAAAATGTCTTTTCTTTTGAGACAAATTTAGCGCTATGTTAAGCAATCATAATTAGACTTATGTAGAAGTCACAACTATCTGAGGTCGGTCAATAATAATGTTAGTGTTAATACATGTTAGAGAAAATATATGAAAATCATTCTTCTAAAGTCATGCCACACAAAAAAGAAAAAAAAAGAAGGAATGATCAAGCACAAAAGCTAAAAGGATGCTCCATTACTTCAATTCATACTTCATGACACTTGGAACAAACGTATGCATCAATCTGAAGTACCTTAAATGATTCATGATCAATTAGGAGGTAGATTTGAAATGATAAAAGTTCATCAAGTACCAATCCACACATCATGAACAAGATGGACACAGATCATCCGATTGATCAAAGGGAAAAGAAGGAGATGGAGAAGAAGATGACAAGAGAGGTCACATCCAAATTGGAACAAAATTTTGATCAAGTCATCATTAAAATCAATCATCAATTTTGGTGGATTAGGGTTTTCATCCCATCAACACCCAAGGTCCATTGAGTTTGATGAGACTCTTGATTCAAACCATCATTATCCAAGGCCAACAGAAGTTCACAAAGGTCACACAAATATAAAATGTAATTAAATGAAATAAAATTGCACCAAAAGTATTTTTAAATGAATTTTAAAATAGAAATAAAATGAAAAATCCATAAAGTCCTTCAAAACACCAAATAAATGACCAAGAAAATTATTGAAGGTTGTAAACAAAGTAAGAAGCATGTAATAAAATTTTCAGAATTAAAAAATGCAGAAGAGTATTTTTAAACCAATTAAAACAAAGTAGAAAAGAGAAAATTCATGAAAAATAGAAAATCAGTGAAATAAAATATGAAAAAATAAAAATCAGATGAAAAAAATAAAAGAGAATTTTAGAAGTTATTTTGGAATTTTTTGGATAAAAAATTAAATTACTATGAATTTTAAAAGAAAAAGAATTAAAATTAGAAAAAACAAGGAGCGTTGGATCACGCCTCATTAACTGACATGGCAAATCCAACACTCCTCATATTAGGATGCACGAAGAAACACGCTACAAACAGCACATGGGATCCAATTCAAAATCAGCCAATCAAAACATTTCATTTGTCCAACGTGTCTGGCCAAACTCAGGCGACCTGGAACACCCCGATCATCTTCTCTGGTGAGATCTCACTGGAATTTCATTGTTTGGTAAATTCAGGACACGAAACCTCCACCATTGTGATCCTCTTCTCATCCAGAATTCAACCTTATGCTCCAAATTCATTTATCTAAATCGAGCAAAGGGAATTTCAGAGAATAAAATTAAATGATGAACACGATCAACCATCACCAGTTAAGTTATGGGAAAAGATCAGAGAGTAAAGGACTACATTGTGGTAATTTGTTTGAGTTCAAATGATGCTCAGAACTACCTTGTCCAGATGGTGCTAAGAAGTTGATGAAGCTTGATTTGGCTAGAGCATTTCAGAAGTTCTCAAATCTTGGGAATTGTTGCAAAATTTTCAGAGGATGCCGAAGATGCTAATGGAATCAAGAAATTAGATTAAAACAAACTAATACTCAAAACACGATAGTTAATTTTTTTGGAAAATTTCAAGTTGCAGTATAAATTTCTTATCTCTCAAAAGCTTGGAAATGAATACAATAGCTTCCTCTATTTATAGGGAATGTGTTTGGATCCAAATACGTGTGGAATCTAATCACACTGAATTATACCGTGTTTTTGACTCGGATTTCACATGTTTATTAGGACTTTATTATCATTTTGTTTGTATTATGCTCTCTTTTATGTTGTTTTCAGATATTTACCTCTTTCAGACCCTTTTAGAAGAAACGAAGCAAAAAGACCTAAAATTAGGGTTTTTCGGCGAAAATTGTACACATCGCGTTGCACATGGCGGCCGCTATAGGAGAAGCCATGACGCATCAGCCCTCAACCAGGAGGTAACCGCCATGTTCCCCATGATCTTTCCCATTTACACACATGGCGGGCGCTATGAAAGGATGGCGGGCGCCACCTTTGAAAATCACATTCCCACTAAGGAGAAGTTGGAGGGCACCATGGTCTTTGCAAGCTGCTGAAATCCTCTATAAATAGTTCGTTCCATTTCATTTTCAAATCATCCAACTTAGTTTACAACACTAAGCCTATATTTATCATTTGTAAAAGCGGTAATCCGTCACATTGGGGTTTATCGCACCTTAGTGAGATTGAGTTGGGTCAATTCGAGTTGTTGTCGTCTTTATCTTCAGGAGTCGGAGGTTTATTTTTCTTGTACCATATTTAAAGCCCTCCGTTTGGAGCAGGTTCTTATTTATCGCTTTTATTTATTTATTTGTCATCGCTTTACCTTATTTATTTTCCGCACTTGCTTTACTTTATTTATTATCCACACTCGCTTTACTTTATTTATTTTCCTCACTCGCTTTACTTTATTTATTTTCCTCACTCGCTTTACTTTATTTATTTTCCGCACTCGCTTTACTTTATTTTACGCACTTTACTCGCTCTTTACGCCTCACATTCTAAAACAAACTTTTCATCATGATCAATACCGTTGTGTTTGTTTGTGTTACCATGTCTGGCTAAATCTTTTAAAGGTTAGAATGTAAGGATCGCGATTAAAAAGATGTTTCACATATTGAATCTGTAGAAATACTTTAAAGGTTGTTTTGATTTTTAACTTGAGTTTTCTGAAACAAACTTGGTTAGTTTTAACTATTCGAGGAGTGCAAAAGCACCCTAGCTTAGTAACTATGAATTTTTATCACTTTAAGGAAAAACTATTTTTGAAACTGTTTTCGGACGCGTTGATAGATTTAAAATCAGGAAACTCCTTGGGTAAACTTTCCAAATCAAAATCACTTTTCAATTAAGTTTATGAGTCTTATTTCTTAAAAATAAGTTTACTACTTTAATGTTCTGCGCACCTTTTATAAGTGACAATAAAAGGCCTTAATTTAAGGGTAAACTCGGTTCTGAATACGCGAAAGCGACAGTTTCTGTTAAATGGATTCTTTTCAAGAGTAGAAAATATTGCCTCATAAGTAGTTCTATTTAGACAATCGAAACATCACTTAACTGACGTGAAATACATTCAACTTGTCTTTACATGCATTTATTATTTACCATTGTTTTACAAACCCAATATCTCTTTTATACCGCCTTAGATAAACACCGTAACGATAGTAATCGATAGATTGATGATTTGGTCTCTGTTGGATCGATATTCTTTTATATTACTTTGACGTGATTCATGCACTTGCGAATTCACACGATCAAGTTTTTGGCGCCGTTGTCGGGGACCAACTTCGTCAAATTTCGTACCGAAGATTTAGTCGGAAAATGCGAAGAACCCGTAGTACCGAAGATGTGAAGAACCCGTAGTACCGAAGATTTAGTAGATGCTTTAGCGGACACGAACGTTACACTCCTACACGCCTCTTACTCATCCGAATTAAGAAATCTATGGCCGAGAATCGCGACCGGAGACCTCTTAAGGAATTCGCTCAACCCTCTAACGAGGAACCTAGTTCGATTATAGTAAACCCCCTTATTCCTACTAACAATTTCGAACTAAAATCGTCTTTGTTGCAATTAGTGCAACAGAACCAATACGCGGGTCTCGCTACTGAGAACCCGAATCAACATTTAAAAGTTTTTATGCAACTAGCCGACACCTTTAAATCTAACGGCGCTTCACCCGATGCGATCAGTTTGAGATTATTTCCTTTCTCCCTCAGGGATAGAGCATGTTCATGGTTAGATTCACTTCCAGCTAACTCAATAACTACTTGGGAAGACCTTAGGAGAGTATTCCTTGCTAGATATTTCCGCCCTAGTAAGACTGTTGTTCTTCGAAACCAAATAACTAGATTTGCTAAAAACCAAGGAGAATCGCTTTTTGAATCTTTGGAGAGATATAAAGCGTTATTGAGAGTCTGTCCACACCATGGCCTAGAACAATGGCTGATCGTTCATACCTTCTACAATGGACTCCATTATAACACCAAGATGAGCATCGACGCTGTCGCAGGTGGTGCGCTGATGAACAAACCTTATCCTGAAGCTTGTGACCTAATTGAGGATATGGCCCAAAACCATTACCAATGGGGAACGGGACGAGCATCAATAGAGAAAAAGGAGACCCGAGGTGGAATACATGAGATAAGCTCTCTAGACATGATGCAGGCGAAAATGGACGCTTTAGCCCTTAGGATCGAACATATTCCTACAAACACTAACACCGCAGCGGTAGTCCACACAGAGTGCAAACTCTGTGGATCTAAAGGACACGAATCAACAGAATGTAACCTTTTGAACGACCTAAACATCGACCAAGTGAATTACGCCCAAGGTAACACATTTTCAAACACTTACAACCCTGGATGGAAGAATCACCCGAATGTTTCCTATAAATACCAGAAACCTATCCAAAATCATGCACCCAGAGACCACAAGGTTATCAAGCCCAAAAACCAAACCAACCTATGCAAGTTGTGCCCCAAAAGTCTTACCTTGGGAAGATCATGGAGATCTTTATATCGGGCCAGACTCGGCAAAATAAAGAATTCCTAAACCAGAACATTCACGTAAATGAACTTATAACGCAATTAGGAACCAAGGTTGATCAGATAGTCACTTACAACAAGATGCTTGAAACCCAGATCTCACAAGTAGCACAAAACCAAGCCCCACAAACTACACCTGGAGGCCAATTCCCTGGACAACCTCAACCAAACCCTCGAGGGCAAGCTAACGCTATCTCGTTACGAAGTGGGACCCCTTACGAAGGGCCTCGTAACCCAGCAATGAGCGAGTCCAAAACTTCTAAAGAAAATGTACCTACCAACCAAGAAGAGGAACCGGTAGAAGTCGAAAAACAAACCGACCAAGAAGGAGAGGCCAAGGATAAAACTTACAAACCACCACCCCCGTACAAACCACCAATCCCATACCCGCAAAGACTTAAACAAACCAAAATCAATAACCAATACCAAAAGTTTATAAAAGTAATAGAAAAGCTTCATGTAGAGATTCCTTTCACCGAAGCTATCACCCAAATTCCGTCTTACGCCAAATTTCTAAAAGACATATTAACCAACAAGCATAGGCTCGACGATCCAAAACCCTTGGAATGCAATTTTATTTTCGAGGATAAACTCGCTAAGAAGGAGAAAGACCCTGGTAGTTTTTCTATACCTTGCATTTTAGGGAGTCATGTGATCGACAAAGCTTTCCTAGACTTAGGCGCTAGTGTGAGTTTAATGCCCTTAGCTGTATGTAAAAGGTTAAACCTAGGAGTGTTACAACCAACTAAGATGTCCCTCAAATTAGCCGATAGATCTGTTAAGTACCCTGTAGGCATTTTAGAAGACATCCTAGTTAGGATCGGTCAACTTTATATCCCAACAGACTTCTTGGTCATGGATATCAAAGAAGGCAAAGATATCCCTATCCTTTTAGGTTGACCATTCTTATCAACAGCCGGAGCTATAATAGATGTCAAAAGAGGGAAATTAACCTTCAAAGTAGGGGATGAAAAGATCGAGTTCATTCTTTCAAAATTCCTGATGGAACCAATCCTAGGAGACGCATGTTATGCGATCGATACCATAGATGAGTGCATAAGGGATTTTGATCAAGGAGAACCTAAGATCGAACCATTTTCAAACCCGAATGAAAAGGATGACGAGCTAGAGGAAACTGAACCTCACACTAATGAATGTTTGGATCTTACTCCAAACCCTTCACCAAATTCTCAAAAGCCAGCTCAAGAACTTAAGGAACTACCCAAGAACCTAAGATATGAGTTTTTGGATAAAGAAATGAACCGCCCAGTAATAGTTAGTGTCGCCTTAAACCAAGACGATACGAATCGACTCTTGAATGTTTTAAGAAGATACCCCTCTGCCTTAGGGTACAACATCTCTGATTTAAAAGGTATTAGTACATCCGTGTGTACACACAGGATCTCGCTAGAGGAGGATTCAAAACCTTCCAGAGAACATCATAGACGAATCAACCCTGTAATGAGCGAGGTGGTGAAGAAGGAAGTCCTTAAATTGCTGGAGGCTGGTATAATCTATCAGATCTCTGATAGTAAGTGGGTAAGTCATGTACATGTGGTACCCAAGAAGGGAGGCATCACAGTCGTGCAGAACGAGAAGGGCGAGCATGTAGCTAAACGTATAGAAGGCGGATGACGTATGTGCATAGATTATAGGAAGCTCAATAAGGCAACTAGGAAAGACCATTTCCCCCTTCCATTCATAGATCAAATGCTGGAGCGTCTTGCCAGACACTCTTAATTTTGTTATCTTGATGGATATTCTGGATTTTTCCAAATACCCATACACCCCGAGGATCAAGAGAAAACAACCTTTACCTGTCCTTACAGAACGTTTGCTTACAGACGAATTTCGTTTGGACTCTGTAATGCGCCAGCTACTTTCCAACGTTGTATGATGTCAATCTTCGCAAATTATCTCAACGGAATTATGGAAGTATTCATGGACGACTTCTCGATGTGTGGGTTAGAATTTGAAGACTACCTTATTAACCTTGAGAAAATCCTAGAGAGATGCATAGAAGTTAACCTTGTGTTAAACTAGGAGAAGTGTCACTTTATTGGTAAAGAAGGCATAGTGTTAGGGCATATAATATTTGAAAGAGGCATTGAGGTCGATAAAGCAAAGACAGAAGTTATAGAAAATCTTAACCCTCCTAAAAAAGTTAGAGAAGTCCGTAGTTTCCTTGGACACGCCGGTTTCTACCGACGCTTCATAAAAGATTTCTCTAAAATAACAAAACCCCTGATCGGCCTTCTGATGAAAGACATTAACTTCATTTTCGATGAAAAATGTATCGAAGCCTTTAACCGTTTAAAACAAGCATTAATTTCAGCACCCATTCTACAAACTCCGGATTGGACTAAACCCTTCGAAATAATGTGTGATGCTAGCGATTTCGCTATAGGAGCTATTTTAGGGAAAAGAAAAGATAAGAAGTTACACGTAATATATTACGCTAGTAGAACCCTAGATGCCGCTCAGTTAAATTATACAACAACAGAGAAGGAACTCCTAGCTGTAGTTTTTGCAATCGATAAATTTAGGTCTTATCTTGTAGGATCTAAGATTATAGTCTATACAGACCATGCAGCTATCTGTTACCTTCTAAGAAAAAAGGATGCAAAACCTAGATTACTCAGGTGAATCCTTTTGCTACAAGAATTCGACTTAGATATTAGAGACAAAGAAGGAACAGAAAACATAGTTGCTGACCATCTTTCCAGATTAGATCATTTGAAGTCAGACCATTTACCTATAAATGACGACTTCACCTATGACAGATTGATAGCTAAATTAGACAATGTTCCCCTTGAACCTGATAGAGACAACCTTGGGACAGTTTCAGAAATTAGCAGAGTACCACGGTACGCTGATTTTGTGAACTATCTAGCCGCTGATATCATACCACCTGACCTCAACTATCAACAGAAGAAGAAATTATTTAAAGATATAAGACACTTCTATTGGGACGAACCACTCCTTTTCAAAAGAGAAACTGATAACACATTTCGTCGTTGCGTCCCGGAAGAAAAAGTCAGAAATATCATAGAGCATTGTCACTCTTCACCCTATGGTGGACATTCAAGCACATCCAAGACATACGCTAAGATCCTTCAAGCTGGTCTTTATTAGCCAACATTATGGCGTGATATCCATGCTTATATTGTCCGATGTGACTGGTGCCAGCACGCTGGGAACATTTCAAGACATGACAAAATGCCTTTGAAGAACATCCAATAAGTAGAACTATTTGACGTTTGGGGTATCAATTTCATGGGACCTTTTCCATCTTCATTGGGGAAGAAGTACATTTTGGTAGCCGTTGACTATGTGTCTAAGTGGATATAAGCTATAGCCGCACCTACCAACGATACAAGAGTAGTCATCAAGATGTTCAAGAATAATATTTTCCCAGATTTGGAGTTCCACGACTTGTCATAAGTGATGGTGGATCACATTTTATATCCAGGATATTTAATAAACTCTTAAGGAAATATGGAGTAAAACACAGAGTAGCAACACCATATCACCCTAACTAATGGTCAAGTGGAAGTATCTAACAGAGAGATTAAGCAGATCTTGGAGAAAACTGTATCGATATCCAGGAAAGATTGGTCTGAAAAGCTAACAGAAGCAATGTGGGCTTACAGAACTGCTTACAAAACCCCTATTGGAACTACACCATACCAGTTGGTCTACGGGAAGTCATGCCACTTACCTTTTGAACTCAAGCACAAGGTATATTGGGCCATCAAGACCCAAAATTTGGATTACCTAGCATCTGGAAAGAAGCGAATCCTTGATATCCACAAATTGGAGGAACTCCGCCAGAACGCTTACGAGAATGTCGTTATATACAAAGAAAGAACCAAAGCTTGGCACGACAAAAGGATTGTGAAAAATGAATTTAACATAGGCGACTCTGTTCTCCTCTTTAATTCGAGATTACGACTTTTTCCAGGTAAGCTGCGTTCGAGATGGACATGCCCCTTTGAGGTTTCCAAAGTCCTAAAATCAGGAGCAGTTAAAATCCAGAACAATTCCTGTAATCCGTTTATGGTAAATGGATAAAGACTGAAGCAATACCAAGGAGGTGACATCCCCACAGGATGCCATGACCAAACTCTGATCGACCCTCCAGTTCCTACCTCTAACATATAAAGTTCGAATCGTCAAGCTAACGACGTTAAACAAGCGCTGCATGGGAGGCAACCCATGATTTATTTTCCTTTACTTTTATTATTTTATTTTCAGTTGTTTTATATATATGTATATCTATGTGGAGACTAACAGTTATGATATTTGCGATTTCAGGTGTCCTCTGTTTCTAATCTAACTTTTAAGGAATGGAGAATATCGACACTATGCCAGTAATCTTTAGTGACCCAGTTCAAGAGAAGCGCTACGCCATGCTTTCCCAACGCCCAATGCTGCCCACCAGATATCCCGACTCGAGCTTCATGGAGGCATTAGGCATTGAGCCTAGTGTCATGCATTTGTGCAATCAATTGCAGTGGGATGAATATACTGATGCTATGTATGTGACTTACAGGAACCTGACTTTGGAGTTCCTGAGCTCGCTGACCTACGAGCCCTATGTTGGTCACGCCAGTGATGGTGGATACATTAATTTCAGGTTATTTGGGGCAGGATACACCTTCAACCACAAGCGTTTCGGTGACTTGCTTGGATTTCAGACTGCCTATGATGCTTCATCTGAGCTCCCCATGAGCTATTTCCTGAGCCGAGACGTCGAGATGTTTTGGAGTGACATTACGTATGGAGTTAGTCCTGACCCTTCCACCCAAATCTCTAACAAGATTCACAACCCTGCTTTCAGATACTTCCAGATGATCATTGCCCATACCTTCCTGGGGAAGAGTGACCCTGATACGCATGTGAGTGCTGAAGAGATCTTCTTCATGTACTGTACCACTCAGTCACGCCCAGTAGATTGTAGAGCTTTCCTGATCGAGAGTCTATATCTTAATGCTTGCTCTGCTGCGAGCCCTATACACGTTGGAAGCACGGTGACTCATATAGCCTCAGCCCTGGGACTTGATAGAAGGCTATCTCACCCGACGTCTTACTGCAGCTACACCTTGATGGATATTGATTTCTATCTGGACCGTGGCCTCATGAGGAGATCTTCTTTCCAACCGAATCAATACAGGCTATTAATCGAGGGTGAGACTATTCACTACTTCACCTTGCCTGAACCTCAGGTAACTTGTGTTATTGATCAGGCCAACTGGGTCTACGCCATAGAAGGAAAGGGAGAGACAGTAGACGAGCCGAAAATCGCACCTATCAGAATCAAAGTCCGCACCAACAATCCGAATCTCCAGAATCCGAGCATGCAGTCTGAACTGGTTAAGCTTCACATGGAGATAGCCCAGCTTTGCCAGGAGCTTGCTGACGTTGCTTTGCAGGTCGAAGTATCAGTCGCCTCACATGACACTGAAACTGATATACTGAATGATGAGATCGCCGACCTCCGACGCCAGATCGCAGAGCTTCGAGGATACGAAGTCGAGGAGACTCCACCATACCCTGAGCATTGATGCCATCATGAACCGAGAAATACCGTTTGAATTTCCCTATTTTTCCCGTTATTTATTATTCATGCTTATTTTTATTGTTTCCTTTGACATTATGCTTGCTTTATCTTTCCTAAGATCTCTGGACTCGTGAATTATTATTAACTCATCATATATATATATATATATATATATATATATATATATATATATATATATATGTGTGTGTGTGTATATATATATATATATATATATATATATATATATATATATATATATATATATATATATATATATATATATATATATATATATATATATATATATATATATATATATATATATATATATATATATATATATATATATGCATTATTATTATTATGTTATTATGTCCATTTTATTTTATTTTGTTTTATTTTACTTTACTATTTTATTTTGTTTTATTTTGTTTTATTTTATTTTGTTTTATTTTATTTTATTTTATTTTGTTTTATCAAGCTTAAATAAACAAAACAGCATTCATAGACACCTATGTGCATCCCCCTTACAAAAATGATGACAAAAGGATTGAGGCCCAAGTAGCAATCCGGCCCAACCAAATCCGAAGACATGGCGGGCACCATAAGCTTCATGGAGGACGCCATGAAGTCTGCAACTTTAACGGGCAGAATCCTCATTTTCACCATTTTTACCTTCTTCAGCCTCTCCAAACCCATTTTCTCCTCCTCCCAACTCCACCAAAGTTCACAAAAAAATCCCAACTTTCTCATTTTGACTATAAGCCATTACCATTTCCAAACTTCACTTCTCCATTTCTCCACCAAAAGTCCACTAAACTCCATTTTTTATTCCCTTTCTATAAATACCCATTTTTCTCTACAATCACCATTAATGGTCGGAATGGAGTTCAACAACATCATTCTTCGTGGAGGAAAGCCTGGTGAGCGAGAAAAGAAGATTTTGAAAAAATTGCAAACTCGGAAGATCCTCGCTACCAGGTATGTCGACGAAGATTGTTTGTACACTTTAGGCACATACCATAGTGTTTTCCACATGCTAGATACTTTAGGATTACATGATATTTTTGCTAGTAAAGCACCCACCTATGATAGGCTGACTAGGGAATTTTTGAGTTCCCTAATTTACACTATTTACCCTGGCACTGCTAGCACGGTAGATACCGTTTGTTTTAGAATGTTTAATGTAGATTATCTAATGTGGTTGTGACTTCATTTGAAGGAATTTTAGCTTCTAATATTCATAACCCGACCATACGTATTTTTAGATACCTTTTGGCATGTACCATATTTGGCCGGGAGAATTCTAACAAAGTAAATGCTCGTGAGTTGTTGTTTTTACAAGGCTGCCTCACTAATCACAGGATCAATCCTATTCCTTTCATGTTGGCCCATATGTCTGCCATTCTTAAAAAGGGAGGAACCATCTCTTTCGGTGGTTTGATTACTTCCATTGCTAGAGCGTTAAATCTCAACGCTGAGTTAGCTACCTTGGAACCACTTCCTCACTGCACCATTAACTTGAAGTTTTTGAAAGATATGAAATTATGCAAGGTGCGGCGAGCAGGTGGTTTTCACCTCATGATACATGGTGTGGCTATACCCAGTGTTGTTTTACCTTGCTCTCAGTGTACAGATGTGCGACATCCAAGGAACTGGACGTATGATCTTACTGCTCCACCCTTTACCGGTCCTTTTCCACCTAACGTTCCTATGGACGATGAGCAAGGGACCGATGATGAGTATGACTGGCGCGACCAGTCACCCGCTCATGATATTCCTACTGCATCACCTACACACACTGCACCTTTTTCCTCTGACCATTTTGCAGGTAACACTCCCGGTTTTTACATCACCGAGGAGATGTGGCGCGAGCACCTGGCTCGTGAGGAAAGGCGTGACACCCTTCTGAATACCATAAACCAACAATTGATAGATAATATGAGTTTTATGGTAGCTTCCCAGCAATGTAGTGAGCAAGCACATCGGATTATCACTGAGTCCTTACTTGCGATCACTAATGAGCAACATCGCCAGTGACAGGCTAATGAGCGTCACTTCGCTCTTATCGAGGCCACCCAAGGATCTCTCTTAGGTTGCTCTCAGCAGCTGCAGGAAGGACTTAGTACTCGTAGCAGACGTCGTCGACCCAGGCATCCTGACCAGGGCGGTGACGGTGACGGTACCGGTGATCACCCATAGCCCTCTCACTCTCTCTTCCAGGTTACTCCTACCCTATCTCATATCGAAACATTAAGGACAATGTTCGGTTTAAGTGTTGGAGGAGATTTTTATCGCTTTTTATCGTTTTCCTTTATTTTTATCGCTTTCCTTTATTTTTAGTATGCTTTGTTTATTTTAGTTGTTTGTTTTTCCTTTCAATAAAATAACATGTTCTGACGAGTCATCTGTGTAGTGTATCCGCGTTTCTCCCATTTCTTTAACCTTACCAAAAAAAATTTTAGCAAAGAAAACAGTACACCTTGAACATTCAGGCTATAAGACAGGTTTATGACAAGATGTAAAAGACTTGGGAAAACTTTTTCTAAAAATCGGTATTGTCTTAACACCTTAGGCTTCATGATTATAAGAGTCGATCCCGATACCCCATATGTTATGGCCCCAATTTTTGTTCCAAATAAGTCCTTAAGTAGTTTATCCTTGCAGTCAGCTCCAGCTTAAGCATGCTCTACGTAGGGGACGATGAAAATAAGTGAAAGATCACAAAAGTTCCTGTTTTGTTCTCAAGTCATATGAAAACCCGGGCTAGGTGACTCTCACACGGTCATTTAACCCAGCAAAACAAAGACATATGCGAAACATGCAGAAGAAAAATAAAAAATATATATGTATATATATATATATATATATATATATATATATATATATATATATATATATATATATATATATATATATATATATATATATATATATATATAAATAAGCTTATTTGTTGGTTGGTTCAGAGGTATCTGGTGCTGAACTTGGTAAGGTGGATTACGATCCAATCCCGCACAACTGCAAATTGGGTTAAATAAAGGGGTTACACCAACTTATCTACCAGAGCCCCATACTTAGAAAAATAAAAAAAATAATAAGCCTATTTGTTGGTTGGTTTAGAGGTATCTGGTGCTGAACTTGGTAGGGTGGATTACGATCCGACCCCCCACAACTGCAAATTGGGTTGAATAAAGGGGTTACACCAACTTATGTACCAGAGCCCCATGCTTAAGATCATAATCACTAACCGGTCACTTTACTATGAGTATGTACGGATAACGAGCTTAATGTGATTGCACCTGAATGAAAAGGACTTTAAGAAAATTAAAAGAAGGCCTAGGTATGGTGCGGTAATGTGGATTGATTTGTATAGGAATGAAGCCTACGATCGCATTTGCGGGAAGTGTCACTATAATGTCCTTAGTTCGATTCGTTTGTACCTATCGATACATTCCTTGAATGAACTTATAAGTCTTTTTGCCTTGAATTAACTCTAGTTGATATTGTTTTTCTTGCATAAACTATAAAGAGTTTTGCTTGAGGACAAGCAAAGGTTTAAGTGTAGGAGAATTTGGTCACACTGAATTATACCGTGTTTTTGACTCGGATTTCACATGTTTATTTGGACTTTATTATCATTTTGTTTGTATTATGCTCTCTTTTATGTTATTTTCAGATATTTACCTCTTTCGGACCCTTTTAGAAGAAACGAAGCAAAAGACCTAAAATTAGGGTTTTTCGGCGAAAATTGTACACATGGCGACCACTATAGAAGAAGCCATGACTCATCATCCCTCAACCAGGAGGTAACCGCCATGTTCCCATGATCTTTCCAATTTACACACATGGCGGGCGCCATGAAGGGATGGCGGGCGCCACCTTTGAAAATCACATTCCCACTAAGGAGAAGTTGGAGGGCACCATGGTCTTTGCAAGCTGCTGAAATCCTCTATAAATAGTTTGTTCCATTTCATTTTCAAATCATCCAACTTAGTTTACAACACTAAGCCTATATTTATCATTTGCAAAAGCGGTAATCCGTCACATCAGGGGGTTATCGCACCTTAGTGAGATTGAGTTGGGTCACTTCGAGTTGCTGCCGTCTTTATCTTTAGGAGTCGGAGGTTTATTTTTCTTGTACCAGATTTAAAGCCCTCCGTTTGGAGCAGGTTCTTATTTATCGCTTTTATTTATTTATTTGTCATTGCTTTACTTTATTTATTTTCCGCACTCGCTTTACTTTATTTATTTTCCGTACTCACTTTACTTTATTTATTTTCCGCACTCACTTTACTTTATTTTACGCACTTTACTCGCTCTTTACACCTCACATTCTAAAACAAACTTTTCATCATGATCAATACCGTTGTGTTTGTTTGTGTTACCATGTCTGGCTAAATCTTTTAAAGGTTAGAATGTAAGGATCACGGTTAAGGAGATGTTTCACATATTGAATCTGTAGAAATACTTTAAAGGCTGTTTTGATTTTTAACTTGAGTTTTCTGAAACAAACTTGGTTAGTTTTAACTATTCGAGGAGTGCGAAAGCACCCTGGCTTAGTAACTAGGAAATTTTATCACTTTAAGGAAAAACTGTTTTTGAAACTGTTTTCGGACGCGTTGATAGATTTAAAATCAGGAAACTCCTTGGGTAAACTTTCCAAATCAAAATCACTTTTCAACTAAGTTTATGAGTCTTATTTCTTAAAAATAAGTTTACTACTTTAGCGTTCTGCGCACCTTTTATAAGTGACAATAAAAGGCCTTAATTTAAGGGTAAACTCGGTTCTGAATATGCGAAAGCGACAGTTCCTGTTAAATAGATTCTTTTCAAGAGTATAAAATATTGCCTCATAAGTAGTTCTATTTAGAAAATCGAAACATCACTTAACTGACGTGAAATACATTCAACCTGTCTTTACCTGCATTTATTATTTATCGTTGTTTTGCAAACCCAATATATCTTTTATACCGCCTTAGATAAACACCGTAATGATAGTAATCAATATATTGATGATTTGGTCTCTGTGGGATCGATATTCTTTTATATTACTTTGACGCGATTCGCGCACTTGCGAATTCACATGATCAGAATCATGTTGAATTCGTGCAAAATGAATTTGATCTGAATGTGTGAAAAGTGTGACTTGCAACTCATCAAAACTCAGCCAAATGATGCATTTCAAAGGTGAATTAACTTCTGGAGACTTGGTTAAACACATTTAGGTCCAAAACACATGCTAATTTCGTTTGGAATTGAGATTAGTGAAGTTCAAAATTCAGACAATGGCAATTTCTTCAATTCCAAGTCACCATGTTCAACCCAATGAGGCATCCTACTCAGGAGGCTTTTTGATCCCATTCTTGTTGAAATGTGTTAAAATTATAGCAAATATTACAATATACCAATAAAGGTTGAATTTGGATGTTTGAACACAAAGTTATGTCATGTTGAAGTTGGCATGAAAAACTGATCATATAACTTAGAAAAATTCAAGTGTTCCATGGCTGAAAATGGCATGTAATGTCTCAATGAATTCCATGGCCTTCCAAGCATATTTTGACCTTGATCCTTGAAAAAACCTTGCAGGGGGCATCACAAATAACATTATGAAAAAAGAATCATACTCAAATATTGAAAATTGAAGAAGTTATAATCCTTGAAAGTTGATAAAAAGTCACTTGAAAATAGGTCAAATTTCACTAAGTCCACAAATGACCTATAATGTCTCCAAACTTTTGATGATCCTCCAAGCATAATTGGATCTTGTCATGTAAATATAGGTTGTAGAGGATGTTGAGAAGAGTCATATGCAAAAATAATCATTCAAAAATGTTGAGAATTGAAGGATTTGTGATCATTGGAACCTTGACTTCAAAATATTGACTTTTTGGTCAAACCCCTTGGAACAAGCTTGTGTACTTGGACTTTACTTGAATTTCAAAGCACATGGGTGATCATATGCACTCAAAATAAGGTGTACTTGATTACCTCTTGGTTAAATTTCTCAAATATTAAAGTTGATTGTTGAAGAAGGTATGGAAATAAACACATGAACCTTTGACTTTCCTTGAGAAGTAAGCAACAAAACTTTGAGATGCTCTTGATTGAAAAGCCCTACATACATTGCACAATAAACTTAAGGAAAATAAAACATATTTTTATATTTTTATTAGTGGTTAGATAAGCAATTAATCATATAAACACAAAGGTAAAACACCAACAAATAGGTGATTGGTGATCCCTGCAAGAAGTAATCCCAAAGATGAGGTGGGGGAGGATCAAAATGTGATCTTGTTTATATGCAATGATGCAAATGATATGTGGGATATTAGGGTTAAAAATTAGGGTATGACACAATGGGTTTGGAATATGTCAAAATACATGCATTTCATAATGATTTCATATTATATAGGAAAAATTATGAAAATTTGAATGAGTGTCTAAGGTCTGGGGAGTCACGCTACAAGAAGAAGGACAATGGTGTTGAAGATGATGATGGTGTAACTAGAAATGGTGTTCCTTACAAGGTTATATGGCACCTATAAATAATTTAAAGGTTCAACAAATTGTTTGCTAATGTAAATGACAAAAAAAATACTAGATCACATACAAATGAAATATTATATGATGGAAAAATTCGCCATGTAGTTGATTCATTAGAATGGAAGAAAATTGATATGTTATTTCCTGATTTTTCCCTTGAGCCAAGAAACCTTAGGATTTGACTTGCCACCGATGGAATAAACCTGTTTGGTAATTTGAGTACTAACCATATTTCATGAGATGTTCTTCTCATAATTTACAACTTACCTACGTGGTTGTGCATGAAGCACAAATATATGATGTTATCAATTATAATTTTGGGTTTAAAAGAACCATGGAACAAAATAGATGTTTATTTAATGCTATTTATTAAATGTTTAAAAAAATTGTTGGAGGAAGGTGTTGATGTTGATGATGCGTATACAAGTGATAATTGTAAGTTACGAGTCATGTCGTTTTGCATAATCAATGACTTTACTCCATACAATAATTTATCTGAGTACATAGTCAAAGGGTATAAAGTGTGTCCAATATATGAAGATGATATATGCTTACACCAATTAAAAAATGGAAAATGATTGTTTACCTTGGGCATCAAAAATTTCTAAGAACTAATCATCCATATCGATGTAAGACATTGTCTTGATGTCATGCATGTGGAGAAAAATGTATGTGATAGTTTTATTAGAACACTTCTAAACATTAAAGGCAAGACAAAATATACTAAGAAATACCGTGAAGATATGATGGTGATGGGTATACGACAAGATTTAGCCCCAAAAGATATAGGAAATAGAACATATTTTCCCCCTGAATGTCACACTTTGTCTAAGAAAGAAAACAAGTTTTTCGATTATTTGTAGGGTATCAAACTTCCTTAAGGGTACTCATCAAATATGAAGAAACTTGTGTCAATGAATGATCTCAAATTAGTTGACTTAAAATTTCATGATTGTCATGTCTTGATGCAACAACTTATACTAGTGGCTATCAGTTGCATTCTACAAAAATATGTAAGGGTAACTACAACCGGATTATGCTTATTCTTTATTCTATATGTAGTAGAGTCATTGAACCTGGAAATTTATATGAGTTAGAACACGAGGTTGTATTTATCTTGTGTCAATTAGATATGTTTTTCCCTCCATAATTTTTTTGACATTATGGTTCACTTAATTGTTCATCTAGTAAGGGAGATTAGAATTTATGGTCCAATTTATTTACGTTGGATGTATCCGGTACAAAGATACATGGAGATCTTTACAGGGTATACAAAGAATCATCACCTTCCAGAAGCTTTTATCGTTAAATGGTACATCACCAAAGAAGCTATTGAGTTTTGTATGAACTATTTCTCATAAGCAAACTCTATAGGAATTTCTGAGTCTCGTCATGATGAAAGATATGATGGTAGAGGTATTCATAGTTTAAATGTTAAGACATTTGACTCAGATGTAGTTCTTCAAACCCATTTGTATATATTGAATAACCTTAGTAAATTTCAACCTTACTTTACCATTTACAAAAGTATTATCAAGGAAAAATTCCCTCGGATAAGTGAAAAATGGTTGTTGACAGTGCACCAGAGAC
Organism: Lathyrus oleraceus; assembly: GCF_024323335.1. Classification (NCBI taxonomy): domain Eukaryota; kingdom Viridiplantae; phylum Streptophyta; class Magnoliopsida; order Fabales; family Fabaceae; genus Lathyrus; species Lathyrus oleraceus. The sequence continues at coordinate 54,660,033 of NC_066579.1, forward strand.
AATTAAGTAGACGTCACATATGCCTAAGTTTAATGCAATAACTTTGAGTGCATACGAAATTACTAAATATTCATTCTATACAAAATCAAAATGATTATTGTCGTACCATGTAAAATAGTGAGGTTGTGGTTGAAGTTGAATCCATGGATGTGAAGTTTGATATGAACAAAAGACAAAAAGCAGTTTTTGGTTGTTTGTAAGTAGCACATGCTTAATATTTTCTCCTTGGTATCCCTATTGATGGTCTAGGTCAACATATGTCTTTGGTAGAGTATCATACCATCCTCAAATACCAACTTATGATTCCCTTATTTCCTGTTGATGAATTTCATACTGTTTGCTATAAGGTGTGCTTGGATAAATTTGGAGAACACGTCATTCATTATAAGGAGCTTCCATGATTCAAATACCGACATGACTTTTTTGGATGTCTAATTTGATATATTTTTTAATTTTGAGGTATCTGTGAATAAAAAGGAATTTATGAATTTCTTGACTAACCTACAGGAAGGGAGATCGACATTTAGGCTAATAAATGTTTTGGTGTACGGATGGGTAGGAGGGAAAAATGCATGTGCATACTTGATTGGGGTTTCTGTACTGGTTGGACTAGGGGCTAGAAGTTTTACTATGGGACAGGCAGCTCACATAGTCACTTCAAGTAAAATGGCCAAGCATGATAAAATGGGTTATGATAATCAACATATTTTCATAATATTTTTCTTTTACACTTTTAGTTTTCTAGCACCTGAAGTAGTGGATCTTTTATAGAGTGCAAAGGCCCGTGCCTATAAATGTTGTGTCTCATAGGACAATGAATGTAGTTTTTAAGAGGATTGGTTATTCCATCTAGAAAGTGGTAGCGACACAACTTGTTTCCCGTTTGTCTGCTATTTCTGTACAATCTTGATTATATATATAAATATTCATTTCTATAAAAAAAATTAGCAAATTAGATCATCTAAGAGAGTGATTGGTTAAGCTCTATAAATGAAAAATTCACGTTTAGATATGAATTTGATGTGATTAAGTGATGAAATTAAGCCTCTATATTATTTGAGTTTTTTGTGGAATCATATTTTGCAGGATAGTAATCAAAGAAGCTCTCTTGAAGATGGACATGCTTTTGATGATGACAACTAGTATTTGATGATAACAACTAAATTTAAGCATATAGTGATTAAAGATGCCAGCAGACTGGATATGGTTTAATGATTTTTGTCCCCGAATAATGGCACCTAAATGGAATATAACTAAAGCCTCATCACCAAGTAAAGATCAACCAATTCTTTATAAGATTTAAGTATCAGACAAGTCTTGAAGTATCTATAAGAATGAAGAATCTGACAAGTCTTGAAGTGTGTGAAGCTCACCATAATATGTTTGGGTGAATAGTATATTATAAACGCATAAGGTCTTTCTCATGAAGTTGTATGTCTAATCACACACACTAAAACAAGTTTTAAAACCTATTTTTATATAATAATAAATAAAAAATTCTAAAAATATCTTAAAGTTGTGCTAGATGAATTAGGAGTTGTCATGAAAGTTCTGGAAATTAATTTTATTGGCCAATTGATTGGCACTTATACCCAATCGATTCATGGTTATCATAGTAAAAAGACCCAGTTTGACTCATAAGCTTAGTTAGGTTAAGATCTTGCTAAGGTTGGAGATCACCCTGGTATCCTAGGTTCGTGGTCAGCCCGTTAAAACTTTGATTCGGTTCGTGAGTTTACACTACTACAAATAATACATTTTTTAATGAAAAAAAAGTTATCACCCAACCAAAAACGAGGTATAATTCCAGGACGCGCCATATTTTATTTATTTATTTTTAAACTACCATATATTCCCTCTGTGGTTGAATATAATCGAGGTGAAAAAAAATTCAGGACATGCTTCGATTCCTAGAAAATGCAATTCATATTTTTATTTCTTTAAAAGTGATGTCTTTGGTTTTATTTTATTTTTTATTTTTAACTTAAATGAATTATTCCTTCAGTTTCCTTAATAACCTAGGGGTTAGGTAATCAGATTTTATTATAAATGTACTCGTTAATTAAGTTTTATCCTAAACCTAACTCATCTATAGTCGCTCCAATCCCGCCCACATCATTCGTTGGGATAGATTGCAAGATTTAAAGATCTTCAAGGTTTTGTGTTGTACGTTATTCTTCTAACACCAATCTTGAACTAAAAAAAATCTGCTCTTGTAACCCATATCACGTTATGGTATTTTTGTTAATTTTGTTTCCACCTCTTGTAAGGTCATTGTTATATTTTAAAATAACCTTCCTATGTTGTCAATCAAAGAAAACAGTTCATAATTTATTGCTTTTCTCGGTTGACAACATTGAGAAATTTATTTCTAAACATACTGTAATTTGCAAGGAATATTGTTCTTCACAATACAATATCTAGAAAATTTTGTTTTGAATATTGTAGCACACAAATAAAGTGGTGAAAAGGTAAAAAAATTGAAAAAATAAATAATACATGTTACTTTCGATTTTTTACCATCCACCATTTTTTTGCAAGTAATATATTCTCTCGGTTCCTCTATAAAACCAAGGGAAAAGTCCCTATTTAATTAAAAAAGAAATAACACTTCCCATCAATTTTATAAAATAACCTAGGGATATAGTTACTCAGTTAACTTACAATGAATTTATGCCTTACATTCAAACAGTAACAATGCTCCAGATATTGCCAACACGTCAATCCACAAGAAACCCTCTACGTCCAATAAGAACGCAAATACCACTACTCTATATCTTGTATGCTATCTTGTAAAACTCAAACATTGATAATGAAAGAATTTTCCAAAAAAATAAATTGGAAGCGTGGAACAGATCTCTGGGATGGATTGCAAGTACAGAAAATAGTTTAGTTCCAAGGTTGTTGTTTTTGCATAAGATCTTATCTTTTACCTAGAATTTTATGTTATGTATCTAACATTTTTTTATATTAAATCAGAAATTGGAAGTGTGCAAAATCATTGAACTTGAAAAGTAATGGGTATGGAACAAAATATGGATTTGTTCTTCTCTAGAATAACAGTGATGATGGTGAATCAGATTTGTCAAAAATTTGTACTTGTAGATTGAAATTGAATCAATGTAATATAAGAAACTTTGTATTTTAATAAAAAATGGATATTTGTAAATAATATAATTTAATATTTTGGATAAACAATGTAATTTATATTTAAGAATATATATATATATTTCCCCTCAGTTTTTTACAAGAACCGAAAGGTATATGGAACTAGTTTTAAAAATATAAAAATGTTGTTGTTGGGGATCGAACCAATGAATATTTCAACTATCCCCTCGGTTAATCAAAAACTGAGGGGTAAAATGACAAGTTTTCATATCTCCCTTTGTTACCTTGCTTTTGTAACTGAAATAAAATCCCCTTAATGCCCAAGGTATATTATGTTTTTATAGTAGTGTCAGCCCAGATTAAAACCTCACTCAGGTTCGAGATCAGCCTGTGTAAAATCTATGTTTAAAACTTGAAGGCTAACTGCTTCAAGTCATTGTTTGGAAAGAATACTCCCTGCTTCAATCTACCGTTTGGAATGAAGATTCATTATTTCTCTCCCTGTACGTTGTTTGGTTGTAAGTTAGCCATGAACTTAATTTTACTTGTTAAAGGGGTTAGAGATTTATTGTCTCTGGCAACACTTTTTTAGGTAACATGTAAAAATTGTTGCCTAAAATTTGTATAGGCAACGATTTATGGCTGTTATCAAAAATATATTCGCAACCCTTGATAATTGTCGCCTAAATAAATTTTGGGGACGTTTTTGGAGGGTCACTCTTTTAACTTTTTGACATCGATTGTTAACTATTCCCTTAATCACTTTTGGGGACGATTTTAAATTGTTACATTAGTTCTAATAAAAGGTTATGAGAGAGTTTAAAAAAATTTAAGTAAAAAATCATTTGAAAGAAATTTTTAAAAAATAGTTTTTGCAAAATTAAATTATTGAAATTAGTTTTATGAATAAAAGTATATCTACATATTTATCTATTAAAATAATGTTAATGAATAGATTAGTAAATACTGTCTTTGATATAAATATATTGAATCCTTTAACAATCCAAAAAGCTTTGCCAAATATTTAAAAAAACATTGCCAAATTAAACCATCGAACCTTCCATATTGGTATTAAGTGGGTATTATAGAATAATATTTTTAACATTAAACTATTAAAAAATAAAATTATATGAGTATTATAGAATAATCTTTTTATATATGCATTGAACCTTCCAGTATCATCAAAACCATTGAACCTTTTCATATTGTCAAAAAAAACCCTCTGAACATTTAATTTAGGATGCTACTCAAAATCGAACCCCACACCATCATCAAATCTGTTTCGTAATTCTTTAAATCTCTCATCAAATCCGTCCCAAATCGAAGCAGAATCTCAATCGTGCCTCAAATCCCAAATCGCTACCTTAAATCCCAATCTCACAGACTGCTCAAACCCTAGAAGAGCTTCTTGTTGCTCATCTTCCTCAATCCCAATCCTGTTCTGTAATTCTTCTTCTCTTCCTCATCGTCGTTCGTTTACTTTAACAAAAAATGCTACAAAAATGATCCATTTGTGTTGGCATCTCAAGTTCAGCAGTGCTTCTTTATTGAAGATCCTTTAAACAAGAATAAACACTATGTTCTGAATGCACTTCCAAGGGAATCATTTGATGCCCAAGAATATGATATTTCAACAAATCTTGATACATTAAGGGATGATTATGAAGTGGATTTGGTTAGGAAAGATGTCTCAGATGATAACTTTGAGATTCCTTTGTCAGAACTTCACAACCAAAAAGCAATTGAGAGTGATCATAGTGACATTGAAACCGATTATGATTCTAGTACTGATTAGGTAGTGATCACAATGTGTTTTACCAATTTTTTGATGAATATTGTTTATTGTGTCTTTCTATGGTCTTGTTCTATATCATACTTTACAAATATTTGTATAATTATGTAATTTCCCCCTTTATAGTTCATAGTTGTTGGCTATAATGGACAATGTAAGAAGTGTAAACGATGGTGTATCTCATAGGAAGAGTAGTCGAAGTCCTATTAAAAGATTTTATTTATGGACCTCTATAATTTATGGTGTTATTTATCTATCCCTTAACTCTTTAGTTTTAGCAACAAGTTTCTAAAAACAATTAAAATATTTTTAAATTCTGAAAAAAATTCTTCATTTATTTATTTTTATTTGAGTGCATACGAAATTACTAAATATTCATTCTATACAAAATCAAAATGATGATTGTCGTACCATATAAAATAGTGAGGTTATGGTTGAAGTTGAATCCATGGATGTGAAGTTTGATATGAACAAAAGACAAAAAGGAGTTTTTGGTTGTTTATAAGTAGCACATGCTTAAGATTTCAAATATTTTTAATTAATCTAATTTGGGTTAGTCTGTCATAGTGCAGTTTTTATAAAATTTTATAATTTGTATAATTAGTTCGACGTTCTTCACAATACTGTATTAACTCTAGTAAAATATTGAAGTTTTTGTCGTAATGTCTCAAAATTACGAGGGTCTCAAAATTTTAAGAATATAATTAACATAAAATATTTTAAATGTTTTTATTTTTTGTTATATGGTTATAATTATTCTAGTGATTTTTGAGATTTGACTAAAACAAATGATTGTAATATATTATCATATTTTATAACTTTAATTTTTATCTGTTTGAATGAAACATCCTTTTTTAATATTTTTAATTTTATTTATTAGGGATCAATGTTTAACATTGCATCAGGGTCTCTAAAATTGTTTGAGACGGCTATGTCTTTAATTTAATATAAAGTTTAAACAATCTTTATTTTCATAATTAAATATTCAAAAAATTATTATATGATCAAAATTCAAGATTAATTATTCAATTTTTTTATTAGGAGTCCATTTTCATTATTAGCTCTATGCTTTTAGAAAATTAGGACTGTCCCTCAGTGTATACTTTATATTTATCTTAAGCAATAGTCTTATCCTCCACTAAACTAAATCCTACAATGAATTTTATTCCATACTCTAAGACAATTCAAACTTTTTAAGAGGTTAACTACTTTCTAGACTACTTAAGGCGCAATAGGGGTTTTCAGAAAATCACAAATAGGTGTATTGATTTGTTATCAAGATCTTGTTTCCAACATTGTCAATAGTCTAATCAGAATTATTCTATGTTTTTAAAATTTATGTTATTTATGAGGATGAAGTTAGCTATTTTTCTTTCTATTTTTATTTATTTTTATTGTTATTATTATTATTATTTAACAAAAGACTAACATTAAGAAAACTACACCAACACAACATAAATTCTTCATTCATTACTCAGAAATTAAAATGACAGAAATTGAAAAATGATGATTGTAGTACCATGCAAAATAGTGAGGTTATGGTTGAAGTTGAATCCATGGATGTGAAGTTTGATATGAACAAAAGACAAAAAGCAGTTTTTTGTTGTTTATAAGTAGCACATGCTTAAGATTTTCTCCTTGGTATCCCTATTGATGGTCTAGGTAAACCTATGTCTTTGGTAGAGTATCATACCATCCTCAAATACCAACTTATGATTCCCTTATTTCCTGTTGATGAATTTCATACTGTTTGCTATAAGGTGTGCTTGGATACATTTGGAGAACACGTCATTCATTATAAGGAGCTTCCATGATTCAAATACCGACATGACTTTTTTAGGGATGTCTAATTTGATATATTTTTGAATTTTGAGGTATCTGTGAATAAAAAGGCATCTATGAATTTCTTGACTAACCTACAGGAAGGGAGATCGATATTTAGGCTAATAAATGTTTTGGTGTACGGGTGGGTAGGAGGGAAAAATGCATGTGCATACTTGATTGGGGTTTCTGTACTAGTTGGACTAGGGGCTAGAAGTTTTACTATGGGACAGGCAGCTTACATAGTCACTTCAAGTAAAATGACCAAGCATGATAAAATGGGTTATGATAATCAACATATTTTCATAATATTTTTCTTTTACACTTTTAGTTTTCTAGCACCTGAAGTAGTGGATCTTTTATAGAGAGTGCAAAGGCCCGTGCCTATAAATGTTGTGTCTCATAGGACAATGAATGTAGTTTTTAAGAGGATTGCTTATTCCATCTAAAAAGTGGTAGCGACACAACTTGTTTCCCGTTTGTCTGCTATTTCTGTACAATCTTGATTATATATATAAATATTCATTTCTATAAAAAAAATTAGCAAATTAGATCATCTAAGAGAGTGATTGGTTAAGCTCTATAAATGAAAAATTCACGTTTAGATATGAATTTGATGTGATTAAGTGATGAAATTAAGCCTCTACACTATTTGAGTTTTTTGTGGAATAATATTTTGCAGGATAGTAATCAAAGAAGCTCTCTTGAAGATGGACATGCTTTTGATGATGACAACTAGTATTTGATGATAACAACTAAATTTAAGCATATAGTGATTAAAGATGCCAGCAGACTGGATATGGTTTAATGATATTTGTCCTCAAATGATGACACCTAAATGGAATATAACTAAAGCCTCATCACCAAGTAAAGATCAACCAATTCTCTATAAGATTTAAGTATCAGACAAGTCTTGAAGTATCTATAAGAATGAAGAAATTGACAAGTCTTGAAGTGTGTGAAGCTCACCATAATATGTTTGGGTGAATAGTATATTATAAAAGCATAAGGTCTTTCTCATGAAGTTGTATGTCTAATCACACACACTAAAACATGTTTTAAAACCTAATTTTATATAATAAAAAAAATTATTTCTAAAAATGTCTTAAAGTTGTGCTAGATGAATTAGGAGTTGTCAGGAAAGTTCTGGAAATTAATTTTATTGGCCAATTGATTGGCACTTATACCCAATCGATTTTGGGTTAGTGCAAAAAATGTTCCCTAAACATTTAGGGAGATTTCTTAATGAATGGTAACAGCTACATATTTTTTATTTTCTTTTAAAACCTTCTAAAGGATTAAGTTTAGGCCAACCAATCAATTTGAGTATTATGTTAATAGATTGACTTACTAATTTTGGCCACAAATTTTTTATTTTTTTGTGTCAACCTCAAGCCTATAAATAGAGGTCCATTTCCTCATATTTTCACATCCAGAATCATGAGTTCTCATATCTCACTCCTTACGCTCTCTCTCTAAAAATAGTTTTTTTACTCTCTCTCTTACTTAAAAATTTGGTCGTAGTGCTTTCGAGAAAGGTTTTTTGCAAGTGAGACATTTGCGTAATTATAAAAGATTTGTATTGTAAATTCACCAAGGAACATTTTTACTTTGGTTGAATAATTTATCAAATTCGGGATTTTTTATTTGGATTTGAAGTTAAACCCTTTAAAAGCTTTAGTTTGGGGATTTAATTACTAAGTCATTAATTCGATTCAAAACTTCAGCTTGTTTGAAAGCTTTCATAGGTTCGAGATCATCCCAGTATAAAATATCACATTGGTTCATGGTTATCATAGTAAAAAGACCCAGTTTGACTCATAAGCTTAGTTCGCTTAAGATCTTGCTAAGGTTGGAGATCGCCCTGGTATCCTAGGTTCGTGGTCAGCCCGTTAAAACTTTGATTCGGTTCGTGAGTTCACACTACTACAAATAATACATCTTTTAATGAAAAAAGAGTTATCACCCAACCAAAAACGAGGTATAATTCCAGGACGCGCCATATTTTATTTATTTATTTTTAAACTACCATATATTCCCTCTGTGGTTGAATATAATCGAGGTGAAAAAAAATTCAGGACATGCTTCGATTCCTAGAAAATGCAATTCATTTTTTTATTTCTTTAAAAGTGATGTCTTTGGTTTTATTTTATTTTTTTATTTTTAAATTAAATGAATTATTCCTTCGGTTTCTTTAATAACCGAGGGGTTAGATAATCAGATTTTATTATAAAAGTACTCGTTAATTAAGTTTTATCCTAAACCTAACTCATCTATAGTCGCTCCAATCCCGCCCACATCATTCTTTGGGATGGATTGCAAGATTTAAAGATCTTCAAAGTTTTGTGTTGTACGTTATTCTTCTAACACCAATCTTGAACAAAAAAAAAATGCTCTTGTAACCCATCTCACGTTATGGTATTTTTGTTATTTTTGTTTCCACCTCTTGTAAAGTCATTGTTATATTTTAAAATAGCCTTCCTATGTTGTCAATCAAAGAAAACAGTTCATAATTTTGTTGCTTTTCTCGGTTGACAACATTGAGAAATTTATTTCTAAACATACTGTAATTTGCAAGGAATATTGTTCTTCATAATACAATATCTAGAAAATTTTGTTTTGAATATTGTAGCACACAAATAAAGTGGTGAATGATAAAAAAAAATTGAAAAAATAAATAATACATGTTACTTTCGATTTTTTACCATCCACCATTTCTTTTTGCAAGTAATATATTCTCTCGGTTCCTCTATAAAACCAAGGGAAAAGTCCCTATTTAATTAAAAAAGAAATAACACTTCCCATCAGTTTTATAAAATAACCGAGGGATACAGTTACTCAGTTAACCTACAATGAATTTATGCCCTACATTCAAAAAGTAACAATGCTCAAGATATTGCCAACACACCAATCCACAAGAAACCCTCTACGTCCAATAAGAACGCAAATACCACTACTATATATCTTGTATGCTATCTTGTAAAACTCAAACATTGATAATGAAAGCATTTTCCAAAAAAAAGAAATTGGAAGCGTGGAACAGATCTCTGGGATGGATTGCAAGTACAGAAAATAGTTTAGTTCCAAGGTTGGTTTTTTTGCATAATATCTTATCTTTTTGCTAGAATTTTATGTTATGTATCTAACATTTTTTTAATATTAAATCAGAAATTGAAAGTGTGCAAAATCATTGAACTTGAAAAGTAATGGGTATGCAACAAAATATAGATTTCTTCTTCTCTAGAATAACAGTGATGATGGTGAATCAGATTTGTCAAAAAATTGTACTTGTAGATTGAAATTGAATCAATGTAATATAAGAAACTTTGTATTTTAATAAAAAATGGATATTTGTAAATAATATAATTTAATATTTTGGGTAAACAATGTAATTTATATTTAAAAATATATATATTTCCCCTCAGTTTTTTACAGGAACCAAAAGGTATATGGAACTAGTTTTAAAAATATAAAAATATTATTGTTGGGGATCGAACCAATGAACATTTCAACTATCCCCTCGGTTAATCAAAAACAAAGGGGTAAAGTGACAAATTTTCATATCTCCCTTTGTTACCTTGCTTTTGTAACTGAGATAAAATCCCCTTATCGCCCAAGGTACTTTATGTTTTTGTAGTAGTGTCAGCCTCGATTAAAACCTGACTCAGGTTCGAGATCAGCCTGTGTAAAATCTATGTTTAAAACTTGAAGGCTAACTGCTTCAATTCATTGTTTGGAAAGAATACTCCCTGCTTCAATCTACCGTTTGGAATGAAGATTCATTATTTCTCTCCTTGTACGTTGTTTGGTTGTAAGTTAGCCATAAACTTAGTTTTACTTGTTAAAGGGGTTAGAGATTTATTGTCTCTGGCAACACTTTTTTAGGTAACATGTAAAAATTGTTGCCTAAAATTTGTATAGGCAACGATTTATGGCTGTTATCAAAAATATATTCGCAACCCTTGATAATTGTCGCCTAAATAAATTTTGGGAACGTTTTTGGAGGGTCACTCTTTTAACTTTTTGACATCGATTGTTAACTATTCCCTTAATCACTTTTGGGGACGATTTTAAATTGTTACATTAGTTCTAATAAAAGGTTATGAGAGAGTTTAAAAAAATTTAAGTAAAAAATCATTTGAATGAAATTTTTAAAAAATAGTTTTTGCAAAATTAAATTATTGAAATTAGTTTTATGAATAAAAGTATATCTACATATTTATCTATTAAAATAATGTTAATGAATAGATTAGTAAATACTGTCTTTGATATAAATATATTGATTCCTTTAACAATCCAAAAAGCTTTTCCAAATATTAAAAAAAACATTGCCAAATTAAACCATCGAACCTTCCATATTGGTATTAAGTGGGTATTATAGAATAATATTTTTAACATTAAACTATTAAAAAATAAAATTATATGAGTATTATAGAATAATCTTTTTATATATGCATTGAACCTTCCAGTATCATCAAAACCATTGAACCTTTTCATATTGTCAAAAAAAAACCTCTAAACATTTAATTTAGGATGCTACTCAAAATCGAACCCCACACCATCATCAAATCTATTTCGTAATTCTTTAAATCTCTCATCAAATCCGTCCCAAATCGAAGCAGAATCTCAATCGTGCCTCAAATCCCAAATCGCTACCTTAAATCCCAATCTCACAGACTGCTCAAACCCTAGAAGAGCTTCTTGTTGCTCATCTTCCTCAATCCCAATCCTGTTCTGTAATTCTTCTTCTCTTCCTCATCGTCGTTCGTTTACTTTAACAAAAAATGCTACAAAAATGATCCATTTGTGTTGGCATCTCAAGTTCAGCAGTGCTTCTTTATTGAAGATCCTTTAAACAAGAATAAACACTATGTTCTGAATGCACTTCCAAGGGAATCATTTGATGCCCAAGAATATGATATTTCAACAAATCTTGATACATTAAGGGATGATTATGAAGTGGATTTGGTTAGGAAAGATGTCTCAGATGATAACTTTGAGATTCCTTTGTCAGAACTTCACAACCAAAAAGCAATTGAGAGTGATCATAGTGACATTGAAACCGATTATGATTCTAGTACTGATTAGGTAGTGATCACAATGTGTTTTACCAATTTTTTGATGAATATTGTTTATTGTGTCTTTCTATGGTCTTGTTCTATATCATACTTTACAAATATTTGTATAATTATGTAATTTCCCCCTTTATAGTTCATAGTTGTTGGCTATAATGGACAATGTAAGAAGTGTAAACGATGGTGTATCTCATAGGAAGAGTAGTCGAAGTCCTATTAAAAGATTTTATTTATGGACCTCTATAATTTATGGTGTTATTTATCTATCCCTTAACTCTTTAGTTTTAGCAACAAGTTTCTAAAAACAATTAAAATATTTTTAAACTCTGAAAAAAATTCTTCATTTATTTATTTTTATTTGAGTGCATACGAAATTACTAAATATTCATTCTATACAAAATCAAAATGATGATTGTCGTACCATATAAAATAGTGAGGTTATGGTTGAAGTTGAATCCATGGATGTGAAGTTTGATATGAACAAAAGACAAAAAGGAGTTTTTGGTTGTTTATAAGTAGCACATGCTTAAGATTTCAAATATTTTTAATTAATCTAATTTGGGTTAGTCTGTCATAGTGCAGTTTTTATAAAATTTTATAATTTGTATAATTAGTTCGACGTTCTTCACAATACTGTATTAACTCTAGTAAAATATTGAAGTTTTTGTCGTAATGTCTCAAAATTACGAGGGTCTCAAAATTTTAAGAATATAATTAACATAAAATATTTTAAATGTTTTTATTTTTTGTTATATGGTTATAATTATTCTAGTGATTTTCGAGATTTGACTAAAACAAATGTTTGTAATATATTATCATATTTTATAACTTTAATTTTTATCTGTTTGAATGAAACATCCTTTTTTAATTTTTTTAATTTTATTTATTAGGGATCAATGTTTCACATTGCATCAGGGTCTCTAAAATTGTTTGAGACGGCTATGTCTTTAATTTAATATAAAGTTTAAACAATCTTTATTTTCATAATTAAATATTTAAAAAATTATTATATGATCAAAATTCAAGATTAATTATTCAATTTTTTTATTAGGAGTCCATTTTCATTATTAGCTCTATGCTTTTAGAAAATTAGGATTGTCCCTTAGTGTATACTTTATATTTATCTTAAGCAATAGTCTTATCCTCCACTAAACTAAATCCTACAATGAATTTTATTCCATACTCTAAGACAATTCAAACTTTTTAAGAGGTTAACTACTTTCTAGACTACTTAAGGCGCAATAGGGGTTTTCAGAAAATCACAAATAGGTGTATTGATTTGTTATCAAGATCTTGTTTCCAACATTGTCAATAGTCTAATCAGAATTATTCTATGTTTTTAAAATTTATGTTATTTATGAGGATGAAGTTAGCTATTTTTCTTTCTATTTTTATTTATTTTTATTGTTATTATTATTATTATTTAACAAAAGACTAACATTAAGAAAACTACACCAACACAACATAAATTCTTCATTCATTACTCAGAAATTAAAATGACAGAAATTGAAAAATGATGATTGTAGTACCATGCAAAATAGTGAGGTTATGGTTGAAGTTGAATCCATGGATGTGAAGTTTGATATGAACAAAAGACAAAAAGCAGTTTTTTGTTGTTTATAAGTAGCACATGCTTAAGATTTTCTCCTTGGTATCCCTATTGATGGTCTAGGTAAACCTATGTCTTTGGTAGAGTATCATACCATCCTCAAATACCAACTTATGATTCCCTTATTTCCTGTTGATGAATTTCATACTGTTTGCTATAAGGTGTGCTTGGATACATTTGGAGAACACGTCATTCATTATAAGGAGCTTCCATGATTCAAATACCGACATGACTTTTTTAGGGATGTCTAATTTGATATATTTTTGAATTTTGAGGTATCTGTGAATAAAAAGGCATCTATGAATTTCTTGACTAACCTACAGGAAGGGAGATCGATATTTAGGCTAATAAATGTTTTGGTGTACGGGTGGGTAGGAGGGAAAAATGCATGTGCATACTTGATTGGGGTTTCTGTACTAGTTGGACTAGGGGCTAGAAGTTTTACTATGGGACAGGCAGCTTACATAGTCACTTCAAGTAAAATGACCAAGCATGATAAAATGGGTTATGATAATCAACATATTTTCATAATATTTTTCTTTTACACTTTTAGTTTTCTAGCACCTGAAGTAGTGGATCTTTTATAGAGAGTGCAAAGGCCCGTGCCTATAAATGTTGTGTCTCATAGGACAATGAATGTAGTTTTTAAGAGGATTGCTTATTCCATCTAAAAAGTGGTAGCGACACAACTTGTTTCCCGTTTGTCTGCTATTTCTGTACAATCTTGATTATATATATAAATATTCATTTCTATAAAAAAAATTAGCAAATTAGATCATCTAAGAGAGTGATTGGTTAAGCTCTATAAATGAAAAATTCACGTTTAGATATGAATTTGATGTGATTAATTGATGAAATTAAGCCTCTACACTATTTGAGTTTTTTGTGGAATAATATTTTGCAGGATAGTAATCAAAGAAGCTCTCTTGAAGATGGACATGCTTTTGATGATGACAACTAGTATTTGATGATAACAACTAAATTTAAGCATATAGTGATTAAAGATGCCAGCAGACTGGATATGGTTTAATGATTTTTGTCCTCAAATGATGACACCTAAATGGAATATAACTAAAGCCTCATCACCAAGTAAAGATCAACCAATTCTCTATAAGATTTAAGTATCAGACAAGTCTTGAAGTATCTATAAGAATGAAGAAATTGACAAGTCTTGAAGTGTGTGAAGCTCACCATAATATGTTTGGGTGAATAGTATATTATAAAAGCATAAGGTCTTTCTCATGAAGTTGTATGTCTAATCACACACACTAAAACATGTTTTAAAACCTATTTTTATATAATAAAAAAAATTATTTCTAAAAATGTCTTAAAGTTGTGCTAGATGAATTAGGAGTTGTCAGGAAAGTTCTGGAAATTAATTTTATTGGCCAATTGATTGGCACTTATACCCAATCGATTTTGGGTTAGTGCAAAAAATGTTCCCTAAACATTTAGGGAGATTTCTTAATGAATGGTAACAGCTACATATTTTTTATTTTCTTTTAAAACCTTCTAAAGGATTAAGTTTAGGCCAACCAATCAATTTGAGTATTATGTTAATAGATTGACTTACTAATTTTGGCCACAAATTTTTTATTTTTTTGTGTCAACCTCAAGCCTATAAATAGAGGTCCATTTCCTCATATTTTCACATCCAGAATCATGAGTTCTCATATCTCACTCCTTACGCTCTCTCTCTAAAAATAGTTTTTTTACTCTCTCTCTTACTTAGAAATTTGGTCGCAGTGCTTTCGAGAAAGGTTTTTTTGCAAGTGAGACATTTGCGTAATTATAAAAGATTTGTATTGTAAATTCACCAAGGAACATTTTTACTTTGGTTGAATAATTTATCAAATTCGGGATTTTTTATTTGGATTCGAAGTTAAACCCTTTAAAAGCTTTAGTTTGGGGATTTAATTACTAAGTCATTAATTCGATTCAAAACTTCAGCTTGTTTGAAAGCTTTCATAGGTTCGAGATCATCCCAGTATAAAATATCACATTGGTTCATGGTTATCATAGTAAAAAGACCCAGTTTGACTCATAAGGTTAGTTCGCTTAAGATCTTGCTAAGGTTGGAGATCGCCCTGGTATCCTAGGTTCGTGGTCAGCCCGTTAAAACTTTGATTCGGTTCGTGAGTTTACACTACTACAAATAATACATCTTTTAATGAAAAAAGAGTTATCACCCAATCAAAAACGAGGTATAATTCCAGGACGCACCATATTTTATTTATTTATTTTTAAACTACCATATATTCCCTCTGTGGTTGAATATAATCGAGGTGAAAAAAAAATTCAGGACATGCTTCGATTCCTAGAAAATGCAATTCATATTTTTATTTCTTTAAAAGTGATGTCTTTGGTTTTATTTTATTTTTTTATTTTTAAATTAAATGAATTATTCCTTCGGTTTCTTTAATAACCGAGGGGTTAGATAATCAGATTTTATTATAAAAGTACTCGTTAATTAAGTTTTATCCTAAACCTAACTCATCTATAGTCGCTCCAATCCCGCCCACATCATTCGTTGGGATGGATTGCAAGATTTAAAGATCTTCAAGGTTTTGTGTTGTACGTTATTCTTCAAACACCAATCTTGAACAAAAAAAAATGCTCTTGTAACCCATCTCACGTTATGGTATTTTTGTTATTTTTGTTTCCACCTCTTGTAAGGTCATTGTTATATTTTAAAATAACCTTCCTATGTTGTCAATCAAAGAAAACAGTTCATAATTTATTGCTTTTCTCGGTTGACAACATTGAGAAATTTATTTCTAAACATACTGTAATTTGCAAGGAATATTATTCTTCATAATACAATATCTAGAAAATTTTGTTTTGAATATTGTAGCACACAAATAAAGTGGTGAATGGTAAAAAAAAATTGAAAAAATAAATAATACATGTTACTTTCGATTTTTTACCATCCACCATTTCTTTTTGCAAGTAATATATTCTCTCGGTTCCTCTACAAAACCAAGGGAAAAGTCCCTGTTTAATTAAAAAAGAAATAACACTTCCCATCAGTTTTATAAAATAACCGAGGGATACAGTTACTCAGTTAACCTACAATGAATTTATGCCCTACATTCAAAAAGTAACAATGCTCAAGATATTGCCAACACACCAATCCACAAGAAACCCTCTACGTCCAATAAGAACGCAAATACCACTACTATATATCTTGTGAGCTATCTTGTAAAACTCAAACATTGATAATGAAAGCATTTTCCAAAAAAAAGAAATTGGAAGCGTGGAACAGATCTCTCGGATGGATTGCAAGTACAGAAAATAGTTTAGTTCCAAGGTTGGTTTTTTTGCATAATATCTTATCTTTTTGCTAGAATTTTATGTTATGTATCTAACATTTTTTTAATATTAAATCAGAAATTGAAAGTGTGCAAAATCATTGAACTTGAAAAGTAATGGGTATGCAAAAAAATATGGATTTCTTCCTCTCTAGAATAACAGTGATGATGGTGAATCAGATTTGTCAAAAAATTGTACTTGTAGATTGAAATTGAATCAATAAAATATAAGAAACTTTGTATTTTAATAAAAAATGGATATTTGTAAGTAATATAATTTAATATTTTGGGTAAACAATGTAATTTATATTTAAAAATATATATATTTCCCCTCAGTTTTTTACAGGAACCGAAAGGTATATGGAACTAGTTTTAAAAATATAAAAATGTTGTTGTTGGGGATCGAGCCAATGAATATTTCAACTATCCCCTCGGTTAATAAAAAACAAAGGGGTAAAGTGACAAGTTTTCATATCTCCCTTTGTTACCTTGCTTTTGTAACTGAGATAAAATCCCCTTAATGCCCAAGGTATATTATGTTTTTGTAGTAGTGTCACCCTCGATTAAAACCTCACTCAGGTTCGAGACCAGCCTGTGTAAAATCTATGTTTAAAACTTGAAGGCTAACTGCTTCAATTCATTGTTTGGAAAGAATACTTCCTGCTTCAATCTACCGTTTGGTATGAAGATTCATTATTTCTCTCCTTGTTCGTTGTTTGGTTGTAAGTTAGCCATAAACTTAATTTTACTTGTTAAAGGGGTTAGAGATTTATTGTCTCTGGCAACACTTTTTTAGGTAACATGTAAAAATTGTTGCCTAAAATTTGTATAGGCAACGATTTATGGCTGTTATCAAAAATATATTCGCAACCCTTGATAATTGTCGCCTAAATAAATTTTGGGGACGTTTTTGGAGGGTCACTCTTTTAACTTTTTGACATCGATAGTTAACTATTCCCTTAATCACTTTTGGGGACGATTTTAAATTGTTACATTAGTTCTAATAAAAGGTTATGAGAGAGTTTAAAAAAATTTAAGTAAAAAATCATTTGAAAGAAATTTTTAAAAAATAGTTTTTGCAAAATTTAATTATTGAAATTAATTTTATGAATAAAAGTATATCTACATATTTATCTATTAAAATAATGTTAAAGAATAGATTAGTAAATACTGTCTTTGATATAAATATATTGAATCCTTTAACAATCCAAAAAGCTTTGCCAAATATTAAAAAAAAACATTGCTAAATTAAACCATCGAACCTTCCATATTGGTATTAAGTGGGTATTATAGAGTAATATTTTTAACATTAAACTATTAAAAAATAAAATTATATGAGTATTATAGAATAATCTTTTTATATATGCATTGAACCTTCCAGTATCATCAAAACCATTGAACCTTTTCATATTGTAAAAAAAAACCTTTGAACATTTAATTTAGGATGCTACTTAAAATCGAACCCCACACCATCATCAAATCTATTTCGTAATTCTTTAAATCTCTCATCAAATTTGTCCCAAATCGAAGCAGAATCTCAATCGTGCCTCAAATCCCAAATCGCTACCTTAAATCCCAACCTCACAGACTGCTCAAACCCTAGAAGAGCTTCTTGTTGCTCATCTTCCTCAATCCCAATCCTATTCTGTAATTCTTCTTCTCTTCTTCATCGTCGTTCGTTTACTTTAACAAAAAATGCTACAAAAATGATCCATTTGTGTTGGCATCTCAAGTTCAGCAGTGCTTCTTTATTGAAGATCCTTTAAACAAGAATAAACACTATGTTCTGAATGCACTTCCAAGGGAATCATTTGATATGGGAGAATGTTTGAGTTCAGATGCCCAAGAATATGATATTTCAACAAATCTTGATACATTAAGGGATGATTATGAAGTGGATTTGGTTAGGAAAGATGTGTCAGATGATATCTTTGAATTTCCTTTGTCAGAACTTCATAACCAAAAAGCAATTGAGAGTGATCATAGTGACATGAGTTACGAAAGTGACATTGAAGCCGATTATGATTCTAGTACTGATTAGGTAGTGATCACAATGTGTTTTACCAATTTTTTGATGAATATTATTTATTGTGTCTTTCTATGGTCTTGTTCTATATCATACTTTACAAATATTTGTATAATTATGTAATTTCCCCCTTTATAGTTCATAGTTGTTGGCTATAATGGACAATGTAAGAAGTGTAAAAGATGGTGTATCTCATAGGAAGAGTGGTCGAAGTCCTATTGAAAGATTTTATTATGGACCTCTATAATTTATGGTGTTATCTATCTATCCCTAAACTCTTTATTTTTAGCAACAAGTTTATAAAAATAATTAAAATAATTTTAAACTCTGAAAAAATTAATAAAAGTTTTTCAAACTCAATTTTTTCTAAAATATTGAAGAATCATCAACTTCATCAAACTCCTATCAAACAACTCCCATGGTTTCATTTGAAAGAATATACTCAATTGTTGAATTATCTTCGAAAAATTTAACATTGAATGAAGGAACCTCGTGTGTAAGAGATTGTGAAGAAGAAGTAGCGTCCAATGGAATATTCGAAAGAAGAAGAGAATATGAAGAACTTACGAACCAAGAAGAATCAACCTAGGGAAGAATCATAGAAAAATACTCTTCAAACAAAGAAGATAAAGTTTTCTTAAAGGCGTTCTACGAGGAAGATGATTATGAGGTAACTAAACAATCCCATAAGAAATTCTTTAAAATAAGTTCTAAGTTGGTTGAAGAAAATGATAAACTTATAAAATGCAACTTAAACCTTAATGGGTATTTAGGATTTATTGAAGAAAACAATAAATCTATAATGTTATAAATAACTAACATTAGAAACTCAAGAGAAACATGTGAGACTTGTGTCTCTTTAAAAAAAGAAGTAATTGACTTACATGAAACCCTAGGTAAATTTACCAAAGGGAAAGAAAACATTGACTTGATCTTGTCAAGTCAAAGTTCTTCCTTAAATAAAAATAGATTAGGATTCAAAAAGGATAGAACATCCAATAAAGGTTTAAATTATAAGAAAAATAATTGTCCAGATTAAAAATGCACACACTACAAGAAATTTTTCCATTTAAAGCCCTTTTATTCTAACAAATTTAAAAGGTCTAGGTAATAACCCTAGCCCTTCTTGAAAAACTAACACACCTGGACCCAAGAAAATATGGATGCAAACGGTGAAGCCTTAGTGTGTTTTGCATATATGCTTTACAACTTGATGTCTCGGCTAATGTTAAATGAAGTTGTGCAAAATAAGAGGTATACTCTTAAGTATGCAATGAATTAAGTCTTTGATTCAATAATAAATAATTATATAAACAATTACGATCAAAACAAGTGTTTCTGAGGATATCTCAAACTTTTATGATATTCAATAGGTTGAGTGGATATGTATGTGACGGACATACCTGTCTCATTGTTTTAACCAACTCTCCTATCTAACTATTCAGAGAGAAGGACACGCCATAATGTATTGGAGTTCCCTTTAAGGGAAGTTATTATTAAGGCCTCTTAATAATAGAGGTAGTACATTATTTTAAAGTCAAAATGATCAGAAAACTATGATTAATACTTTAAAATAGTGGATTTAATTTTGCTCATCTCAATAAATTATGATTACTAATAAAAAAAAAAAATTTCTAAGCCTTTCATAGAAAATAGGTGTAAATAAAGCCAAACATTGGTAAAAAAAAAAGGAAAGTTGATGCACACCATAATAACTAGTTAGTTATGAAATTAGTGAAACTGCTAATTCTCAAAAATTGGTGCTTCCAATAGATAGACAGATTCATTAAATCGATTGGACAAAAGGCTATAAAGAGAGGTAACTTCGTCTCTTTTCTCATCTCATCCTACCTTCTCTTATGTATTTCATTAGAAATATTTTAGCTATCTTAATTATCCATCATCACCTCAAATGGAACCAAAGAGAACCCGGTCCTCTCAATCATCACCATCTTACTTCTCCTAAGATTTCTCCATTCAAGAGCAAGAGAACACTTTCAACCCGTACTATGCCGATATATAAGTGTACATCTCTCACTAAGCCTTCAACTTTTTCGGCCTATGAAACTTCATCTTTTAAAAACCTCAAGAAAGGTATCCCTAATTGGTGAGAATATTTTATGAAAGCTTCACATACCAAAATGGTGTTATTAGCTCTGAAGTCAAGAAACATCTCATCGCTCCATTTCTTGAAAAGTTTGCACAAGCTTACAACCTACCCTTCATCCAACAAGACTACGGTCAAAAAGACTATGAAGGAAATGAATTTATAACTTTGACATCTATGCTTAAACCCTTCTAATTGACCCATCCTTAGAATTCCATCTTCAATCAATGTTGACCTTGTATGCTCAAAAAGTAGATTCATTCATTATACAATTAATCATGTTCTTTTCCCAGTGAAAAATAGTTTTAGCATTATCCAAAAATTGGATGTTCTGTCTATTTAGTTTTTGGAAAATCAAGTTGAGAAAAATTGGGTAGAAAAAAGATTCAAGGAAGATACCATCCTACCATATAGTGAATTAATTACAAAAATCCCAGTCTACATCGGCTATGACTTATAAGAAGAAGAATCGGAAATCATGAACTAAAAATAAGGAAAGGCATCTTGAACAAAATAGGATATACGATTCAAGGAAGATAAATTGTTCCACTACCTCCAAGAAGAGTAAGACAGTGAAGAAACAATGACCTCCCTCCATCCTTTTCAAACATGCTCAATGATATCCGTGATGATCAAAGATAAATGTACTCAAAGATCAATAAGCTTATCAAGAAAATGGAGAAAACAAACCTCATATCTCTAATAGTGTCAGACGAGGATGATGATGAGATGATTTAATTTTTCTTATTTACTCTTATTACTTGTTTTTTTTTTCATTTATGAAACTTCCCCTTTGTAATTTTCCTTTAATTAAATAAATTGATGTTTTATAAATGTTTATGTGTCAATATGTTTGTATATTTAAATTATCATAATGCATCTTTACCCATCTTTTTGATTTCGACAAAGGGGGAAGAGTATACTCTCAGTGGGAATAGAGTATACTCTCTACTTAGTTGAAGGAGTGTTTAACAACTCAAAATATATTTGTTTATTTCTTTTACCACCACCTTGAGAGATGTGTTGAATTGTGTAAAATCTCGCCCTAATACATTTGAGTGAATAGTATATTGTAAAAGCATAAGGTCTTTCTCAAGAAGTTATACAACTAATATCACACACACGCACACACGCACACGCACACACGCGCACGCACACACACACACACACGCACAATTATAAATTAACCAAGGAACATTTTTACCTTGGTGGCATAATTTATCCAATTAGGAATTGTTTGTTTGAGTTCGAAGATAAACCCTTTAAAAGCTTTGGATTGGGGATTTATTTACTAAGTCGCCGATTAAGTTTGAAAGTTCATCCCGTTCAAAAGTTTTCAAAGATTCGAGACCAGTCCGACATAGAATCTCACATTGGTTCGTGGTTATCCAGGTAAAAACTGTGGTTTAGGTTGTAAGCTCAACTCGGTTAAAAGCTTTCTAATGTTAGAGATCAGTCCGATATAAAATCTCATAGGTTCATGGTCAGCCCTTCAAAACCCTAGTCCAAATCATGACTTCATCCCGGATTAAAAGCTCACCCAGGGTCGAGAATAGCTCCTGTAAAATCTAAGTTTAATCTTGAAGACTAACCACTTCAAGTAATTGTTTAGAAATAAGACTCACCGCTTTAATTTATCGTTTGGAAGGAAGACTCACTGCTTCTTTCCTGGTTCGTGTTCGGTTGGAAGTTAGTCGTAAACATCATTTTCCTTGTATAACAGGGTTCAAGAGTTTAACATACTAAAAAAAATTAAGTTTATTGGATACTCTTAAGAACAAATCTTGGGAAGAGGATTAGGTCTTTTTTTTACTAAACCTCTATAATTTTTTATGTTATCTTTTTATCCCTTACATCTTTATTTTTTGATTTTATTATTTATGCTGCAAGTTTCTAAAAACTATTTTAAAATGATTTTAAACTCTAAAGTTATTTATAAAAGTTTTTCTAAAACCCACAATTCATCCCCCTCTTGTGCGTGGAGTCATATGTCCAACATTTTAAACGAGATTTTTTCTAAATGTGCCACAAAACCAAACATAAGCTAAGTATATTATCCAATATATATTGCAAAACCTTAATATTCCTCGCTACTATCAATATGATATGTTAGACCCATTTTCATACATTCCTTAGATAATCCTGATCATGCAATAGTTTCTCCATCCTTGAACAACAATAATTATTACTCTTGGTCTATATCAATCAAAATGGTGATAAGATGGAAGAACAAATTAGAGTTCATCAATGGAACCCTAATTCTCCCCAAAAAAAAATTATTGAATGACCATGGTGTGGGATAGATGTAATATCATGGTTATTGCATGGATAAAAAACTCTATAGATGCTGATATTCTATAGAGAGTCCTTTCAATGGAGTCTGCTCAAGAAATTTAGAAAGATCTCAAAGATCACTACCGTTTGAGATATATACTTTGTATCACTGATTTTCAAAAAGATATATTATCTGGGGCATGGGGATCAGTCCATCACACAATTCATCACCACTCTAAAAAATATGGCAAGAACTATAGAACTTACATCCCCTCCCAACATGAAATTGTGTTGTTCAATGCTTTTTCCTTCTTATACCAAAAATAAAGAATTATCGCAATAATGACCATGTCATTCTCTTTCTCAAAGGGATCAGCGAGCAATACACTCTTGTTTGATCCCAAATAATGCTTATAAAACCACTTTCGCACATCAACAATGTTTTCTCGATGCTTATTCAGCAGGAGCGCCAACATACTACCTCAACTAATGAATATAAATCATTTCTCAACTTAATAAACCTTACCACAAAGTTTGTTCCCCAAATTCTTCTACAAATTCTTTTCCTAAAGGTTGTGGAAGAGGGATCAAGATTTGCTCATACTATCACAAGCCTTACCACCATTGAAGTTTGCTTCATGAAGCATAAACTTCCTCCATATATTAAAAAGACAAACCTAGTACAAGCTTCCACCTCAAGAACAACTTGAAGATCCTTCCTCCATCAATGTCTCATTCAACTCCACTTTTGATCAATAGAATGTCATTTTTGCTCTTATCCAACAAGTCTCACCTTAACAATAAGTGTGCATTCACCATATGAGCACCAATATGGCTGAACCTTCAAGTACTCCTAGCATTTGTATTTTACTAAATTCTTGTAATAAACAATGAATTTTAGATATTTAGGCCACATATCATGTGTCCCACTCTAGTAATCTCTTTACTTACTTAATTGAGGTCAAGTCTCCCGTAATTCGGCTTCCTAGTGGAGCCTATATTACTATTTCTTATTCTAGTACTGTTTATTTCAATTTCAATTTATACTTTGCCAATGTTTTATACATACTTGAATTTTATACAATATAATTTTCATCAGTTACTTAAATAACTTC